>NW_026997445.1:0-496330 GCF_035044405.1 Drosophila montana
CCCTTGCCATTTTGCTGATTTTGGTCAAAATTTAGATTTTCATTTTTTTGATGCCAATCGATTGTACTGATCCTTACGAGTCCAAAATGGTATAAAATTCCCGAATCGCACATAATTTGGCCGAGATATTCCAAAATATCATCAAAAAAGGTTGACTTTACAAACGAATCGGTTTTTGGTCAACCACTTTTTTTAACCCATCGATTTTTAAAATGTTTGAATGCCAATTGATAGTAGGGATCCGTACGAATTTAAAGGGGTATAACATTTCAAAATCTGACAATATTTACCCGAGATATTCAAAAAAAATCATCAAAAAAGTTTTGATTTTCGAACCGACCCCGAATTTGAGAAAAAACGTGATGTAACCCCTTGCCATTTTGCTGATTTTGGTCAAAATTTAGATTTTCATTTTTTTTTTTATGCCAATCGATTGTACTGATCCTTAAGGGTCCAAAATGGTATAAAATTCCCGAATCGCACATTATTTGGCCGAGATATTCAAAAAAATCATCAAATAAGGTTGACTTTACAATCGAATCGGTTTTTGGTCAACCACTTTTTTTAACCCATCGATTTTTAAAATGTTTGAATGCCATTTGATAGTAGTGATCCCTACGAATTCAAAAAGGTATAACATTTCAAAATCTGACAGTATTTACCCGAGATATTCAAAAAAAATCATCAAAAAAGTTTTGATTTTCGAACCGACCCCGAATTTGAGAAAAAACGTGATGTAACCCCTTGCCAATTTGTTGATTTGGGCAAAAATTTAGATTTCTATTCCTCTGATGCCAATCGGTAGGACTGATCCTTACGAGTCCAAAATGGTATAAAATTCCCAAATCGCATATTATTTGGCCGAGATATTCCAAAAAATCATCAAATAAGGTTGACTTTACAAACGAATCGGTTTTTGGTCAACCACTTTCTTAAACCCATCGATTTTTAAAATAATTGAAAGCCATTTGATAGTAGTGATCCCTACGAATTCAAAAAGGTATAACATTTCAAAATCTGACAGTATTTACCCGAGATATTCAAAAAAAATCATCAAAAAAGTTTTGATTTTGGAACCGACCCCGTATTTGAGAAAAAACGTGATGTAACCCCTTGCCATTTTGCTGATTTTGGTCAAAATTTAGATTTTCATTTTTTTGATGCCAATCGACTGTACTGATCCTTACGAGTCCAAAATGGTATAAAATTCCCGAATCGCACATTATTTGGCCGAGATATTCCAAAATATCATCAAATAAGGTTGACTTTACAAACGAATCGGTTTTTGGTCAACCACTTTTTTTAACCCATCGATTTTTAAAATGTTTGAATGCCAATTGATAGTAGGGATCCGTACGAATTTAAAAAGGTATAACATTTTAAAATCTGACAGTATTTACCCGAGATATTCAAAAAAAATCATCAGAAAAGTTTTGATTTTCGAACCGACCCCGAATTTGAGAAAAAACGTGATGTAACCCCTTGCCATTTTGCTGATTTTGGTCAAAATTTAGATTTTCATTTTTTTGATGCCAATCGATTGTACTGATCCTTACGAGTCCAAAATGGTATAAAATTCCCGAATCGCACATTATTTGGCCGAGATATTCCAAAATATCATCAAATAAGGTTGACTTTACAAACGAATCGATTTTTGGTCAACCACTTTTTTTAACCCATCGATTTTTAAAATGTTTGAATGCCAATTGATAGTAGGGATCCGTACGAATTTAAAGGGGTATAACATTTCAAAATCTGACAATATTTACCCGAGATATTCAAAAAAAATCATCAAAAAAGTTTTGATTTTCGAACCGACCCCGAATTTGAGAAAAAACGTGATGAAACCCCTTGCCATTTTGCTGATTTTGGTCAAAATTTAGATTTTCATTTTTTTGATGCCAATCGATTGTACTGATCCTTACGAGTCCAAAATGGTATAAAATTCCCAAATCGCATATTATTTGGCCGAGATATTCCAAAAAATCATCAAATAAGGTTGACTTTACAAACGAATCGGGTTTTGGTCAACCACTTTTTTTAACCCATCGATTTTTAAAATGTTTGAATGCCAATTGATAGTAGGGATCCCTACGAATTCAAAAAGGTATAACATTTCAAAAGCAGACAGTATTTACCCGAGATATTCAAAAAAAATCATCAAAAAAGTTTTGATTTTGGAACCGACCCCGTATTTGAGAAAAAACGTGTTGTAACCCCTTGCCATTTTGCTGATTTTGGTCAAAATTTAGATTTCCATTTTTTTGATGCCAATCGATTGTACTGATCCTTACGAGTCCAAAATGGTATAAAATTCCCGAATCGCACATTATTTGGCCGAGATATTCCAAAATATCATCAAATAAGGTTGACTTTACAAACGAATCGGTTTTTGGTCAACCACTTTCTTAAACCCATCGATTTTTAAAATAATTGAGTGACAATTGATAGTAGTGATCCCTACGAATTCTAAAAGGTATAACATTTCAAAATCTGACAGTATTTACCCGAGATATTCAAAAAAAATCATCAAAAAAGTTTTGATTTTGAGCCGACCCCGATTTTTAGAAAAAACGTGATGTAACCCCTGGCCATTTTGCTGATTTTGGTCAAAATTTAGATTTTCATTTTTTTGATGCCAATCGATTGTACTGATCCTTACGAGTCCAAAATGGTATAAAATTCCCGAATCGCACATTATTTGGCCGAGATATTCCAAAAAAACATCAAAAAAGGTTGACTTTACAAACGAATCGGTTTTTGGTCAACCACTTTTTTTAACCCATCGATTTTTAAAATAATTGAATGCCAATTGATAGTAGTGATCCCTACGAATTCAAAAAGGTATAACATTTCAAAATCTGACAGTATTTACCCGAGATATTCAAAAAAAATCATCAGAAAAGTTTTGATTTTCAAACCGACCCCGAATTTGAGAAAAAACGTGATGTAACCCCTTGCCATTTTGCTGATTTTGGTCAAAATTTAGATTTTCATTTTTTTTGATGCCAATCGATTGTACTGAGCCTTAAGGGTCCGAAATGGTATAAAATTCCCGAATCGCACATTATTTGGCCGAGATATTCCAAAAAATCATCAAATAAGGTTGACTTTACAAACGAATCGGTTTTTGGTCAACCACTTTCTTAAACCCATCGATTTTTAAAATAATTGAATGACAATTGATAGTAGTGATCCCTACGAATTCTAAAAGGTATAACATTTCAAAATCTGACAGTATTTACCCGAGATATTCAAAAAAAATCATCAAAAAAGTTTTGATTTTCGAGCCGACCCCGATTTTTAGAAAAAACGTGATGTAACCCCTGGCCATTTTGCTGATTTTGGTCAAAATTTAGATTTTCATTTTTTTGATGCCAATCGATTGAACTGATCCTTACGAGTCCAAAATGGTATAAAATTCCCGAATCGCACATTATTTGGCCGAGATATTCCAAAAAAAACATCAAAAAAAGTTGACTTTACAAACGAATCGGTTTTTGGTCAACCCCTTTTTTTAACCCATCGATTTTTAAAATGTTTTAATGCCAATTGATAGTAGTGATCCGTACGAATTTAAAGGGGTATAACATTTCAAAATCTGACAGTATTTACCCGAGATATTCAAAAAAAATCATCAAAAAAGTTTTGATTTTCGAGCCGACCCCGATTTTTAGAAAAAACGTGATGTAACCCCTTGCCATTTTGCTGATTTTGGTCAAAATTTAGATTTTCATTTTTTTGATGCCAATCGATTGTACTGATCCTTACGAGTCCAAAATGGTATAAAATTCCCGAATCGCACATTATTTGGCCGAGATATTCCAAAAAAACATCAAAAAAGGTTGACTTTACAAACGAATCGGTTTTTGGTCAACCACTTTTTTTAACCCATCGATTTTTAAAATGTTTGAATGCCAATTGATAGTAGTGATCCCTACGAATTCAAAAAGGTATAACATTTCAAAATCTGACAGTATTTACCCGAGATATTCAAAAAAAATCATCAAAAAAGTTTTGATTTTCGAGCCGACCCCGATTTTTAGAAAAAATGTGATGTAACCCCTGGCCATTTTGCTGATTTTGGTCAAAATTTAGATTTTCATTTTTTTGATGCCAATCGATTGTACTGATCCTTACGAGTCCAAAATGGTATAAAATTCCCAAATCGCATATTATTTGGCCGAGATATTCCAAAAAATCATCAAATAAGGTTGACTTTACAAACGAATCGGGTTTTGGTCAACCACTTTTTTTAACCCATCGATTTTTAAAATGTTTGAATGCCAATTGATAGTAGTGATCCCTACGAATTCAAAAAGGTATAACATTTCAAAAGCAGACAGTATTTACCCGAGATATTCAAAAAAAATCATCAAAAAAGTTTTGATTTTGGAACCGACCCCGTATTTGAGAAAAAACGTGTTGTAACCCCTTGCCATTTTGCTGATTTTGGTCAAAATTTAGATTTCCATTTTTTTGATGCCAATCGATTGTACTGATCCTTACGAGTCCAAAATGGTATAAAATTCCCGAATCGCACATTATTTGGCCGAGATATTCCAAAAAAACATCAAAAAAGGTTGACTTTACAAACGAATCGGTTTTTGGTCAACCACTTTTTTTAACCCATCGATTTTTAAAATAATTGAATGCCAATTGATAGTAGTGATCCCTACGAATTCAAAAAGGTATAACATTTCAAAATCTGACAGTATTTACCCGAGATATTCAAAAAAAATCATCAGAAAAGTTTTGATTTTCAAACCGACCCCGAATTTGAGAAAAAACGTGATGTAACCCCTTGCCATTTTGCTGATTTTGGTCAAAATTTAGATTTTCATTTTTTTTGATGCCAATCGATTGTACTGAGCCTTAAGGGTCCGAAATGGTATAAAATTCCCGAATCGCACATTATTTGGCCGAGATATTCCAAAAAATCATCAAATAAGGTTGACTTTACAAACGAATCGGTTTTTGGTCAACCACTTTCTTAAACCCATCGATTTTTAAAATAATTGAATGACAATTGATAGTAGTGATCCCTACGAATTCTAAAAGGTATAACATTTCAAAATCTGACAGTATTTACCCGAGATATTCAAAAAAAATCATCAAAAAAGTTTTGATTTTCGAGCCGACCCCGATTTTTAGAAAAAACGTGATGTAACCCCTGGCCATTTTGCTGATTTTGGTCAAAATTTAGATTTTCATTTTTTTGATGCCAATCGATTGTACTGATCCTTACGAGTCCAAAATGGTATAAAATTCCCGAATCGCACATTATTTGGCCGAGATATTCCAAAAAAAACATCAAAAAAAGTTGACTTTACAAACGAATCGGTTTTTGGTCAACCCCTTTTTTTAACCCATCGATTTTTAAAATGTTTTAATGCCAATTGATAGTAGTGATCCGTACGAATTTAAAGGGGTATAACATTTCAAAATCTGACAGTATTTACCCGAGATATTCAAAAAAAATCATCAAAAAAGTTTTGATTTTCGAGCCGACCCCGATTTTTAGAAAAAACGTGATGTAACCCCTTGCCATTTTGCTGATTTTGGTCAAAATTTAGATTTTCATTTTTTTGATGCCAATCGATTGTACTGATCCTTACGAGTCCAAAATGGTATAAAATTCCCGAATCGCACATTATTTGGCCGAGATATTCCAAAAAAACATCAAAAAAGGTTGACTTTACAAACGAATCGGTTTTTGGTCAACCACTTTTTTTAACCCATCGATTTTTAAAATGTTTGAATGCCAATTGATAGTAGTGATCCCTACGAATTCAAAAAGGTATAACATTTCAAAATCTGACAGTATTTACCCGAGATATTCAAAAAAAATCATCAAAAAAGTTTTGATTTTCGAGCCGACCCCGATTTTTAGAAAAAATGTGATGTAACCCCTTGCCATTTTGCTGATTTTGGTCAAAATTTAGATTTTCATTTTTTTGATGCCAATCGATTGTACTGATCCTTACGAGTCCAAAATGGTATAAAATTCCCGAATCGCACATTATTTGGCCGAGATATTCCAAAAAAACATCAAAAAAGGTTGACTTTACAAACGAATCGGTTTTTGGTCAACCACTTTTTTAACTCATCGATTTTGAAAATGTTTGAATGCCAATTGATAGTAGGGATCCGTACGAATTTAAAGGGGTATAACATTTCAAAATCTGACAATATTTACCCGAGATATTCAAAAAAAATCATCAAAAAAGTTTTGATTTTCGAGCCGACCCCGAATTTGAGAAAAAACGTGATGTAACCCCTTGCCTTTTTGCTGATTTTGGTAAAAATTTAGATTTTCATTTTTTTTTGATGCCAATCGATTGTACTGATCCTTAAGGGTCCAAAATGGTATAAAATTCCCGAATCGCACATTATTTGGCCGAGATATTCCAAAAAATCATCAAATAAGGTTGACTTTACAAACGAATCGGTTTTTGGTCAACCACTTTCTTAAACCCATCGATTTTTAAAATAATTGAATGCCAATTGATAGTAGTGATCCCTACGAATTCAAAAAGGTATAACATTTCAAAATCTGACAGTATTTACCCGAGATATTCAAAAAAAATCATCAAAAAAGTTTTGATTTTCGAGCCGACCCCGATTTTTAGAAAAAACGTGATGTAACCCCTTGCCATTTTGCTGATTTTGGTCAAAATTTAGATTTTCATTTTTTTGATGCCAATCGATTGTACTGATCCTTACGAGTCCAAAATGGTATAAAATTCCCAAATCGCACATTATTTGGCCGAGATATTCCAAAAAATCATCAAATAAGGTTGACTTTACAAACGAATCGGTTTTTGGTCAACCACTTTTTTTAACCCATCGATTTTTAAAATGTTTGAATGCCAATTGATAGTAGTGATCCGTACGAATTTAAAGGGGTATAACATTTCAAAATCTGACAATATTTACCCGAGATATTCAAAAAAAATCATCAAAAAAGTTTTGATTTTCGAACCGACCCCGAATTTGAGAAAAAACGTGATGTAACCCCTTGCCATTTTGCTGATTTTGGTCAAAATTTAGATTTTCATTTTTTTGATGCCAATCGATTGTACTGATCCTTACGAGTCCAAAATGGTATAAAATTCCCAAATCGCACATTATTTGGCCGAGATATTCCAAAAAATCATCAAATAAGGTTGACTTTACAAACGAATCGGTTTTTGGTCAACCACTTTTTTTAACCCATCGATTTTTAAAATGTTTGAATGCCAATTGATAGTAGTGATCCCTACGAATTCAAAAAGGTATAACATTTCAAAATCTGACAGTATTTACCCGAGATATTCAAAAAAAATCATCAAAAAAGTTTTGATTTTCGAGCCGACCCCGATTTTTAGAAAAAATGTGATGTAACCCCTTGCCATTTTGCTGATTTTGGTCAAAATTTAGATTTTCATTTTTTTGATGCCAATCGATTGTACTGATCCTTACGAGTCCAAAATGGTATAAAATTCCCAAATCGCACATTATTTGGCCGAGATATTCCAAAAAATCATCAAATAAGGTTGACTTTACAAACGAATCGGTTTTTGGTCAACCACTTTTTTTAACCCATCGATTTTAAAAATGTTTGAATGCCAATTGATAGTAGTGATCCGTACGAATTTAAAGGGGTATAACATTTCAAAATCTGACAATATTTACCCGAGATATTCAAAAAAAATCATCAAAAAAGTTTTGATTTTCGAACCGACCCCGAATTTGAGAAAAAACGTGATGTAACCCCTTGCCATTTTGCTGATTTTGGTCAAAATTTAGATTTTCATTTTTTTGATGCCAATCGATTGTACTGATCCTTACGAGTCCAAAATGGTATAAAATTCCCGAATCGCACATTATTTGGCCGAGATATTCCAAAAAAACATCAAAAAAGGTTGACTTTACAAACGAATCGGTTTTTGGTCAACCACTTTTTTTAACCCATCGATTTTTAAAATGTTTGAATGCCAATTGATAGTAGTGATCCCTACGAATTCAAAAAGGTATAACATTTCAAAATCTGACAGTATTTACCCGAGATATTCAAAAAAAATCATCAAAAAAGTTTTGATTTTCGAGCCGACCCCGATTTTTAAAAAAATGTGATGTAACCCCTTGCCATCTTGCTGATTTTGGTCAAAATTTAGATTTTCATTTTTTTGATGCCAATCGATTGTACTGATCCTTACGAGTCCAAAATGGTATAAAATTCCCGAATCGCACATTATTTGGCCGAGATATTCCAAAAAATCATCAAATAAGGTTGACTTTACAAACGAATCGGTTTTTGGTCAACCACTTTTTTTAACCCATCGATTTTAAAAATGTTTGAATGCCAATTGATAGTAGTGATCCGTACGAATTTAAAGGGGTATAACATTTCAAAATCTGACAATATTTACCCGAGATATTCAAAAAAAATCATCAAAAAAGTTTTGATTTTCGAACCGACCCCGAATTTGAGAAAAAACGTGATGTAACCCCTTGCCATTTTGCTGATTTTGGTCAAAATTTAGATTTTCATTTTTTTGATGCCAATCGATTGTACTGATCCTTACGAGTCCAAAATGGTATAAAATTCCCAAATCGCACATTATTTGGCCGAGATATTCCAAAAAATCATCAAATAAGGTTGACTTTACAAACGAATCGGTTTTTGGTCAACCACTTTTTTTAACCCATCGATTTTAAAAATGTTTGAATGCCAATTGATAGTAGTGATCCCTACGAATTCAAAAAGGTATAACATTTCAAAATCTGACAGTATTTACCCGAGATATTCAAAAAAAATCATCAAAAAAGTTTTGATTTTCGAGCCGACCCCGATTTTTAGAAAAAACGTGATGTAACCCCTTGCCATTTTGCTGATTTTGGTAAAAATTTAGATTTTCATTTTTTTTTGATGCCAATCGATTGTACTGATCCTTACGAGTCCAAAATGGTATAAAATTCCCGAATCGCACATTATTTGGCCGAGATATTCCAAAAAAACATCAAAAAAGGTTGACTTTACAAACGAATCGGTTTTTGGTCAACCACTTTTTTTAACCCATCGATTTTGAAAATGTTTGAATGCCAATTGATAGTAGGGATCCGTACGAATTTAAAGGGGTATAACATTTCAAAATCTGACAGTATTTACCCGAGATATTAAAAAAAAATCATCAAAAAAGTTTTGATTTTCGAGCCGACCCCGAATTTGAGAAAAAACGTGATGTAACCCCTTGCCTTTTTGCTGATTTTGGTAAAAATTTAGATGAATGCCAATTGATAGTAGTGATCCCTACGAATTCAAAAAGGTATAACATTTCAAAATCTGACAGTATTTACCCGAGATATTCAAAAAAAATCATCAAAAAAGTTTTGATTTTCGAGCCGACCCCGATTTTTAGAAAAAACGTGATGTAACCCCTTGCCATTTTGCTGATTTTGGTCAAAATTTAGATTTTCATTTTTTTTTGATGCCAATCGATTGTACTGATCCTTAAGGGTCCAAAATGGTATAAAATTCCCGAATCGCACATTATTTGGCCGAGATATTCCAAAAAATCATCAAATAAGGTTGACTTTACAAACGAATCGGTTTTTGGTCAACCACTTTCTTAAACCCATCGATTTTTAAAATAATTGAATGCCAATTGATAGTAGTGATCCCTACGAATTCAAAAAGGTATAACATTTCAAAATCTGACAGTATTTACCCGAGATATTCAAAAAAAATCATCAAAAAAGTTTTGATTTTCGAGCCGACCCCGATTTTTAGAAAAAACGTGATGTAACCCCTTGCCATTTTGCTGATTTTGGTCAAAATTTAGATTTTTTTTGATGCCAATCGATTGTACTGATCCTTACGAGTCCAAAATGGTATAAAATTCCCAAATCGCACATTATTTGGCCGAGATATTCCAAAAAATCATCAAATAAGGTTGACTTTACAAACGAATCGGTTTTTGGTCAACCACTTTTTTTAACCCATCGATTTTGAAAATGTTTGAATGCCAATTGATAGTAGTGATCCGTACGAATTTAAAGGGGTATAACATTTCAAAATCTGACAATATTTACCCGAGATATTCAAAAAAAATCATCAAAAAAGTTTTGATTTTCGAACCGACCACGAATTTGAGAAAAAACGTGATGTAACCCCTTGCCATTTTGCTGATTTTGGTCAAAATTTAGATTTTCATTTTTTTGATGCCAATCGATTGTACTGAGCCTTACGAGTCCAAAATGGTATAAAATTCCCAAATCGCACATTATTTGGCCGAGATATTCCAAAAAATCATCAAATAAGGTTGACTTTACAAACGAATCGGTTTTTGGTCAACCACTTTTTTTAACCCATCGATTTTTAAAATGTTTGAATGCCAATTGATAGTAGTGATCCGTACGAATTTAAAGGGGTATAACATTTCAAAATCTGACAATATTTACCCGAGATATTCAAAAAAAATCATCAAAAAAGTTTTGATTTTCGAACCGACCCCGAATTTGAGAAAAAACGTGATGTAACCCCTTGCCATTTTGCTGATTTTGGTCAAAATTTAGATTTTCATTTTTTTGATGCCAATCGATTGTACTGATCCTTACGAGTCCAAAATGGTATAAAATTCCCAAATCGCACATTATTTGGCCGAGATATTCCAAAAAATCATCAAATAAGGTTGACTTTACAAACGAATCGGTTTTTGGTCAACCACTTTTTTTAACCCATCGATTTTCAAAATGTTTGAATGCCAATTGATAGTAGTGATCCCTACGAATTCAAAAAGGTATAACATTTCAAAATCTGACAGTATTTACCCGAGATATTCAAAAAAAATCATCAAAAAAGTTTTGATTTTCGAGCCGACCCCGATTTTTAGAAAAAACGTGATGTAACCCCTTGCCATTTTGCTGATTTTGGTCAAAATTTAGATTTTCATTTTTTTTTGATGCCAATCGATTGTACTGATCCTTAAGGGTCCAAAATGGTATAAAATTCCCGAATCGCACATTATTTGGCCGAGATATTCCAAAAAATCATCAAATAAGGTTGACTTTACAAACGAATCGGTTTTTGGTCAACCACTTTCTTAAACCCATCGATTTTTAAAATAATTGAATGCCAATTGATAGTAGTGATCCCTACGAATTCAAAAAGGTATAACATTTCAAAATCTGACAGTATTTACCCGAGATATTCAAAAAAAATCATCAAAAAAGTTTTGATTTTCGAGCCGACCCCGATTTTTAGAAAAAACGTGATGTAACCCCTTGCCATTTTGCTGATTTTGGTCAAAATTTAGATTTTTTTTGATGCCAATCGATTGTACTGATCCTTACGAGTCCAAAATGGTATAAAATTCCCAAATCGCACATTATTTGGCCGAGATATTCCAAAAAATCATCAAATAAGGTTGACTTTACAAACGAATCGGTTTTTGGTCAACCACTTTTTTTAACCCATCGATTTTTAAAATGTTTGAATGCCAATTGATAGTAGTGATCCGTACGAATTTAAAGGGGTATAACATTTCAAAATCTGACAATATTTACCCGAGATATTCAAAAAAAATCATCAAAAAAGTTTTGATTTTCGAACCGACCCCGAATTTGAGAAAAAACGTGATGTAACCCCTTGCCATTTTGCTGATTTTGGTCAAAATTTAGATTTTCATTTTTTTGATGCCAATCGATTGTACTGATCCTTACGAGTCCAAAATGGTATAAAATTCCCAAATCGCACATTATTTGGCCGAGATATTCCAAAAAATCATCAAATAAGGTTGACTTTACAAACGAATCGGTTTTTGGTCAACCACTTTTTTTAACCCATCGATTTTCAAAATGTTTGAATGCCAATTGATAGTAGTGATCCCTACGAATTCAAAAAGGTATAACATTTCAAAATCTGACAGTATTTACCCGAGATATTCAAAAAAAATCATCAAAAAAGTTTTGATTTTCGAACCGACCCCGAATTTGAGAAAAAACGTGATGTAACCCCTTGCCATTTTGCTGATTTTGGTCAAAATTTAGATTTTCATTTTTTTGATGCCAATCGATTGTACTGATCCTTACGAGTCCAAAATGGTATAAAATTCCCGAATCGCACATTATTTGGCCGAGATATTCCAAAAAAACATCAAAAAAGGTTGACTTTACAAACGAATCGGTTTTTGGTCAACCACTTTTTTTAACTCATCGATTTTGAAAATGTTTGAATGCCAATTGATAGTAGGGATCCGTACGAATTTAAAGGGGTATAACATTTCAAAATCTGACAATATTTACCCGAGATATTCAAAAAAAATCATCAAAACAGTTTTGATTTTCGAGCCGACCCCGATTTTTAGAAAAAACGTGATGTAACCCCTTGCCTTTTTGCTGATTTTGGTCAAAATTTAGATTTTCATTTTTTTGATGCCAATCGATTGTACTGATCCTTACGAGTCCAAAATGTTATAAAATTCCCGAATCGCACATTATTTGGCCGAGATATTCCAAAAAAACATCAAAAAAGGTTGACTTTACAAACGAAGCGGTTTTTGGTCAACCACTTTTTTTAACCCATCGATTTTTAAAATGTTTGAATGCCAATTGATAGTAGTGATCCCTACGAATTCAAAAAGGTATAACATTTCAAAATCTGACAGTATTTACCCGAGATATTCAAAAAAAATCATCAAAAAAGTTTTGATTTTCGAGCCGACCCCGATTTTTAGAAAAAACGTGATGTAACCCCTTGCCATTTTGCTGATTTTGGTCAAAATTTAGATTTTTTTTGATGCCAATCGATTGTACTGATCCTTACGAGTCCAAAATGGTATAAAATTCCCAAATCGCACATTATTTGGCCGAGATATTCCAAAAAATCATCAAATAAGGTTGACTTTACAAACGAATCGGTTTTTGGTCAACCACTTTTTTTAACCCATCGATTTTGAAAATGTTTGAATGCCAATTGATAGTAGTGATCCGTACGAATTTAAAGGGGTATAACATTTCAAAATCTGACAATATTTACCCGAGATATTCAAAAAAAATCATCAAAAAAGTTTTGATTTTCGAACCGACCACGAATTTGAGAAAAAACGTGATGTAACCCCTTGCCATTTTGCTGATTTTGGTCAAAATTTAGATTTTCATTTTTTTGATGCCAATCGATTGTACTGAGCCTTACGAGTCCAAAATGGTATAAAATTCCCAAATCGCACATTATTTGGCCGAGATATTCCAAAAAATCATCAAATAAGGTTGACTTTACAAACGAATCGGTTTTTGGTCAACCACTTTTTTTAACCCATCGATTTTTAAAATGTTTGAATGCCAATTGATAGTAGTGATCCGTACGAATTTAAAGGGGTATAACATTTCAAAATCTGACAATATTTACCCGAGATATTCAAAAAAAATCATCAAAAAAGTTTTGATTTTCGAACCGACCCCGAATTTGAGAAAAAACGTGATGTAACCCCTTGCCATTTTGCTGATTTTGGTCAAAATTTAGATTTTCATTTTTTTGATGCCAATCGATTGTACTGATCCTTACGAGTCCAAAATGGTATAAAATTCCCGAATCGCACATTATTTGGCCGAGATATTCCAAAAAATCATCAAATAAGGTTGACATTAGAAACCACTTTTTAACCCATCGATTTTGAAAATGTTTGAATGCCAATTGATAGTAGTGATCCGTACGAATTTAAAGGGGTATAACATTTCAAAATCTGACAATATTTACCCGAGATATTCAAAAAAAATCATCAGAAAAGTTTTGATTTTCGAGCCGACCCCGATTTTTAGAAAAAACGTGATGTAACCCCTTGCCTTTTTGCTGATTTTGGTCAAAATTTAGATTTTCATTTTTTTGATGCCAATCGATTGTACTGATCCTTAAGGGTCCAAAATGGTATAAAATTCCCAAATCGCACATTATTTGGCCGAGATATTCCAAAAAAACATCAAATAAGGTTGACTTTACAAACGAATCGGTTTTTAGTCAACCACTTTTTTAACCCATCGATTTTTAAAATGTTTGAATGCCAATTGATAGTAGTGATCCCTACGAATTCAAAAAGGTATAACATTCCAAAATCTGACAGTATTTAACCGAGGTATTCAAAAAAAATCATCAAAAAAGTTTTGATTTTCGAAACGACCCCGAGATATTCAAAAAAAATCATCAGAAAAGTTTTGATTTTCGAGCCGACCCCGAATTTGAGAAAAAACGTGATGTAACCCCTTGCCATTTTGCTGATTTTGGTCAAAATTTAGATTTTCATATTTTTGATGCCAATTGATTGTACTGATCCTTACGAGTCCAAAATGGTATAAAATTCCCAAATCGCACATTATTTGGCCGAGATATTCCAAAAGAGCATCAAATAAGGTTGACTTTACAAACGAATTGGTTTTTGGTCAACCACTTTTTTTAACCCATCGATTTTGCAAATGTTTGAATGCCAATTGATAGTAGTGATCCGTACAAATTTAAAGGGGTATAACATTTAAAAATCTGACAATATTTACCCGAGATATTCAAAAAAAATCATCAAAAAAGTTTTGATTTTCGAACCGACCCCGAATTTGAGAAAAAACGTGATGTAACCCCTTGCCATTTTGTTGATTTGGGCAAAAATTTAGATTTTTATTCCTCTGATGCCAATCGATGGTACTGATCCTTACGAGTCCAAAATGGTATAAAATTCCCGAATCGCACATTATTTGGCCGAGATATTCCAAAAAAACATCAAAAAAGGTTGAATTTACAAACGAATCGGTTTTTGGTCAACCACTTTTTTTAACTCATCGATTTTGAAAATGTTTGAATGCCAATTGATAGTAGTGATCCGTACAAATTTAAAGGGGTATAACATTTAAAAATCTGACAATATTTACCCGAGATATTCAAAAAAAATCATCAAAAAAGTTTTGATTTTCGAACCGACCCCGATTTTTAGAAAAAACGTGATGAAACCCCTTGCCATTTTGCTGATTTTAGTCAAAATTTAGACTTTCATTTTTTTGATGCGAATCGATTGTACTGATCCTTACGAGTCCAAAATGGTATAAAATTCCCGAATCGCACATTATTTGGCCGAGATATTCCAAAAAAACATCAAAAAAGGTTGACTCTACCAACGAATCGGATTTTGGTCAACCACTTTTTTTAACCCATCGATTTTTAAAATGTTTGAATGCCAATTGATAGTAGGGATCCGTACGAATGCAAACATTCCAAAATCAGTTGTTATTTATTCGAGATATTCAAAAAAACAAGTTTTCTGAGCCACAGCAATAGCCACGCCCCTTGATGGTTCCTATTTGACAAATACCCTTGGTGTTACCATACCACAGATAAAGTCCTAGGTAACGTACAGAACCAGATCTCTGCAAAATTCGCATTGAAATGGTCCAAAAACATGCATGGTTTTTCTTTCAGCGGCCCTGTAACATGCCCCTTAAAAGACGTCTTAACCTTTACAGGAAGTATAACTGTGGATTTACAGTTCACTGTTTGCCTTGCAAGCCAGCGGCAGCTTAACCCCTTGCCCCTTGCGCTTTTGCAATGAAATTTTGTTACATTGTAGAGCGTTTGTAGAGTGCGGCGGAGTTATGTCGCTGTAAAACGACATAGTCTCGCCATTGTCAAGGGCGGAGTATAAAAATAACCCTTTTAAATATAAAAAAATAAGTTGGTTTTTATACCCCGAACCCAATAAAAATTGGTAAAAGGTTAACAGAAGGATGCATCTCCGACCCTATAAAGTAAATATATTCTTGACCAGCATCAATAGCCCAGTCGATCTAGACATGTCCGTCTGTCTGACCGGCCGTCGGCAAGGATCTCAGAACCTATAAGAGCTAGAGACTTGAAATTTGGAATGAAGGTCCTCCTAGTGCTCGCGCAATACGAGTTTGTTTCCGATAATCGATAACCTCGTTTCCAAGTAATCGACAAAAATCTAAATCCTGTTTTTTGAGCAAATCTCGTAAGTTATAAGAAATAGAGTCACCAAACTTGACATGTAGCATATTATATATATATAGCTATCGCCCCCTCCCCGCTACCAAAACATAGCTATAAAACAAGTAAATAAACCAATTTATATTGCCCACCAATTAAAGCCACAATTTTGATGTAATTGACTTTTTAGAATATACAAATATTCTATAGCTCAATAAGATCTACTGTTGCAAATTTCATCAAGATCGGTTAAGAAACACAAAAGTTATAAAATAAAGCGCAAATTGCAAGAATTTCTGAATACATAAACACAGACACATTCACGCGCGTCATTATTGAATTCAGTCAACAGCATTTTAATTACTGCTAAAGCAAACGAGCTAGTCGCGCGAGCTGCAATTGGTGTTGGTAGGGTATCCCCTAGTCGGGAACTTCTGACTAGAGCCTCTTAGTTGTATTTTATTTATGCTTGTGGATATATTGTTTTCGACTTGAATAAAGCTTAAAATTAGCAACCTACTAACAATTCCCACGCCTCTCAACTCTTTTCTAGCCAAACGACCCAATGAGCTTAACCAGCGTCCCACATTGGGTCACACACAAACCGCACGCATTAAACCCAATCAGCGTTATCGCGAGGGCTATCACTACCAACCGGTTGCGTCAACGTCCCGCCAGAGTCCCACATTCGTCGTAGGCGATGATCTGGGTGCCGGTCCATCCACATCCCGTTCCAATGATAATTCTAGTGCGTGATAGTTTTTATTCCTCAACGACAAGAAATTTCTATGAACACAAAAAGAAAACTTGAACTTTGTCCACTACATATATCGACTATAGACAAAGTTGAGATTGCATTTGGGTCAATGTAAAAGAAACAAATTGTTGATTAGTTTAAACAAAAAAGCAAAACTCGTCAAGAAGTTGAAAAAGAAAACGCAAGCAAACAATAATAAATTTAATATCTGTGTGTGTGTAACAAGGTAAATTACGAGCAGAACTTTAAAGAATTTAAACCAAGATGAGCAAATTGTACGACAACTAAAACTAAAATATTAAGTTAAATGGCATAAAGTATAATTGTCGCATAGGACTCGAAACTTGAACAACATTTGGTTAGTTGTACAAAATTTAATGTTAGTAAAAAAAAGATTACTGAAAATAACCCTAATTTAAAGGTGAAGAAACACAAAAAATTGGCAACGCTTTGGGCCAATTGCACAAATATATATATATATATATAAAAATTAAAGAATTCACAACATTTTACGGCAAATTCGAATGCAGACAAGAAAATAATATATGATATGCAAAATTAATTTAAATAGTCGCATACAATTGAGCATGAAAATGGAAAATCAACTTGTTATAAACGTAGTTTTGCTTATTTTTTAATAAAAACAATAATTCAAGAAAATCCGAGAAAATATATACTGATGATTTTTTGTTTAATTTTAAGTCTTTTTTCCAAAACGATTTCAAGTCAAACTTCACAAAATGAAATCAAAATTAAATTGTAATGCAGTGCTCTACTTTAAACCCAAATCCTTTTCGATGGTGTGCGAGCACACAGCCATCATTTGATCCTTGATGTTCAGGAAATTCTTAACTGCCGTCGGTTTGGCCTCTGGCCATTCGCTCAAATCCCGATAGATTGGGCGGCAGAACTTCATGCGGAAATTGGAGTTGGCAAACTCAATAATCTCATCCAGGCGCTTGATGAGGCGAGCACGTATGATCAAGCGATTGAGGCGGAAGCGCACCTCGGCGTTCCTTGATTGCCCCAAATTGTAGGTGTTCTCAAGCAGTTCGATTTTGCGCTCATTAAAGTCAACAATGTCCTTGCTCTCAATTAATTTGCCTAAGAATTCAATAAGTTGGTGTATGGAAATAGCCTGCTTAATGTTCGCATCGTTGGTCAACTCATCTACAGTCTTGGTGCTCCACTGAGTGGCCAGGTCTTTGGTGACATTAGACAGGGATTCATCGAATCTAAAAATGAAACAAAATTAGTTTCTTAATGTCCTCTCTCAGAATATGCGCTACCTACTTGGGGATAATGGGCGGCATGCCCTCGCTTTTAAGCCACAAGTCCCAGTCCACCAGGCTCAGTTTATCTTTCTTGTCCGTATCCTTGAAAAATTCGTACAAGGCTCCCTTAAAGTCGTCCGTAACAATCGACTTGTATGCGAACTTCTTCAGGTAGTCACGCAGGAAGGGCTCGAAAACGCTTGGGCCACCAAGCAAATCCTCCAGATAGCGCAGGAATGTGGACCCCTTGATGTAGGGAACCGAAGAGAATGCATCATCGGGCCCACAGTTGCTCAAGTCGACAACCAGTCTGGTTAGCTCCGGCGTGTCAGAGAGTTGAGTGCGTAGCTTCAAGGGGAAGTCGGAGATTAGATTGACTCATGCTTGCATATGGGGCATACGTTGCTTACACACTCCTGCAGCTCGGTCAGATTACTGAGCATCCTGAAGTCCAGCTCCTTGGCACCCTGCATGCGACCCACAATTTTGGACTCGACGAACACAGTGAAGCCCTCATTCAGCCAGAAATGCTCAAAGTTCTTATTGGTCACCAGATTACCAGTCCAGCTGTGGGCAATTTCATGGGCAACCACGTTAGCTAAAGATTTGTCGCCAGCAAGCAGCGTGGGAGTAACAAAAGTCAGGCAGGGATTTTCCATGCCGCCAAATGGAAACGAGGGCGGCATGACTAGCAAATCGTATTGCTTCCACACGTACGGTCCACACAAATCTGAAGCGGTCTTCAGCATGGTCGATGTTTCCGAGAATTCCTCAGCGCACGCATCAACAATTGCCTCCTCGGCCCACACATTTGAGTTGTCGCCCAAACGACGGGACACGAGTTTACCAATGGCAATAGCCACCAGATATGCGGGGATGGGCACCTCCTGCTTGAAGTGGGTCTTGCCAGGCTCGTTCTTGTCAATCAAAGCACTCATCAGTGCCGTCAGCTCAGTGGGATGTTCCACAACGGCATTATAAGTAAACTTTACAGCTGGCGTATCCTGGCAGGGCATTACAGAACGTGCGTGTATGGCCTGGCATTGCGAGAACATATACGGATGCTTCTTGCCCAGCGTTTGGGCGGGATTCAACCATTGCAGTCCACTTGCGTTGCTGGCCGTTTCGTAATCAATGCGTACGTTCAGGCTGCAATATAGATATGATTATAAGTGCCATTATTTACAAGTGCTATAAAAAGATTAGCTGCCAGCTTATCAGAAAGCCCGCTTACCTGCCCTTCGCAGTGCCGGTTGGCAGCTCCAGCGTCAGCTTCTGGCCCATATCGGGCACGGGATCGCTGATGAAGTAATTAATGGGCAGCTCAGTGCCGCCGGCTAGTAACGTGGCATTCTTGACGTCTATATCACGAACATCCAGTAGCTAATAAAAAAAAAAAAGAGAACCTATTAAATATACGGAAGAGTGTAACTACTTTATATACTCACAATTTTCTCTAGGTTGCTGGACAGCACATTGAATTTGTGCAAGACACTGCCGCGCAGCTTGGTGGCCTCAAAATCAACTTTCCAATTAATAGAGCTGTGCTCGGTGGTTATAAGCTCCGGCTCTGAGTAGGAGCTGGGATCAACGGTGCTCAAACGACCCATATTACGTTTTTGTAACTTATATATTGGCAACAGTTGCGATTGATGGAGCTCTGGCTGCAGCTGTGTCGTACACAAGGTTCGTCTGGAGACTGCAAACAAATGGAAAGAGGGAGTAATTAGCTTTGTTCGAGTGCCCGATAATTGCGATAAGACGGGCAATGCCAACGCCTGTTAGGCGAATACACTGCAACAAATTAGAAGAATCTCACCAACTGCCGGGCTTGCAGAACACTTAAGACGCAATAAAGATGACCACAGACCACAAAAATGCGAGGGCGTTTCTTAAAAAATGGCGAAAAAGCACAAATCACTGCTGATGCCGGCAGTACAAAACAAAGTGTAAACCAGGGCTGCTGCTATGCTATCGATACAAATATATCGATATGTACAACACACAAAAATGATCGCCCAGATTACTTTGCTCTCAAAATATTGTATAAAACAAGCAATATAAACAAGTGGCTTCGATCGGCCGAAGATTATATGCCCTTGCGTTATGATATGACTCTAGTATACATATGTAATATCTGCCTCCGCCTGTGCGGTAGACTTTCTGTGGCAATTTTGAGATACCCTTTGCAAAGGTATTAAGACACAACGAACACATTTGTAAATAACAATATTATATTTTGCTTAACAGTTAGTCTGATGCCTGCCTTAACGCAACACATAATCCTTTGGGTAATCCATTATAGCGGGGAAGTTCTCCAGCGTTTCCTTGTCTATGTGATCCAATCGCTGGGGAACTGTGCGCGGCGTGCGTATCTGATTCGTAACATTCGCTAATAGGTCCTCAGGCACTTTGTCGTCGGCAAAGAGATGCAGCCGTTGCATCGTATGCCTGCGCTGTAGATTACCCGTCATTGAGTTGTACACAGCCTTTTTCATAACCATGGTGGGATCCTTCTCGTGCAGCTGCCAGGCCAGCGTCCAGGATGCGCCGCCCGGATAGCCAGTGTGATGGAAATAAACGCGCTTTACCCATTCATCGCCAGGCAACGCTATCTCTTTGGTGTTGATCAGCACCACATGGTCGCCGCAGTCATCTGCAAATATAGCTCAGATTTAGTCTTGATTGGAGTATATTATGTTAAGCTAACCTAGAACTGGCCCCGGCTTGAGTATTCTTCATTCACTGCGAGCACCTCTCACGACCGGCAAACGCTTTACAACAACATAAATTGACACTCGCGCCGCTTGTGACGTAACAAGCGCATAGAATTTCGCGTGTTTCCATAGTTGTTCACTTAAAACTATTACCAAACTACTTAATTCTGGCTTCTACTTACTCATAGGATGATATATTGGCTTATGCAGGCCCATTAAATGTGTTTTGACCAGTTGAGCGGACTCAAAAGGATTTTGCCAGGTGCAGTCATATATGTGCCATGTACGCGCAAAAGTGGCCCATTGCTGTAAGCAATGTCCTCGTTTAAGCAATTGAGGATATAAGTTCTATCAATACAAACCTGTACGCGTTTAGCTATCGACATTGTTGTTAATATTTTATGAAAGAATTTAAAACAGGCATAAAAACAACTTCAAAACTTATTTACGTGCCTGTCACGTGAAGTTGGCTGTGCGCAATTTTTAGCTCGCATGCTGCTGACATCGCGCATGTGGCGCAGTCACTTGAAGTTGGCTGCGCTTTGGCAGTGCTGCCAATCACTTACAAATGTTATATTTAGGTAGAATGGCACCACTAGCCTTATTGCGCGCACACTTTTTTAATTTGAAAAGGTGCAATATTCAGAAACACCGTCAGTGCTAATTTTTGTTATTTATTTTCGTTTGTAATTTCATTTAAACATTTTCTATAGTTACTAAAATTACTTATGCACTGTTTATTATTAATATTATTTAAATATTATTGAAAATACATTAGTTGTTTCACGAAACAATTTATTAAACATCCTTGGTACGTTCGCTGCCTTACAGTTTGCTTTCGTTTTATTCTATTTACTTTTTGTGTTAATGGAAATATATTTAAAAAACTAACAAATAAGTCTAGATTTAGTTACAGTTTTCTCACTTACATACGTTTCCATTTTTTCTTCTTCTTTTAATACAATTTAATGAACTTAACGTAGCTGATTTTTGTTAATTCGATTTACAACTGGCCAAGTGCGATTTTATTTATAGTTTAGTTTACTTTGCAGTTCATATATACCCATATAATACACACGAGGTTCTTTTTTATAGTCAATTTCTCGTTTTCCTTTCCATTTGGTTTTTAATGTACGCATATGATTTTTGTGATTCCATTTTTTCTCCCTTTTTTTTTGTTGCATTTTTAATGAAAATATATATGTATGTATATATAAAAAATTATTTACAATTTGTGTGTTTAATGAAATTCCCTACTTGACGAGCTTGATTTTAATGCGAAATTATTGTTAAAACTTTTCAAGTGTATGAGCATTTTTGTTTTTTTTCCATTATTTTTGTTTTTGTTTTTTGCGTAATTAATTTAATTCGAAAAAAAACAACAAAAATTGGTATATTACATAACAAAGAAAACGGTAAAATGAAACTTGAAACTGACAACTGCCCGTCTCCAGTTCTGTGTACCCAAACCCGCACCCGCACCCCGCACCCCGAACCCCGCAACCCGTAACCGCGCCCACAACCAGAGTCAGAGTAGGACCCAAGCCCCAGTGGCAGAGGCCGAGGTAGAGAGAGCCTGGCCAGAGACCCAGATTTAATGCCAGCCAATGGCCTACAGACTATTTTTGGCACCGAATCAAAAACCGAGACGAATATAGTATATCGCGCAAGAGCTTCGCCACATTGCACAAGCCCGCGAGCTGTTTGCGCTGTTTTACAGCAGCTGCAGCTGCATTTGCATCCGCATCCTCGCCATCGCTGCCGCCACGCCCCCAGCCGCCGCCGCCGCGATGCCGCCGCCGCCAGACGTAGTTGGGCTTGCGCTCAGAGGACTGATGCCGGCGAGCCGGTAACTTTTTGTAGCATTTGCATCAGCTGCTCCGTGGCCGACTGATTGGCGGCAATGGAACCACCGCCAACGCCTAAGCCAACGCCCACGCCCACGCCCAAGCCTACGCCCACAAGACCAAGACCAACACCACCAACACCCACCACACCGCCGGCAGCTGTTGATGACGGCGGCGATGAGATCGATGTGGCCGCCGATGCCGATGACGAGGACGATGGCGTCAGCGCCAGCTTGGATTCTGGAGCAACAAAAGAAGCTGAGATTAGATTCGGTACGTTTTGTCTATGGACTGCCTTGCATACTGTCATCGCTCTCCAGGTAGGTCACATACGAGTCTGTGCTATCCGGATGATGGTGCGACGTGATGCCCGAGTCCAGGCTGCTGCCACCAGGCGGGCCGTTCATTTGCTGACCCGGCGGTGGTGGGTGTGGTCCCTGTGGCGGATGTGGTGGCAGCACGGGCATTCCATTTAAATCGTAGCCGTGCATCTAGATCATAGACAGAGAATAGATAAACCATATTTTAGTCTCATAGTCTAATAAGCTCTTTAAAAATATATTCAAACCGGTTCATAACCGGTTCAATATTTTAATAAATATTCTTTTCATGCTAGCTTCAAATTGTTATTATTATTGTTCCAAAAAAGTTTTAAGCGGGTTGAGTTTTCGTTTAGAACTGGTTCATAAGAAGCTGCAGAGTGGTTCATTATCGGTTCAGTGTATAAATACTTTTGCTCTTATTTCAAATATTTTTTTCAAAAAGTTTCGATCACGTTCGAAACTGGTTCAACAGTTTGAACTGGTTCCAGTTTTGAATTGATTTGCTCAGACTACAGATCTGGCTTGGAACTAGTTTAAAATTAAATGTTCTATATAGGCTCACAATAAGATATTAAAATATGTTTACAGTAAATTGTCAAATTTCTTAAATCTCTATTAATCTAAGCTGATCTCTATATAGAGGTTAGGCTCGGATTTGGGTTCGGCTACTTTTTAGGCAACTTCTTCATACTAAATAAAGTGAAATTCTGGATATAAATCGGCTCGGTATAAAACCTAGCCTATAAGAAAGGAACTAGCTAGGAAGCTGCTTGGAATTCTTGAATGAACTACCTGTAACTCTCTTGGGAATTGGTTGGACTGCTCACCTGATTGACCAGCTGTTGAAATGCGGGCGTGTGCGTATTGATGGCCCCATTGCTATCGAGATCGGCGTGCAGGGCAAAATCGCTTAAGGCTTTCCATGGCGGTTGATATGTCTGCACATCCAGACCCTGAAGATTCAGCGGCGAATCGTGTCGCACCGGCGAGCTGGCAATCATGGGTATGCCCTGCATGGCGCCATAGCCCAGCTTGCGACCCTCCTGCGAAAACCGAAATAGCCCCCAATTAGATATATAGATACATGTGTGGATCGGTCGAAGTTGAAGCTGGCTTACCTTCTCCTGCTGCATTTGCAGCTTCATTTGGATGGTCTTCTTCTTGTCCTTGCAGCGCTTGTTCTGGAACCAGACGCGTATGACCCGCGGCGACAGGCCCGTCATCTCAACCAGCTGCTCCTTCATGAGCGCATCAGGTCGCGGATTAGCATTATAGCAGGTTCTACAAGGACACTCTCGGATTAGCTTATGGCCTGATATGGGCTGGTTGAGCCTGGGACTTACCTTAGGGTATGCAGCTGCTTCTCGTTGAGCACGGTGCGCACTCGCGTCGGCTTGCCGTCCGATGGACCCGAGGGACGCTTTTCCCTAATACTTTTGTGTGAGCCCGATTCGCTGCCAGAATCTGTAGTGTAGAAATTGGGTTAAGACTTTGTGTTCAAGAATCGTTTGTCAATTCGCAATCATTTTGCTATTTTTGCCAACGCTTTGAAGTTCGCGTTGATAAATTGTCTTCAACTACGGCCACAAAGGCGAATGCCAATAGACCGCAGCACGCATGAAAAAAAAACAAAAAACAAAACAAGAAGAAACCAAAAATAGCACAGTCTCCGACCCTGAGAGACCCCTGTCCCCCATCTACTCCCTGCCACTGGAGATCAAAGAGGCTGCACGGCATACGAAAATCATGTCTGAGGCACGGGCACGGGCACGGGCATGGGCATGGGATGGGGATGGGGATGCGTGGTTCTTGGCGCGTCGTGGTTCGTAATTAAGTCGTGTTTCACAACACCGCGACAACTTGTTATCGTTATCTAATTTCGATAACGATCGCATCCATGAATGAGCCGGGCGCGACAATCGATCGGCGTTCCGTTTGAAGCTGGGTGCAGTCACAAAAGAACTTCTTTCATTTGGCAATTTGGCAAAAACTTTTATACAAATTAAAGCGCCAAGCTGTGACTGTAACTGTGACTGCGACTGTGACTGCGACTGTAGGCGCGACAGGCGAGGTTTGCGCTCGGACTTCAAAGCGCCGCAGTTGGGCAAACACTTGGACGTGCTGCGTGCCGTATTCGAGTTGAAAACAAATAGACGCACAGGCACAACAAGTGGAACTACTCTATGAATGGGGACCCTATCGAGACGCTGGATTGATCAGGCGATCCGGCAAGATTCACAGATCGGGCAGCCCCAACAACAACAGCAACAACAACATTTCCCAAGAAGTTGTCAATGTTTGCCCGCTTGAATGCTTCAATGCAGCTTTGAGTTGTTTTTCTCCTTCTTTTTTTTTGTGTTTGCCACAGCAGCTGCTGCAGCCCCCTCCCCGCCTGCGACACCTTTTGCAAATTCCCTCTGACAACTATTAGAGGCACCTCTTTCTCTCTCTCTCTCTCTCTCCCTCGCTCTCTGGCTTTGGAGCCCGCACACGAGCTTGCCCCGACTTTGACAACACCGCCGCATGTTGATAAGGTCTGTTGGGTTGTACTCGCCCTGCCCTCCCCCCTTGCGTCTCCTTCAGTTTAAACAATGAGATTATGTTGACGATATGGTTTGACAATTGTCGTACATTGTTTGACGTTTGCCGATTTCTATTGACACTTTATCGCTTACAAGGATGTAACGCTGTCTTTCTGAGAATAAAACACGAGCACAGCCCTTTGTACTGCCGACCCACAGACGTTCTCTCTCTCTTCTCTCTCTCTCTCTCTCTCTCTCTTTAATTCTATTTAGCCTAATTGGGGCTTTGGACTTTCAATCTAATCGGATAACTGGGCCAGGTTGTTAGGCAGCGTTACGTGGAAAAATCTATTGCAATTTGGGCTAATTGAGTCTTCGGCTCTTTTTTAGCTGGTAACCAGACTAGTAGGGGGGGGGGGGGGTGAGGGGAGGGAAGGAGGTAGAACTGTTTTCTTTTGCAATTGCGATAGTTGTGGGACTTCGGAGCATGGATTTCAACTAAGCTGGGGGAAGTTTGCAACTGGCTGAGACATTTATATAAGAGCTGAGCTGCAGCCAAATAGTCTTAAGCCATATCAAAATCCCTATGTTATACATCCTAGCTAAGCCTAGCTAAGTTAGGGAGCTGGATTAGAACCTCAGTAAAATAACCATTTGATGACGATCTGTATAACGAACCAAAACTTGGGTTTGTCAGGAATGGAAATGTTTTTAGTTTTTGGTGCTAATCATTTAATTATAATTTAATTCATTTAAGTAGTATAATTCTTTAAAAGAAAGGAAAACATCCTTGTTTTAGGTTTAGCTATCTATCTATCTTAGTTAAACTAATAAAATCAGTTTACATTTTTAATTGTTGTGGTATCTAGTGTCAGGAAAAGCTAAGGACCTTAATTATAATTAAGTGAGATTAAAAGCCAAAAGAGCTAACAAAGGGTATTTTATTTAGAGGTTCCAGCTCCAATAAGTATTTAACTTGCATAAATTGATCAGATCTGGTTACCCTGTTCTCATCTATATCATGAGCTCTCATAGTAGTTAATAACCCAACGAGTTTAAAGGGAGTTGATCCAGATAGTTAATATACAAATAGGAGCCAAATCTTATGTCAAGTACAGAGTAACAAATTCGAATGGAGTTTGATTAAAGAATTTTGAAAATCTGTAAATCATAACAAGAAACTGTGCCCAAACTCAATACGCCAGCTAGAAACGCAAGCAACTAAATTTCAATTCAAATACGATTTGAGCCCGAGTCGAGTAGCCCAACTTGAGGCAATTAAGTAAGAGATAGTCAAGTTAAAGGTAAACACAAACGCACTCACCCGACATTGAGCCCAGTTCGCTGGAATGGTTATTATTGCTAAGATTTGTATTGTTGTTGTTATTACTGCTAATGTTGTTGTTGCTCTCCACAGATGATGATGTTAGACTACTTTGCGATGACTTCTCGAGCACATCGTGATCCTCCTTGCAGTACAGGGCGCCCGCGTCGCGTAACGCGAATTCATCGCCTGTTCAGTACCGAGAAATACCAATAATAAATAGATTAATAAATAAATAAATACACTATCGTGTGTGTGTGTGTGGGGGGGGTGGAAGGGGGGGTGGCAAAGGGCAACAATAACGCACCTGGCAGCAGTTGACGGGCACACGCTGAGCAACGAAAACATTCGATGTGAAAGATTTTCGTTTTGGCTCGCATCACAAAATCATTTTTGCTAAAGGAGTTACCGCATTTATCACATTTTGTACCAAATAACCTGCGAATAAAATAGGTGAAAGAGGAAGAAGAAGAAGATAGTCGCATGATTAGAGCCAATGTGAATAGGTATGTAAACAGCCTTGAATGCGTTCAAGTCGCTTGCTTATGACTATTAAACAAATATATATATATACAAAAATATATGAAATACTAAAGAAAATAAATAAAAAACAAGTGGGGAAGGGGAAAGGCGAGGCTGCTAGACAGGCAGATACCCCGTAGAATGTGATGCATTAGCCAATTGAGCTTTGTAGTATGTTTTAATACAAAAGTTGACTTCTTCCACTTTTAAGATTATGCACATTTCAATAATATTTTTAAATTTTATATTTAACATATCTATAATATATATATAGTTATCCTATTTATCCTACTGTGTAGCCATATACCTCGTAAGCTGGCTGCAGCTTTTATAGACGCCGAGTTTGATGAGGCAGAATATGCATATACATATAACATATTTATAGATATGCATTATATATTTTATTTTTTTTTATAGGTACTCAGTTGTCATGGCCCTCTTTTGGACATTTTATGGTTGTAGGGTATGCAAAAAAAAATAAATAAATAAATAAGAGTGAAGAAAAAAAAAAGGAAATGTAAACCAGCCGCGGTCTTTTGTGGCTGCCGCCCTGAACATCAATCATTTGTGCAGGTAAAGTGTTAATTTATAGCTTTGCACGTGTTAATCAATTATTCAAAGATTTGCATGGCAAATAGTTGGCAAGTCGCGACGATGCGACTGTAGAGTGACAGCCACCCCCCCCCCCCCCCTGACAAAACCCGCTCGCAAATGGCAATTTGTAAATGGTTGTTGTTGCAGTGATGAAATCCGTGAGATACCCGAAAGCAGCTCCACAGCTGTCGGCGGCCGTTTAGAATGTGTTTATTTGTACCCCAAACAAGAACCGTTGGCAAGCTCCATCTAATTGGCCTGGCCAACAAGTGACGGCTGCTACACTTCTGAAACAGGGCCAAGCGCATGATCAAGCCGAGCCTACTTGCTGTGCGGAGTGTACAGCGCGTGCGTAGGGTATATTCGCTGTCAGCCTACTAATTTCCACAATTAGCTCGTGATTGTAGAAGTGGCAAAATGTTTAGAGCAGCGCTAACAACTCGCGACTTATATAGGAAATCTTATTAATTTTCTATAGGAGCTGAAATTTTAAAGAGCCTGGAGTTTAAAGAGGAATGAGCCGAGAGAAAAGAAGAACATTTGTTTAAATTAAACATAAAAATAATAAATAAGTAAATCCTAGTCATAAGTAGCTGGAGCTTGGCGATTGTTTTTAAATATTTTATATAAGATCTCAATAAAAAACCATTCCATATTCGATTTACTCTAAGGCCTAGAAAACTTAGACTAAGCTCTTAAAAGTCGAATCCTACCTAACTGCATACTTTGAGTGTCATTAAGCTTTACCTTTTTTAAACTAAAAATTGATTTGCTAACAATTCTTGTGAATGCTAAATATGGAAAAACAATAATAAATAGAAAGGCAACTAGAACTAATTGCTTTTCTTAAGAGCTATATCTAGTTGCTTGAAGTCAATGTTAAATATCACTTACCTAACATAATCACGCTTGCAATAGGTTTTGCCATCGCGCACAAAACACGTACAGCTCTCGTCCAGAAATTGCCTGCATTCCTGGCACTTTAAGCACGCCGCATGCCATTCCAGATCGGGCGCAACGCGCAGTATATACTGATCGTGTATTTGGCCGCCGCAGCCCACACAATGCGACAGGCGTTGTTTTTCTGTAAGATCAAATAAATTCCAAACATATATAAGTATCTTATTTGCAATTGCATTAAATTTTAAATTCAAATGAGAATCGTGCGCTAATAATAGAGCTGGCTGCTATGACACTTCGGGCTCAGTTGCAACGCACTTAACAGAGCAGCACAGTTAGCAGCTGTTAGAATTGTTAGCGACTGCGAGCTATGTTAAGTTGTGCAGTTTGAATTTCATTAAAATTCAATTACATTTTTATTAGGATGATGAAAACTTGAAGTTTCAGCATTTTATTCAGTGCCGTCGGCAACTGACAGCGTCGGTAAATCACTTGGCGCTTTGTTTAATCTGCTGATGTGTTTTACATGAAGCTGGCGCTGCACTTTTAGCCAATTATGCGCCTCGATTTGCTGTAAACAAAAATAAGTAAGTCGCAAAACAAAGATGGCGCTAATTAACAAACTGCTATCAAATAAACCCAGAGCTGAGCCGCTGTGTGTGTGCTTGTGTGTTTGTGTGTTTGTGTGTGCCGCCCCAAAAATAAAACTTTTGCCGGAAAAACATTTGAAAAATTCATAAATCTGCCAAGCGGCGCACAAGTTTTCAAGTATTTAAGTTGGGTGCCTGGACCAAAAGTTGAGCCTTCAAAGCGCCAAAAGTTTGGGCTCGGGCGCCAAAAGCAGAAGAAAAAAAATCAATGCAATCATTGCCACATTATGTACGAGTGCTGCCAGTGCTGCCACCCCAAATGCTGCTAACGGCCCGCTATATATGTATATATAAATATATAACTATGTGTGTGTGTGTGTGCGTGTGTTGTAATCCTTGGCAGCACAGCGAAAAAAACTTTTGCAACAGGAAAAACTTTTCGCCTGTTGAAAAATTAAGAAAAACTTTGACGCGCGTTTAGCACGTTTTAAATGTTTCGCTGTGCCGCACACACACAAACACACAAAGATGCACACGCATACACAGAGAGAGCAAGCGACACACACGAAGCTTTGTGGCTGTTTCCTCTTTGTATCTTTAAACGTGGCTGCGTATCTCAGCGCGTTGTATCTGTATCTGCAAAGCAACTGCTGCTGTGTGTGTGTGTGTGTGTGTGTGTAGCTTGCGTATCTTTCGCACTCGCAGCCTCTGCACATGAATTATTTATAAAGGCGGAGCAGACAAGTTGCTGCCGTTGCCCGTTCGTTGTTGGGCCTTTTGTTGTTGTTGCTGTTGCTGTCTTTCTTTTTCTTTTTCTTTTTTTTTCGGCCTGCGCTTTTTTTCGCCTGGTTTTCTCGTTTGCTTGTATTTGTTGCTTTCATGCTTGAAGCATTTCAGACGCCAGCATTTACTTCCATGTGCCACGCCACCCAGTTATCCGCGCTGTCTCCCCCCCACCACCCCCAGCCATCACTCTCCACTCAGCCGGCCTTCAGCAGCAGCCTTCAAGCCCAAAGCTTCAAGCTACCCGGCCTCAGCCTTTGCCTTTTTGCGTGGCATGTGCGCTTTTTTCTGCCCGCATCTCTTTCGCACTCGCGCGTTCGCTGTCCCGCTCAAGCTGCCAGCAAAGCTACCCTATATAGTCAGTCATTGTTGTTGTTGTTGTTCTTGTTCTTGTTGTTGTTGTTGTTATTGTGTGCGTGGCCACCATTTTTCTTCTTCCGACTCCTCGCTGTTGTTGTTGTTGTCGCTTTTGGACAGCTTCTTTTGTATAAATTTCCAGGCTGCGTATCTTTTGCTGACTGACATTTCGCATTCATTGTTTGTTGCTGAGTGTGCGTGTGTGTGTGTGTGTAAGTGTAGGTGTTTGTCTGCCTTAATGATCCTGCGCAGTGCGTTTTCATTTTTCTTTGGGACCCCCTCGCACACACACACACACACACACACACATACACACGCACACACACCGCAGCCATTACGAGTCGTAATGGGAATTTAAGCGCAACTCCTGCGCTTGTATCTTTTTTTTGTTTTTTGTTTTAGAGGGGGGCTAAACTGGCGGGGTAGTTGGGTTTGGGGTTCTTTCCGCTTCTGCGGCGTATCTTTTGCATGTTGTGCTGCCCAAAACCACCCCATGAAAAATGTGTGTGTGTGTTTTTGGGGGTTGCTGACGCGCGCTGAGGCGGTTGGGGCGGCTGGGGCTGTTCTGGCTGGCTTTGGCAGTTGGCGCGCCGTGGTCTGCTCGATTTTTCGTTTTTCGGCGCTATTTGCGGCACACTTTGGGGTTTTTTGCGGGCGGCGGAGAGCGGAGGGGGGGGGGGGGGGTGTTTGCGGGCTGCGTGGGCACCGGCAAATGCAATTTTCGTCTCGTGTTTGTCGTCTATGAATTTTTCGACTGCGGCAGGCAGCAGGCAGCGGGCGGCACTTGCGGTGGGCCGGGCGAGGTGTGGCAGCACATGCGGCTGCTGCGGCTTTTTCACTTTTAACAAGCAACGTTTCGCAGCATTTGCAACATTTTGCAGCATTTGCAAGCTGCGTGTCATTTTTGCATGTTGTTCCATTTTGTTGTTCTGTTTTTCTATTTTGGCTATAAATTTTTCAATTAAACAACTGACAACAGGCGAGAGCAACAAAAAGAGCCAACACGTTGCTGTTGTTGTTGTTGTTGTTGTTGCTGCTGCTATGATCTTGGCTTCAACTTCAAGTTTTATTTTGTAGTGTTTAAATTTTAATGGCCGCACCTTTTGGCTGCTGTCTGCTCTTGAACCTTTTCTTCTCTAGCACTATTAGATATCTATACTCTAGCCAAAGGGGTACTTTGAATAGATTAAACTACTTGTAAAAAATGACAACAGACATTCAAAGTTAAAAAAAAGTTATTTGAATTACTATTAAAATAATTAAAAACTATTCAAGTAATTTTTAAATTAATGTCATTTTTATATTTTCAGTCACTGTCATTGTATTTATTTAACCCGATTTTTTTATAAAAACAATTTCAAAACATGCCTTAAAAAAGCTAAAGAGCATATCCTTAATTGGAACACCTGGAATATCCGTTTAAGCTGCTCATCAAATTAACAAAAAAAAAGTTGAAACTAATTGACAGGATCTGCTAAAATTTACATTTTTCTTGAATATAATTTACATTTTTAAGTGTATTCAAAGCGGGCGACTAGCGCAAAAATGGTTGCTCCTCTACAGATAAAATGTAAGGAAATCTACAACAAGCAGCTTAAATTAAAAAAAAAAGGAATCTCAAGATTTGTGTGCTGCACAGCAACACGTAGAGAATTCGTATCTGACTGAGTATCTTGCGCGTTTAAGCGTTTTTATCTAATTACACGCGTTTCGCTCGTGTACAGCCGGAGCTGAAGCTAAAGCTGGAGCTGGAGCCGAGCTCGACTGAGAAGTGGCCAGTTTGATGGATAGTTGAGTGCACTCTATGAATGATTTGAGCGACTGTCTGGGCCGTGCGATTGGGGCAATAAACATATCAAAGCCGAATAATGAACGCCCAGAACGCATGAGATGCGCAGCTTTAACCAGCAGCTGGGCTTATCGGAGTCGGCGATCTTTCAGAAGACCCAAATCGAACTGGGAAAAATGTATTTGCTGGCTGTGCAACCAGTTTTTTTTCTTTTCTCTCTTTTCTCTCTGTTGCAATGGCTGCCACAGACTGTGCCGTGCCACATGCCTGGACTGTGGCTGCAACAACTGCTGCGACTGCTGCGACTGCGGCTGCTGCATCAATGTTGTTGTTGTTGTCGACAACGGCAACATGCAAAATGCAAAGCATCGATAAGATATACACGAATACGTGCCCGAGAGTGCCGAGTGGTCCCCCAGCAGTCCATGGGGCACGTCGAAATTATGGAAGCTCTTGCGGATATGCGCGCGATTTCAAAAGCAACTACTGTTTAAGTCGCTGCAGGTTTCAGCTACCTTTTCCCCTTTTGCTGTTGTTGTTGTTTTGGTGTTGGTTTTGGTATTTTGATTTTTTGATTTATGGCGCATTTGGTTGAATGGAAACAGAAAGCGCAGCCACTGACAGTTGAAAAGCAAGTGCCGCCGCCAAACTAGGAATTTCACATGATCATAAAAGAGCCCAGAGACGCGACGACTGCGACGATTGCGACGACTGCGACGACTGCGACTCCCACAGGCCAGCACAAGCTGGCCGCGTGACTTCTACGAAAATTTGTCATTTTTCCAGGAATAACGCCAAGTTGTTTCCCCCCTCTCTCTCTCTCTCTCTCTCTCTCTGTCAGTTTTTTAGTTCGTTCTTTTTACCTGGTCCAGCGAACGCTTAAAAAATTAATGATGACAGCGCTGGGAACACGTGCCGCGTCCTGTACTGTTTCTGTATCGTTCGCCGATTTTCGATTTCTCGCATTCACATTTTGACAGACTCATCAATTTTGTAGATACGTAACGAGCGCTCATCCTGGCAGCCTTCATTTCACTCTCCATGCCCTGCCCTGGGCTCTTGCCACTGATTAGGCAACATTCGCTGGCCATTGTTTTGAGCTCAGAGCGTGGGCAGGGGCTGCCCTGCCACACCTCCGCCTCCTCCTACTCCTACTCCTTGCTGCTCGGCCATTGTCTGGCTCTGGCTGTCTGGTCCGTCCCGGCTGGTCACTGGTTTTTGTGTGGAAGGAAGCTTTGTGGTTTTTGATTTGTTTGTCTGCCTCTGCTTGCTGGGATCCTATCAATTATGTGCCCGCTCTACCTCCATCTGTGTGTGTGTGTGTGTGTGTTTGCGTTTGTGTGTGCTGCAATTTTGGGCTTTTCTGCATTTGGACTGTGCGTCTCAAGTTGGCTTAATTAAGTGCAGTTGCTTTGACAATGACAACGTAATCTTCGATTTAGCTATAAGCCACATCAAAAACAATGTACCGCCTTCCATAAACATATCCACAGATATCGATTGCCGTATGTATGCATATTGATATAGTATGTGTGTTTGTGTATATAAATTTGCCTAATTAATTACACAAAACACCAAAGAGCATTTCGATTGGGGCACAAATCGAAAAAAGATGCGGCACAAGAGAACGGGTTAAATGTAAGCTACAGATGGTAGCGTGAGCACCAGGCACGGTTAGTGATGGACATCTGAGAGTACGAATCGCATAGGGAGGCTGTCTTAAGTTAGAGCGTGGGTCGGGCTTTCATTAGAACATTATTAGAACAATAATTAACTATAATAAGAAATACTATTTTGCCGATTTAGTTAGAGAGTAAAACATTTGCTATTAACTAGAATTTTCCTAGAACTGTTTTTGAGCTTGAGTTCGAGTTGCCTTGTGAAGTTGTTCTAGATCGATTTCGAGCTCAACACAATGTTATAGATTTACCGGAATTAACTTATATTTTTGATTGTTCATTTCAGAGAACATTCCCAGCTCCTTACACAAAGGGTTACCTTTAACTTAAATGAATTCCAAAATGTAGAAAAAACCTATTTCTTTAACTTGCAAATGTTTATTGTTTTACGGTTTATTTGCACATTTTCTGTGTTCCACAGAGATTATATATCGTATATTTCCTCCATGGTCACTTGATTGCTCTCTAAACTATCTGAAGGCTTTTGTTTTTTTTCCGCTCTCAAAGTTTTGCAGCCATTTGTGTATGTTCTTTTCTTTCTCAAATTAATTTGTATTGTAGCCGTCTGTTTTGAGTCGCACTTTGATTGATCTCATTGTGCATTGAAGTGGACAGCAAATGTGCTCGTGTCACGCGTTCATCTCGCATCGAGTGTGTAAGCCGAAGCGCAGTCAATATAAATATAACAGAACTGATCAATGCAAACAGTTGGCTTCGATTTCGAATCAATGGAGAAAAAACATTCCCAACAAAAATCCAAAAGAAGCCGCCGGCTGCAGTCACTTTGAAGTGTTTGATTTTCGTATTGGCCGCTCGTTGTTGTAGCTCTTGTTGTTGTTGTTACTGTTGTTGTTGCTGTTGTTGTTGTTGTTGTTGCTGTTGTTGTAGTTGTTGGCTGTCGTTTTATTGAAGCCAAATTTGAATACGAGACATGCAGCAAGCGGCGGCAGAAGCTGCCAATGCCGCGACATCAAAGAGTGCCTGGACTCAAAATGGACATGGGCCTGCAACACACAATTTATGCCAGCCAAAAGACGCACACATACACAAACACACACGCACTGAGATATATGTGAGTGCTGCAACGGAAATGACCTTTTTTTTCGTTGTGTGTGTGTGCAACAAAATGCCGCAGCCAGCACTGAGCCCGAGCTCTGGCTGGGATTCTGGATTCTGGATGCTGCGTGTTGCGTGTTGCTTGGCGCGCAGACAGATGACAAGACGCGATAGTGTCCAGAGTCTGAGCTCCTCTGAGCTTCTTGTACAACCGGTACAACCAACAAGGGAGAGCGAAAGGGAGAGAGGGAGACAGCTCGGAGCTGTGGTACAAGCGGGCTAAGTGATGATCATGATGGGTTATTAGGCAGGTTGCGTTGACAACGCATTTGTCTTGGCCAAACGCCGACGCAGGATCGCTCAGGGTGTGTGTCTCTCTCTCTCTCTCTCTCTCTGTATGTGTGTGTGTGTGTGTATTTGTGTGTATCTCAGATAAGCGCGCGACATTTATTTATGGTGTTTTAACACAAGTGTCGCCAATGGCCAAAAAGGCGCCGTTCGCCCGCTAACCGAGACTCCGAAAAAATCCCAGACGAAGGTTCACAGAGTGAAAGCCGCAAAGTCAGTTCCAATTCTTTTTTTTCCCCTCTCCTCCCCCGCGCCCCTCAACACTTTTAAATAACTCTGACGGCTCAGCGTCAGAAATGACTGGAAATGTGTCAAATTAACGTCAACTCGAATCTGAAGTCAACTTCAAGTTGCCCGCCCCGCCTTGCGTCTTGCCGCCCCTCAGCGCGAAGAGAGAAAAAAAATGGAAATCAATTAAAGCTAAACAACAAATTGAAATTCAAATACAAATTCGATAAACGAAATTGGAAATCAAAATGCAGTTTAACCTTTTAAGGCCAACGCAACATGTTGCAAATGCTGACAGGCAACCGCTGCCCCTGCCCCTGCCACAGCCCCTTCTCCACACACAGCCCCGCACAAGCCACATTTTTGGCTAGTTTTCCAATTTAATTTTGTATACCCTTGCAGTGCGTCTTCTAGTTATGTCAGCAAATATGTAACGCACATCGCTGAACCTATCAATTATGTATATCTTCTTAATCAGATGAGTTGATGTAGCTACACTCGAAGAAATTGTTACTTATAAAGAATTTTAGTATAATGAAGATTTCTATGCAAACTAGCTAGCCTTTCATAAAGTATTGTATAACTCGGAATGGATCGGATCAGACTATTTTATATAGCTGTCATAGGAATGATCAGTTCTTGTATAAACAACCTTTTTGTTTCTTACAAGTTCTACCATGCTTAATTCCTAACAATATCTGACAGCTACATCATAAAGATCTATACGAAAAGTCAGTTAAAGAATGTGTTTTTTTTTATAAATGATTCTTTTTGCTTTTTGTCAATATATCTAACAAACCTTTGCAATTACCGCCTCATTATTCTTCCAACAGCAAATCCTTGGTGCATAAAGCTTTCACATATAATACCTTCTTGCCAGTTGCCTGAAAGGGTATTTCATGTTCGGCGTGCCATATTTAAATGTTTATCTAGTTTTCAATTATTTATTTTTTTTTATCATAAATGCGTTTGGCATTTTGGCTGCTTGCGTCTAATTAGCCAACACTTTCGGGCCAAGATTTGTGTGCGTGGCTTTTGGCAAAAGAATTGACCACATTGTTGCATTCAACTGTTATTGTTGTTGCTGTCGTTGTTATTGTTGCTGTTGTTGTTGCTGTTGGGTTTGTTGTTGTTTTTGCTCTCCATGGCAGGCGGCTTGTGTAAATATTTGACCTGACGCGTGTGAACTTTAACAGTTTTTATGCTTTATTTGTCGCAAATATTGCGCAAACATGAACAGGCAAGCAAAGCGGACCCACCTACCCCTCTCCCTCCCCCGCCGACCATGCCACTAGACCCCTTCTCTGTGCTGCCAGAAACAACGAAGCTGCCTTGTTTGCATTTCGGGCCTCGGGGATGTTCAAGTTGTTGTTGTTGTTGCTGTTGTTGTTGTTGCGCATGCGGGCACCTTTTGCACTTGAGCAGTGCGAATGTTGTTGTTGTTGTTGTTGCTGTTGTAGTCTTGTGGTGTTGCCATGTTGCATTGGCCCGCCCCCTGCCCCACCGCACGCGCAGCATGCAACATGCGTTAGCAACATACTTTCTGCAGTCGGCAAAATATCAGTTGGATGGTGTGAATTCTACAACAGTTGCGGCCCCTAGAGAGGAGCCCATGGAGGAGCCAGTGAAGAAAAGTAAAAACAATCTCAAGGGAATAACTAACTAATGCGACTTTCAGGCATTTAAAAGGTTTAGAAAGTGTGCGTTAAATTACTTGCAATTATTTTGTGTAACTGCAAATTAAATACAAAATTGATGAAAGGTTCAATTAATTTGGAGGCGCACAAGTTTAATTAATTTAACTGCAATTTATAATCCCACAATTAGAAATTGTTTCAGTTCTTTTTGCTTTCTTTTGGAGAATTTGTCTTTGGCCAGCCAGAAAGTTAGACGGAGAAATGCTTTTTATAAATAATATTAATTACACTATGCAACAAATCAAGCTTTGATTCGGGCCCCAAATAGAGTTTTGGTTTAAGATTATTTTTTTGGGTTTTATTAATTTTAACTGAATTTAAGCCCTTTTTTTTAGATATGCATAGCTTGTGCAAATCTTAACCGAATTTAATTATAGATAAAGTTTACGATTTTTAAGCTAATATCAAATTTGTCAGTTACTGAAGTACCCATCAGCTTGAGAGTGCAATAATCATAGATAATATCCCTTCAGAAGTTATTAAATAAAAATTAAAGAAGTATACGAAGATATTCTAATATAAGATATGGCATCTCCGATGCCATTATTTATCAAAACGAAGCTCTATTTCCATGGGACAAATTCGGAGTTTAGTTGAAAATATCTTTAAAAGCTTAAAAGTTATTATGGTCCAAAGTCCAAGTCCAAGTTTATTTTGGATATATCAGTCCAAATGGAATTTCTTGTTTGAATAACTTTTATCCATTTAAAGATGTCTTAAATGAGCCTTAGGATATGTTATTGGTCCCATGGAAATAGAGCTTTTGTGTGAAATAAAATGTTAAGAGAGAATGTTGAGAGAATTGAAGCCCTTAACAGCTTTGGCAAGCGTTCATCTCTAGTTGAGCTGATTGGACTGGGTGTGCCCGAGGGCCACATTCCTGTGCACATTGCACTTGGTGTGCGTGTGTGTGCGTGTGTGTATGACTGTGTGTGCACCGTTATAAAAACTTAAGACCTCATTAAAAGAGGCCGCCGCTGCTTTATGGCTGCCCAAGATCGAGTTGACCATTTAACGCCGTCCACTCAATGCACAGCTCGTTGAGGTCCTTTTATATGATGCTCCGAAAACCAAATATATATATCTATATAAATCTATATATATACATATGGAGATATATGTATATGAAGTTGAGGCTGTTCGATTACGCGCACGCAAGACTGGGCCGCTTCGAAGTTCATTTTGGCCAGGTTTTCAGTTTTTCATTTCAGGCCCGTCTCTGGGCTAAAAGGAAGGCCGCCAAAGGCTGCGCGTTGTTCATGCAAATTTTAACTTCATTTCGGCTTCGTTTTGTTAATTAATTTATATTATTTTATTTGGGTGTCGTATACAAGCGGAGCGATCCACAGATCGTTGTCGTTGCTCGTTGTTGTTGTTGCTGTTGTTGTTGTTGACATGCCTTGTGGCTGGTTGTTGTTGTTGTTGTTGTGTTGGATTCTCAACAGTTCTCTCTGCATCTGCAGCGCAAACGAACGACAAATTTATATTTAATGAGCTTCATAAAATTTGAATTTCAAAGGAGCATTGCACCGCAGCGGCATGTTCGAACGGGCGGCGTTGATTGCCACTCGATGTGTCCGAGCTGCAGTTGGAGCTGGGAGTCCGGCTCCGGCTACGGCTCTGTCTGCTCTGCTCTCTCTCTCTCTCTCTCTCTCTCTCTCTCTCTCTCTCTCTCTCTCTCTCGCTCGCTCTGCAGCCTGCAGCCTGGTGTCTGAGTCAAGTCTTGGCCAATGAAGGTATATAAATTTGCTGGCTTTATGGCGTTTTAAGTAGGCCTGCTTTATGGGCTTGCAGTTCAGGTCCAGCTTAGTCCAAGCACCACTCACACACACTAGACACACACGCACACACACATACGCACACGCACACACCTGATGCCGAGTCGCTATGATTCATTGGCGCTGTGTGGTCGTAATCGTCCACAACGTTGTCGTTGTTCTCGTTCTCGTTGTGGTCTTCTGGTCCGCCGCGAAGACTTATTGCTGCCCACTTAGGCGACAAAACGCTGTCGGGGTATTCTCTTCTCTTTTATTTTTGTGGCTGCTCACTAAATAAAGATGAATCCCCCCAAGAGCCCAGATCCGCAATATGTGTCTGCAACTTGTTTAGCGAGTTTCTCACCTCGTTGGCAACATTTCAATTTGACATAATGAGCCACATTTTGTTACCAGTAGGCATTACCACAGATGGTTAGGCTACCTAACTAGAAAATGTACGCGAGGGCCCGATACAAGCAACCAACCATACAAAGCAACATAAATCAGCATAGTCCGAGTTAATTGTATGAAATTTGTCAAGTTTTTGCCTTGATTTAAGATTTGTTTGCCAATTGAAAATTGTTTTTTATGTTATTCGCATAAATTTAAAGAACATTTTCAACGATTAATCTTACATTTAAATATTATAATATATATAAAATATTATATACATATTTTATTTTATTTATTATTAGCTTCTATACACGATATTCTTTCAGCATCATTCGCTTTGTGTGCTGTTAATCTAAACAATATAAAAAACGAGCTCTTTTTGCAGGTATTACAATATTTTATAAAATGTTAAGATTTTTTCAGACCATAAGATGATCGGGAAATACTTTTATGTCATGGTTCTGTGTCAGTAATCAATTAAATTGTTAATCTCGAAATAGGTTTGTACTGTGGCTCGTATTAGAAAAAAAGACTTACATTCCAAATTTAACGAGTTTCTGAGCTGAGTTAGATTAATTTTACAAAATCGTATTATGATTAATATTAATCTATAATGCGTATGTTAAAACTGTTGAGAAATATGTCTGGAATACCTTTGAATATTTTGAATAGAATATAGATTATTATAAACTATATTTTAATCATTTTTGTTTCTATTTTGGACGAGCTATAACATCTTTATATATGTACAAGCTTTGTGCTGATTGACCAACTGACTGAGCAACATATTAATTGAATGTATAGAGAACGTATTTAAATTGTATATAGAACTATTGGAAAACTTCCGCCACAAATTTGAAAACTTAATCGAAAATAGTTCTATTAAAGCCTCTCTCCAATTTGGACTTTTTATAGATTCAGGCGTTTCAGTTCACGTTTCAAGCTACATTTAGTTATTCTTTATCCAATCAAAACTCTGCCATAAATTATTATAATATAAATATAATATTATATGCACATATAATACACATGAAAAGAAATTTACAAACCAGTTGAGAGTTTGCGATTGATTTATCTATAATATTTATGATGTTGTTTGCAATTTGTTTTTTAAAGAATTCTGGTTCTGCTTTCATGTTACGTAAATCGAAATAGATCCAGAGCGAAATAAAAGCAATTGCCACAGAGATGTGCAACTCGTTTGGCCAGTTGCCACGTTGCCTGGCGTCGGGCAACATGGCAGCGCTGACATAATGTGCCACATTTTGTTGCAGGTAGTTACAGTGGGCATATATGTATATACATACATATATACATCCTGGCTGCAAGTCAAAATATTGCCAGGTAACGGTAATTAGCTAGACTAGGCTACCGTCGTCTGCCCCGTGACCGTGCCCCGTAGATTTAGGCGTAGCCGACGTAACCGTACCCCGCAAACGTCTCAACCTCAACCAGCGCCGTGCCGTCATCTAATTTTGAATGAGTTGCCCCGCGGCGTGGCGCGACGTCGCAGTCACAGCGAGCGGTCGGGTTCGAGTGTCTCTGACAGGGAGTGGAAGAGAGAGAGATAAAACGAGAGAGAGAGAGAGAGAGATGGCGAGAGGGGCGTTCAACCTGTTGATAGCCGCGTCTGACTTACCAGACGATACTTGAGATTAAGAGCTCTCAATACAAACAGGCGACATGCTAAAATGCCTCTCTCCCACTACTTCTCCCTCTCCCTCTCTATCTCCCTCTCCCTCTCCCTCTCCCTCTCCCTCTCCCTCTCCCTCTCCCTCTCCTGGCAAGCACTTGATAAGTAACTGATGCGGAAAAGTAGTTCTTGTAATGCGATATACTATATAAGACTTGGGCATTATATAACCAGGCGCCATTGCTGCTGCTGCTGCTGTTGCTGCTGTTGCAGCAATTGTTGCTGCCTCAAGTGTCGCTTACAGTTCTTTTGGAGTACCAACTGACGCCAAGAATTGAGTCTGGAGTTGAGATTGGCGGCGTCTAGTTATTTGATGTAACCAAATCTCAGTTTGTTGCACTGCCGCATCCTGTTGAAAGTAATTGTTGTTGTTGCTGCTTGCTGCTCGCTTTTTATTGTCCCCCTGCTTAATTAGTCATTAAATTGAGGGGGTCTATAATAAAAATGACACTCGTAAAAAGCAATGCTCAAAAGAGATAGCCACACACAAATAGAGTGAAACAGCGGCGCCCCCAAAAGAGCTTTAAAAGCGACGCCATTAAAGCGAGCAACGTGCCGCATTGCATGCAACACGCGCAACGACGCAGCGACCCAGAGCTCCCAAGCTGGCCAACTGACAGCCAGACGAATGCACCTGAGCACACACACACACACACACACACACGCACACACACCTGGCTGTAGAGGTGTCATATGGCGCAGCGGGTGTTCCCGAGCCAAAAACTAACCCTGAACAGCTCCCCTTCCCCCCCAGAATCCCAGCGGGAATCGCGACGCCAAAAGGCGCCGTTTAATGAGCGCCTGGAGAGCGGCACGAGCGGAACTTTAACTGGTGGTTGCTTAGCTGGGCTTGCTTAACATTTACTGGCTCGGCCGCGGCACAAACACACACGCGATAAACGGGCGTGGCATGCCACACAGCCCTGGCAAACCAATTTTGGCATTATTTATCAGTTGATTTATGTGCAAAGTCGCTCAAAATGCACAACCTCTCCCTCTCTCGTTCGCTCTCTCCTGTCTCATTCACTCTTTAAATTCTTCTGTTTTATTTTTGGGAAATTTAATATTCATTTGCCCAGCCGCTGCTTGCCCCAAACAGTAGCCGCTGCCGCCTGACAAGCGCTGACACCTTGACTGAACTTTAAGAGCAGCAATTTTTTGGTTTTTAATTGCACTTTAATAGGCGGCCGCTGCTTTAATGTGCCCGCTGTGCCCAGGCCAGGTCAGCGAGTCGAGAGCTCAGGGCCCGCTGTAATTAGGCCAGAAAACCATTTGGTCTTTAAGCGAATGCAGCCGCGGCTAGCCAAGTATCTGGCGGATAAACGAGCTTAATCAGCTTTAAGCTGCAGTTACTATGATGTCATGAATGAATGAGAGTGAGAGAAAGAGAGGGAGGAGCAAAGAAGAAGACGATAGCATGGCTAGACCTTAAGAGATGCCACAAATAATTTAAGACTTCTTTCTTATGTAAAGCGAATTTTACCCAATAATATATCTTAGAAGTCAGCTCCTAATTTGCATTAATTTATATATTACAGTGGTCATTCGTAAATTGCAACAGTTCGGCTTCAAAGTTGAATGTTATTGGAGAAAAATTCGACTTCTTTGAGACCTTATCCTCCTCAGAATAGTTGACATGTTCACGAACATGTAATATTATAATTTAATCATTTGAAGAGCTGCTAAAAAGGAATCTCATTTCTGAACAACAATAATTATAAAAAGAATAAGAATATGAATAATAATAATACATTCGGAGATATAATTTCTAGAGATCATATTTTTATATATTTATAAAATTGAAAGAGTTATTTTCTACTGTATATTGTCTGTCTACTTCACCTTCTATAAATTTGGTATTTGTTTAATTTTTAATTTAATTTAAAGCTTAATTTCATTTTATTTCTCTTCGAAAATAACATCTTTCATAACAGAATAACTTTTATGTAAACAAACAGACATTCTGTTAAGTGGCTTTCAAGCCAGCCATGTTAACGGGAATTCACAGCGCCTCGCGCATGTAGCTTCCTGTTAACTTCCTACACGGGCTAACATTTTAAGCTTACACAGTGTGTATAAAATATTTTTCACTACATTTTTGTTAACATATTCAACATATTTTAAGTGGCTTTTTAAGGTTTTTTTTGTTGAATACACCTATAAAACTGCCCTGCAAAATCAATAGTATTCGTATCTATCCCGACTCAACAGAACATAAATAAATGTGTCCTAACCCTTTTGATTGTAGGGCATTCAAATGGTCGCCCGGCACACCCACATGACAAAATTTATGCGCCACTCGCTAAAAAAAAAAATAAGAAACAAATTCGTCTATATTTTATGGGTTTGCTTTTTTCGGGTTTCCGGTCAAGTTTTTTCGGTATTCCTGTCTGCCATACTCTCCCCTTGCCGCTGCTTCTCCCGCTCCCGCTCCCGCTCCCGCTCCCGCTTCCACTCTGCCGCTGTCTGCCTGTCTGCCCGGGGTGATAAAGTTATTTAGGCGCAAATCATAAATTCCAAAACAGAACCCTGAGCGAAGCTTATCTGATTTTGCACTTGGGCCCGGCACTAGATCAATATGTTGGCCTGAAACCTGTGCGGGCTGCATTTGGAATTGGGATACGGGGATATACAGATTCCCAAACAGAATATCAGAATCCGAAAAAGACAGCTGTGCGCCTGCGCCTGTTGTCACAATTGTTTGTGTGAATGTGTGTTGCACACAGGGACAGGGACTAGGACAGAGAACAGAGAGTTAGAGAGACAGTTGGAGATACGCAGTGTAGAATTTAATTCAGGTAAATTTGCCAGAGATTTTTGTTAGTTTGGTTTATTTTTGGTTTTTATTGTGAGATCTCGTTTTTTTGTTTGGTTCCGAGCCTGTCTTTAATTAACAGCTCTTGGCGCGTCAGTTTGACTTGTGAAATTAGAAAATTATGCCTGGAATTTCCGCTCAAAAAATAAATAAATAAAAAACAGCAGCAAACATTTTGCGCATTTGTTTTGCTGATTAGCCACAAAAAATGATAATGAGCTTACCTATTGGCTGATAAAAAACTTATAATCAAAATAAATGGATGCATAGAGGAAGCAAATTACAGCTGGAAATCGGAGTGAAAGGATTGAGGTACAAAATTATGCTAGAACATATTCTGAAAGCACATTATAGATAATATATGTGCTGCTTAAGCACAAAACAAGAAGCTTTGATGGCTCATGGAAGCTTTAAGCCAGCTTTAATGTTACATAATATTTCTGTAAGCAAATAAATTGAAGCTCACTTAAAGCTTTCTGTTTTAAGAATTCTCTACAGTTTCACAGGCTTTGCTTTTGTTAATCAGTTGCAGGTTTAACAAATATGGTTTTAAGTCGCACAGTTTTATGATTTCAACTAGTCTCACGAAAACTTAAATAAATTTAAATTTCTGCACTTTCAAAAATCAATGATAAACTAGTTTTTCGTATGTATTTAATTTTTAATTAGCTGCTCGCACAGACTTTCAATTTCATAGACGTTACCCAATTTGAGCACGATTAATGATGTGTTGAGAACATTTATGGCCACGAAAATAAAACAAAATAAATCCGATCGCCTTTCACGAGCTTTATGACTGTCACACACTGAGCACAGCTTATGAATGCCCCCGGGCAGCAGCCTATATAGGTAGTTAAACTATCTATCTATATCTATGACATCCGTATAGCTTAGCTCTGTGCCATTCTCTCAGCCTGAATGCTAAGCCACTTTGCCTTTTGTGGCTAAAACATTTAAAAGCCGCATTTCTTTTTATACCCAATGAAAGCAATCTAAATGGCCAAGGCGGGTATAATGGTTTTGGGCAAAGGCATGTAAGAGGCAGAAGGAGGTGTCTTTGACTACCTTAAGTATATATAATCCAGATCAGAAGATGAATTTGTGTAAGCTCGTTTATCTCGAAAATTACAATGCTAAAGATTTGAAATATAATGTGTATGTATTCGTATTATATTTTCTTCGATATCTACATCTTATTCTATAGCATCTATAAATATCGATTTTAAGAAATGGGTATTAGTTGGCATAGTTGGAAGATCATAAGATCATATTCTTAATCAAAAGCACGATTTGTGTGAGCTCGTTTTTCTCGCAAATTATAAAAGCAAGAGCTTTAATATTGTGTATTCTATTTTTTTCGATAACTCCTTCTTCTTAGTTTTATAACATCGATAAATATCGATTGTAGCTCAATGAATATAAGAGCTGGTCACACCAAACTTGCATGTATGAAGGTTCTCGTATAGCTTACGCAGATTAAGAATGTTTCGCTTTTTGGATACCCTTCTCCTACTCCCCAAAATGAATATTAATTAATGTAATACGAAAGTTGGAATGCTTGTAAAGTAAGCTTAACGCTGGCTTTAGGGCATCTCCTAGTCGGGCACTCTTAACGAGAGCATTCTTACTTGTTTTATTTGCATTTTTTCTACAATTTGATTTACTTTTTGTCATTTAACAAATTATTTGTACAATTTTGAAGCTTTGTTGTGGGCAACAAAAGCGCCCCGCTTTTGGTCAGTAAATTTTTCACAATTAACTTTGGAAACTTGTTATTTGTTGCCACAGCTTGAACAATTCACAAAATTTGAAGAAGTCGATTAATGTTGCGAATCATTTAAAACTAATTAATATTACTTAAATTAGGCTAAACAAATTTGCGACACACACACACACACCTGCCTAGGTGTTATTTGAGGCCAAATGAAAATCGCTTTGATTTTTATGACCGCAAATAATTGTCAATTTTTTATGAGTTTGGCATTAAAAATCGTCAAATTTTATTGAACCCACAGAAACTAGAAATGGCAGCTCGTGTGGGTTTTGGCCGCGCCGCGAAGTATGCAACAAAAAATGTTGAGCAACAAAAAAATGTGTCGCGCTTTGTGTAAACAAAACTTCAGCGCGAGCGAGTCGTATTTTTTTTTGTGTATATTTTCTTCTACTATATTTAATTAATTTAACGACTACTTGAGAAGTTAGCAGCGACATGCGTGTGTGTGTGTGTGTGTGAGAGAGCTAGGGGCGGGGGGCAGGGGCCAGCCAATGGGCCTGCGACATGAAAAACTCATTAAAATGTTTACAGGCGCACAAAATCAACAAACCAACAAAAGCGACTCGAACAGAGACAAACAGACGAGTGAAAAATAAGAAGGAAACACACACAAAATTAAATACAGCAACTGAAATTGTTTTCATTTCAAATATATCAACTAAAATCTCTCGAAAACTTCCTAGAGAAATAAGTTTGTTTAGTTTTGGGGCGGGCGAGCGACTCGCAAAAAGAAGTTTTCAAATTAAAATAGTTGCTTGCTTTCCATATTTAATGTGTGCAAACAAATTAAGAGTTGAAATTACAATGTGGCTGCATTTGGGCAGGCCACAGTCTAATGTATCTAACAGATACAAATGTATCTGCAGCCAGTTTCTAGTCGTGTTTTTTTGGCTCATTTATAATGCAGTGCGCGCGACGGGGCCAACGTGTTTATGATTATGATTTGGCCGTCTTTCGCTCGTTTTTTATTTGGCACACACACATACACACACTCACACACACAGTGCTTGAAACTGTTTCGGTTTTTTTTTGATGGTTTTTGGTTTTTTGGTTCAATGTTTTGCGGTCTTTTGTCTGGTTACAAAATTGGCAGCTAACATTTGTCACAATTTAGCGTCAAATTTAAATTTAAATAAAATATATTTTGTCACGCACACACTCACACACACACACGCATTTTTTTAATGACACTTTTGGTTGAAGCTGGGCATGCGTTTAAAAATGCATGAATATAATTTAGAAATGCAAGCGATATGCGAATATGGTCGAGAGTAATTTTTATTTGGCTTTCCGCACGGATAGCAAAAATTTGTCAGCTGACAAATTTTCATGCGTTTATCGCATGCGATAAATTTGTTGCAATCGGACTTTAATTGCCGCCAAGCATTAAAATGTCATTCAACCGTTAATTGGCCGCTGGCGGCACAAAAATTATATTCTACTTAAAATAAAATACAGCCATAATTTAAAAGTTAATGCCACCGCAAAAAAAAAAAAACACAGCAAAACACAACACAATACTCAAAGGCTAGGGCTTCAGTTGTTTTCGGTTTTATATTTTGTGAAATGTTTATGTGACCCCAGGAAAAACAATTTCAGATACTTGCGGCAATTTTGCAAGTCTTGCGAATCGTTTCGTTTGCAATTAAACAGATGCCTCTCTACCGATAGCCGAGGTCAAAGGCATTCAAAAGAGGGTCAGAGCAACTGAAGTCGGTATGTTAACATTGTCTTTATTCGTATGTAGAAATCGAACAAACATCTTTAAGCTGAGCACTTGACTGGACTCCATAATGGAAAGCCTCAAGGGTGCATTTAGTCGCCTCTCTTTTATATATACATTCAAATGAATGCATATATCCTACGACTTATTGAAGTATTTGCGTTTATATATACTCTACATTTCACATTTCACTTCACAAACTTTCATCTGCATTTCTTCTTATCAGCTGCAATTAATTGCGATCAATTTGCTGTTTAAATAATTTTAAATGTTTTGTATTAAAGGCAAATTTATTTGTGTATTAAATATTGCTTCTTATCGAAGATATATTAAATAAGAAGATAATTTGAATGAATATGCATTTTAATAAAAGTCAACAATGAATATTAATATTTGTAGAAGGGGTTTTTTAAATATTCCACGAGCTCCATTTACCAAAGTCTTAAATGCAGTTTAAAACTGAGCTTTGGGTTTTGAATACCAAGAAAGGGCATTAAATATTAGCCATATTACTATTTTATGTCCTTCTATTTGAAAAAGTACTACGAAAATGTGTTCCAAAGATCTATCTTTAAGATCTTTATCCCACTGGAGCTTAGTTTCTATGTAAAGTTTGTTTAACAGAGAACACTTTCAAGTGCAGGTCGCTTCCTAATCATAATTAATAAAAGCCCAATAGCTTTGACAATAACTTAGAATTAAATTCTTTTGAATAACTAATACAATTACAAATTTCTCTTTAATTTCCATTTTTGATAACTCAAGTACGTTTGATACCAAGAACTTAAGTAATACCCTACTATAACTTTTAAATCTGCCGCATTACTAAACTGAACTTGAACTCTGTTCATTTGATCTTTGTTACATGAACTTAATTAAAATTATTAAAAAAACTTTGAGCTGTGTTGTGCACATAAAATAGTTCACAACCTTGAACTGAAATATGCAACATTTTCCTAAGCAATTCCATTTCTTTGAAAACATAAAATATCAAAACAGAGCTTAGTCTTCTACTTTGCCCACCCATTACCTAATATTTTCCATATTTCTTTATTTTTTTAGCTCTACAAAATCTTTTATTTTTTGGGTTTTTCCTTTTTGTATAATTTTATGACACATCCATAATAAATATAAATTTTTACAGTTGAACGATTTGGTTTTACTTGGGCAAGTTTTTGACTTTATTCGGTTTGTTTTATTTATTATTTTGGTAAAGGTTAATGGCAATTTAATTTGCAAATTTTCGTTGTTTTTGTCTAATTTGTATGTGAGTGCGACAATGGCCATAAATAAGTCATTAACTCGTTTAAATAGCTTTATTAGCCGCATATGATATGATGCTAATGCTTCGAAGTTTGGGTTCTGGTTCCATGGGCCCGATAGTTAGGTATAATGTGTGAGAAATTGGCTTAGTTTTAGCTAGTTGAGTGTTTTTTTTTTGGTTGGGTCAGTAATGAGATCGTTAAATGGCAATTGGTTTACACATAGGCATGATTAACCTAAGATTAAATGGAGGGAAATATAGAACAGAACTATGGGAAAGCATTTAAATTTAATTTTAAAGAGCATGACATTGAGAGCCTTTAAGGTTATTTGGATTAATAAGACTGTAGTCAATATGCTCAATATTTGTAAATTGAACACATAATGTTTGGCCCAATATGGGAAAGAGATCTAAAACTGTGATAAGCTCTACCAAGAAGAGGAATATTGTGAAGTTTTTAGCTCTGATTTGTTCAAGAAATGGAAAATATATGTGTATATGAAATAAGTATTCTCTGTTGGTAGACCCTACTCTATTTGTATCTGAAAGATTTGAGGCCTGATCAGATATTTACTATTATAAAAAGGAAAGTTTGCACTTTCCCTATTATAAAGTTTTCTTGCCTACCGACTGGATCTTAATATTCTATTAATTTTAATCGTCTGCATATTTATGTACTCTCAGGATATACAAAATGGATTCTCGATTGAAAAACCTTTCGCATATATGTATTTCCGCTGTGGATATATAAACAATCGGATTGTTATATTCTCTGAAGTATCTCTTAAGTATTATCGTTTATCGTTTGAAGATCCTTTCGAATGTTTAGCCTCTGCTTCTATAATAACAATCGGATAAATCGGATTGTTTTTACAGAATGTTTTGGTTATCCAACAATTGAATTCGTCATTCTCATATATCTTTAAAAGTTTTATGTATTTAGAAGAAACTCCTTTTGAATCTCCTAACTAGTATCTTAGCCCTTTTTACTTAACAAAATCAGCTTGTTGTTACTTAAACTCTTGGTAATAGGTAATTCAACATTTGATGTGTAAAAAGAGTAAAAAGTATATTTAAGCGTTCTGTACTCAAATAAAATGCAAATTGCTCAGTTATTTAGCAATATATTTGCCGGCTTCTGTGAGTTGAGAACTGGTTTTGAGGCGCAGCTGGCTCAAAATTACCGACGGCTTCGCGTCGACTTGAAGAATATGATTCATGGACCGATTTTCAGTTTGTATTGCCGTATATATCTATATATAGTTTACTTACTTATCACATCATGGCCGTGACAATCCAAATCCAGGTGATGATTCATCACCAGCGATGGCTGTAATCCAGTTTGATTGTGATTGTGATTGTGCAATGGTAGCTGGTGAGCCAAATGGCCACCAATCTCTGCCATTACCATATATTTGGCTTATAGACCGGCAACCACCCAAAAACACTTGAGAAATATCAAAAAATCAAAAAAGCGTAACTCAAAATTCTGCCAAGATATTCTGCATTGAGCATCAAGTGTTGTTTTCTTGTTGGCGGGGAGGGCGGGTTTTATGGTTGAGTTAAGTTTAGCGATATTTCGATTTTTGTTGCTGCTTTAAGGCACTTTTGTACAGTTTAGTTATGTTAAGATACTTTTGTATCTATGTATCTGAATTTGCACGCACTCTTTGGGCTTTAGCTAGAACTATTGTGACTGTGCCAGTGGCTGCTGCTGCTGCTGCTGCTGCTGTTGTTGTCACAGTTGGGAACACACGCGAACAGGTAAATGTAATAACGCCATAGGTCGAGGGAGCGCAGAGTTTCGTATTCTCGTATCCAAAGGCGACGGCGGGCAAACGTTACCAAAAACGACGACGACGACGAGAACGGCGAAAGGCTACGGCTACGGCTACGGCGACGGTGATGACGACAACGAATGCGAATTGTTAGATTGTGCGTGTGTGTGGTGTGTGCTTGTGTGTTGCTGTCGTTGTTGTTGTTGTTTTCACGTAACGCACAACAGCAACAACAACAATTCTATTTACGAAACGACGCGTACCTCACGATGCTGACGGCGCTGCGACTGCTGAACGACTAAACCGGCTGACCGTGTGTATCTTTCGGATTCACAGGCAAACTTACAGATACTCGCGTTCAGTCGTTCGCCTCGCTCGCTCGCTTCGCCTCGCCTCCGTTCGCCTCGTCTCGCCGCATTCGTGCCCTGCGCCGCTGCCAGCGTCAACGCCAGCGCAGAGCTAACCCCTCGTTGGCTAGCCGCACGCTGCGCTGCTCGCACGCCAGCCGCTCGTGCGCTGTGTTAGAGCAGCACAGCTAGTGTGTGCGTGCGTTGGACGCGCGCGCGCTGCAGCAGCTGCAACCGGTTTTGTTCGTTTTGGGTCTGGGGCGCGTCTCGCAGTTCGAAAAACAACAAAAACAAAAGGAAACAAAAACAACAGCAAAACAAAAAAGAAGAGAAAAGAAAACGGGCAACAGGAACAGGTGTTTGGCCGTGCTGCTCGCACACAACGCTTGCCATCTCGCTTCGCACGTTTTCTAAATGGCGTCCAAGCGGGCCAATCGGTTGGCGCCACTGCGCATGAGTCGCCCCCCACACACTGGCGCGGCTCACTGACACAGCTGAGTGTTGCAATTGCCGTTGCCGTTGCCGTTGCCGTCGCTAACTTTTGCAATCCACAGGCAACATGATGGAGGCAGTCAGGCCAACCCTCCCCCCACACGTTTTCCTTGCTTTTTCCGCTTTTTCATTTTCTTTTTTGTTGCTGCTCTTGTTGTTGTTCTTGTTGTTGTTGTTGCTGGTGCTCTTCCTTTTTGCTGCCTTTTGCCTTTGTTTTGCCAATTTCGCTTTTGGTTTTCGAAGTTTGTACTACAAAATGGTTGCACTTGTAAGCAAATGCCGCTAGTCTGCTCCACCTACAGAACGACCACCCCCGCACACCCGCACCCTCCCCTCACCCTTCACCCCTCTCCCATCATGTTAGCTGCAATTGTTGGCTGTGTAATGCGCTTGTCGAAGTTTTTGGCAGCCACAGCCGCACCTTGTCTTGACTCTTGGCTGCGGCTGCCACAGCCAATGCCGCTGCTGCTGCTTCTGCTGCTATTTCTGCTGCTGCTGTTGCGGCTGTGGCAACGTCTTTTGGCCTCGTAGCTAACATCATAATAATTATTGATCTTTTGATTTTGGGGCTTGTGCTGCTTGTGTGCGGGCGTGCGTCTCGTTTACCGTTTACTGTTCAAGGCTCTGTTGCAATTTTAATGACATGTGCCACGCCTGCGCCGCCGCCCCCTTCAAGTGTCTGTGTGTGTGAGTGTGTGTTCTGTTGCGGTTACCCAGTTCGTTGACTTGGCACCCAGTTCCGCCAGCTCTGGCTGATGATTTGTTTTAGTTGCTCGTTGGCAGTCTGGCTGATTCCCAGTTGCCATTATTTTTACCGTTTTTATTTGCCGCTGCTTCCGTTTGCGCTGCGCTGCGCTGACGAGCTGCGAGACGGCAGCTAGTGGGTGTGGCAGGTGGTGGGCTGCTGCTGCGGCTGCGGCTGCTGCTGTTGCTTCTGCTGGGGTTCGTCATGTTGTAATCAAGGTCATCAGCTCCGCTTGGGCCACTATGCTCAGTCATAGCCGTCGCAGTTAGCCAGACGCTGACATTAGCACACTCACACACACACACACACACAGGCGCACACAACACGTAAGCGCTGCCACAACTGTAAAAGCTTTCGCGCCATCTCCTTCATGCACACACACACCTCCACACACACACACACGCAGCTGGCCAGCAGCAAAAACAGCTGACTGATGTGTCTGTTTGTGTGTCTGTTTGTCTGGCTGTGTGTGTGTGTGTGAGTGCTGGTGTTGTTGTGTGCCCGGCTGGCAGCATGATTTCAAAATTTAATTAGGTCCCGTCCATTAATTGGGTTAATTGAAATGCCGGTAAAAGTCTGGCGAGCAGCAGCTCGCTTACAAATTTAGGACATGTCACTCAAGCAGTGCTAGCTCCACAGTAGCCCGACCCACGCCCCCACACCCGCCCCGTCAAGCACTTCCACCCCTCCCCCTGACTGTAAATGAAATGTTTTCAACTTGTTGTTATGTAGCATTATCATTGATGTTGCTATTCAATTGCTATTTATGAGAACGAGCATCGATTTGCCACAATTAATCGAATCACATTCTCAATTACAATTTCTCCGAAAATTGGCAAAAATGTAAGTTGAGGCTTTCTAGCTATATTTATGTTTATATTATATTATATTTAGACGAAAGCAAAATTGATGTCCTTATATCATATGACTTTCCTTTAACACTACCTTTTTACCACTTCTTGGAATTTTAACTATTATTAAGCTCTGTACGAACACGAATTCTAGACCATGTAAGATAGTCAGGGTAAATATAAAATTGAATGTAGGAAACATTTTGTCTGTTATTTAAGTCAATTTGGTTAAGGTGCAATAAAAGACTTCTTACGGTCGTTAAGAGTTAAAACCTCAAAATATTATATCAAAAATATATTGGACATTATTAAAAAAACTAAAAATGTAAATGTAAAAATGCAATATTCTCTAAACTAAATTTGTAGAAAATTTGCATGAACATGTCCAATATGGAAACCATTAACGGTTCCCTACTATAATATATATAATCTGAACATTTTTTAAAAAGTAGAATCTTTGTTTTACTATGCATTAAAATCGAATTTTCTCTGTTGATTTACTTAATTTTTAATATTATTCCCTTACTTTAATCACTGAGGAATTGGGATTCGAGCTTTGCAGTATTTAAACCTTACTTTCAATATTAACTCAAACTTTTTTAATGAACTTCCCATCCAACTGATTCTCATAGAAAAATGTAAGTGATAAAAAGGACTTCACTTACCTGACCGCGATATTTTCGCTTAGCGCATTTTCACTTGAAATGGATATGGAAATTTGGAACATGAATTGATCCCACAATTACGATTCGCTTTTTGTTGCTTTAGTTTTCTGACTGGCAGCTTCCATCTCACGCTCTCTTAACTAGTTAATTAGAAATGTTGTTGCACCTTGATTGCTCCCAACGTTGTTTGCTCTCAGGTATTGATTGCCTGCTGCCCATTGTCGATTGGACAGCCAAAGGTTAGCAATTGTAGCAGCTGAAATGGGAAATCGGTAGCCACTTTGGCAACCCTGTTGGATGTCAGTTACGATGCGAGCTGTAACAAAGAAATATATGTAAGCAGAGATGCTGAATAGTCGTACCTAAGAGTTACTTAAGTTGGTTTAAGCTATCATCAAGAATAAGAATTCTGTAGGGAAGTTTATAATAAATAATACACATACCACAATAGTCTAGGAAAACAAAATATAAATATTCCTATATTCAAGGATTTATCCTTTTCAAGAACGTCGTTAATAAAATATTTTTTTTTTAAATATTATACCTATGTTTTCTCTTTACTTCTCATATAGATTAAAGCCCACAATCAGATGCTATATATATGAAAAATACATCTGAATACAAAAGAAACTTTGTTGCCAAAAATTTAGATAATCGCTTTTAGTTTCTTCCAACCTAAACGTGAGTCCTAAAGTCTTAATAAATAAAAGTACTTGGTTTTCCAAAATTGTTTCTTATTGGAATTCACACAAGATGCGCCCAGTAGTTACGCCTTTGGGGGTGTGGCTGGATGGATGGAGGGGGGTTTGCAAATGTTTGCGTATATTTAGCATAAACTGCGACTACTTATGAAAGCAACAGAACCCTACAAACCAACTGAAACCCGTTTTATTTTGTTGTCTAACCCGAAGCCGAACGAAATGCAAATTTCAAATTCCAATTTCAATTTCAAATGCGAGTCTCACTGGCAGTTCGTATCAATCTCCGGCCGGGCCGAGCTGGCTGGCGACTCTGGCCTCCACGGAGAGCTCGTCCGGCGACCCGGCGCGTTGGCCCCCGTCACGTTTGCCAAGCCAAAGCAAATAGTAAAAATTTTATGCAAATAGAAACACGCAAAACACCTACGCAAACATGAAGGCACAACAGCCAGCGGCAGGTGCGGAAAAGGCAGGGGGGGGGGGGTGAAAGAGGTTCAAGAGACGCGGCCGGAGCTCATCATCAGGTGGGGGATGCTGGAGCTACGACTTGCGGTTCATTTAATTTTCGCACTTGGCGGCTCACACAGCTACGGAAAATGCCGAGCTACCAAATGTTTAGGCAAATGCTTAGACCAGAGGCGGCACGTAGTGGGGGGTGGAAGTCTTTTGAGGGCGGGGGCGTTTAACTCATATGGTCAGCTGGGCCTGGGTTATAGGCCTGCATGGAAATCTAATTTGCAATGTGGCAGAGAGCTTTAAAGGCCCAAACAAGACTGAACAGACAAAAAGAGAGAGGGAGAGACAGAGAGGGAGAGAGAGAGAGTGGGGCCGGGTGTATAGGGTAGGGGTGAGTGTGGGTGGGACAGAGTTGCCAACTGTTTTCGCTGCATGACGTAGCAGCTTATTTATTGTGTGAGGTTGTTGAGGTGTGCTGTGTGTGTGTGTGTGTGTGTGTGTCCGTGCCACGGTTTGTGTGCCAGTGCGACGCACGTAACCCGCAGTCGGCAGTCCGCAGTCCGCAGTCCGCAATCCTTCGTCCTGAGCTGCCGCCACACACAACAAAGTCCAGAGTTGACTTTTATAGAGTCGCATGCACAATAAAGAAGTCTATTATCCTTTTTGCCAGCGCCGACGACGACGACGCTGTTGTTGTGCCACGTTATTATTGTTGTTGTTGTTGTTGTCGTTGTGCGACCGACAACTGGGATCGATATCCATTAGGAAAATTAAAATTGTGGCAGAGGCAATGAACGTTAAAAGCGGAAACAGCAGTCAGTCAGTTAGTTAGTCAGGCAGCAGCCCAAAAGGCCGACAACATCAGTCAGTCAGTCTATCAGTCTATCAGTCTCTCAATCAGTCAGTCAGTCAGTTAGCCAGTCAGTCAGTCATTTATGCAGTCAGTTATTCATTTAGTCATTCAGTCAGTCGACTAGTCATTCATTCATTCAGCTCGCTGAACGGTAAAGCTTATTCCGACCGCCATTTGTCGCGAGCGTCTTTGGCGCTGCCACTTCCGTTTCCGTTTGCCAGGCACAGGTGGATATATCAACTTACACAAGGATACTAATAGCTAAAGGAAGCAACTTGTTACATCTGAAAAGCAGACATAACCAGGCGTTGTAAAATGTTTGAAGATTGTATTGGTTAAAGTTATTAATATTTGATAAATGAAATATTAATGCAACTATGGTCTGAGAATATTATAAGAAAAATTGATATCTATATATCCTTGCAGTACTAAAAAAGAATCGGTGGATAGGAGAATCAAAATAGATTTTACGACAAAATAATTTAAAAATTATTAAAATCAAGACTTACTTCTTAAAAATTCTAAATTTCTATAGATTTCTAGACTTATAACTATAATTATAAATTTAAAGAATAAAATATCTTAATATATATAGATTTTAAGACTTTACAGTCCTACAAATATTTACGCATTAATTTTTGCCAGTGTATTTGAGTTTCGGTGATGCGTTTGACATTTGTTCCATTTCATTGTTGTTGTCAGTTGTTATTGTTGATTTTGAATTAAGTTTCCAGCCAGCAAACGCCCGCACACAATCTGCCATTTTGCAGCTGTCATTGTTTTTGCTTTTGTTTTATTTTCCTTTTTTTTTGGCATACACGAAAGCGAACGCGACATTTTCATTGTTGGCGCTTTGCAGCAGTTGTCGCTGCTGTTGTTGCAGTTGCTGCTATTGTGTTGCAACAACAACAGCAGCAGCAGCAACAGCAGCATCTCATCTGTCATTCAAAGTCACGCAGCATGCAATTTTTGTTATCATGACTTTTTCAATTCCAATTTTTGGCATTGGCAACAGCGAGCGAATGTGGCATTTGTATTGCCAACTGCCACCTGCCACTTGCCACAGTTGCAGTTGCAGTTGTAACGGCTTGTTTGCATTTCAATTTGATTGAATATATATTTAATTGGTTTCTGTGTTCGTTGCGTCAAATCTATTGGAATATGCATGCAAAAAACAAAACAACAATAACAACAACAATTACAACAACCTCAGTCAAACGTCAGTCAAACGCGGCCTGCGCAGCTTTTGGCCTGCAGTTTGTTAAATGTTTAAGCAGGGCTTTCGCTTCTATTGATGCTTTAGCGAGCCGCACCCTCTCACCCTGTCAGCCCCTCGACCCTGTACACCCTGTACTTACCCTTGCCCCACTCACAAAAGCCCAACCAGAGCTATTTGTATAGCATTGGACTAAGCTGCTCCACTGGCGGACAGCCTTAGCAGCAGCTCGTTCAATTTTTATAACGTGGTCACACACACTCGCACAAACTCGCACACACACCCACACACACCTCCTCACATACATATGTGAACTTACATAGTTATTTGTTAGAGCTTTGTTTACACGAGGGTAGCATTTGTAGTTGTAAATTTACAGATGAATTTTGGTTATTTAATCCGAATCAGAATCCGGCATATGTCAAAGATTAGACAGCTTTTCGCAAGCAAAGAGTAAAATAATTGGAATATCGAAAGGCTATAATAACTGGTCAAGTTTGGAATTTCTGAATACACGCAAAAGATTTATTATTATTTATTTTAATTATGTAATTCCTTGTAGTACTTTTGTATTTAATTTGATTTCCTTTTCTTAGTAATAGGCTTAGCCCTTAACACAGACAATATTCGAAGCTTCTTTGTTTAGTTTCCTGTGTGACACTAAACCCACTAATCCAGCCATATAACTAGCCAAATATAACTTAATAGGATGACAGCCCGAGGGGATTGTGCACCGCGTGTTGCCGCACATATGACATTCTTATAATAATAATAAAATATATTGAATAAAATTTCGGACAATTTCATTTAACAATAGTTTTTAACTGTTTTAATTAACAAACGCTAATCTAATCTAATCTATTTGGCATCGCCCGTTAAGGGCATTGAAAAGTTTTCACAAATTTCCCATAATTTCAGGCATATTTAAAAATTTAAATGTTTACATACATATAATGGATACTTGAATAAACCAAGAAATCAGAGAGCAGCCCTTGCATGCGATTCGCTTTTCTCTAATAGCACGTAGTGTGTGTGTATGTGTGTGAGTGTGTCGGTGTATGTGTGTGTTGTTGGCGCTTCGTAGTCCAACCAGCTCACTGGAGCATAATTTTTGCGGTTCCTTTTAAGTTTGCATATCAATCGAAAATTTATATGACGGTAAAGCGCACACAGAGCTCCCCGCCACGCGCGCCCAGCCGCACAGCAGCCCCCAAGCAAATGCAAATACCATATGCGACGTGTGTGCGTGTGTGTGTGTGTAGGAGTGTAAGTGTGAGTGTGTGTGTAAGTGTAAGTGTGTGTGCGCGCGCATACATTTGCAAATGTTTTATATGCAAATCCAGCAGAGGAGCCACGGCCAAAGTTGAGCAGCAGCAGCAGAAATGAGGCAGAGCCATAAAAGTAAAGGGAGTAAAAGGGGGGGTCGCTGCAAGAGGGCAGCGCATTTTTCTACCTTCAAGCTGAGCCACAGCTATGTGTGTGTGTGTGTGTGTGTGTGTGTGTGTTGTGCGCCATATTAAAAATGGCGGCAAGCGCTTGGTTGTTGTCAGGCAAAACACACAACAAACGTTGCCGTCGCCGTTGTGGCTGCTGCTGCTGCTGCTGCAACTTGTCTAGAGCGGCAGCCGCCCCCTTGGCCCGCCCCCATCTCTCCCAGCTCTCAATCCACCACCCACAGCCCGGAGTCACCCTTTAGCCACCTGCCCGGCGCACTTGACGCTCTTTTGCTACCCTTTCGACTGGCGCTGAATGTTGCCAGCACCTGCGACTCGGCGCATCGTCGCCCGAAGCTTTTCTATGTGTCTGCGTGTATGTGTGTGCGTGTGTGTGTGTGTGTGAACCCAGAGAACCCTAACCCCCACTCCACACCCTGGCCAAAGCCTGGCCGCAATGGCAGCAGCGACAATTCTTGAGGGGAAATTTATGCAGAACAGCAAAAGCAAAAGCAAAAGCAACAACGCGTCGGCGAGGCAAAAGCAAAAATGGTGAACAAAAGTGCGCAACAACAACAAAAACAACAAAAACAACAATATCAAAAATAACAACAACAATTGCTAAAACAAGAACAAAGAGCAACTAAAAATGGTCTCGATGAGCCTAGACGACTAGAGAGATGCGCTACAGACTCGAGCTAAGAGTTTATTTAGTTGCCTTAGTGGAGAATTAAAATGAATTTTCATATTATTTTGTATTTAAGCCTTGTCCATTTGACAAGGCTTCTAAATTTACTCTACCTGTCCTGTTATAGCCTATATTGATGGCAGATTCTTGGCATAACTAATAAAACATATAATATACAAAAAAGAGGTTATTATGTAGATAGGCCCGATGAGAAGTGAGATGCACCTTAGACTTTTAGAGCATACTCAATGCAGAATATATAAAGTATTAGAGCACAAAGTAGACCTGACTAACTGAACGTAGTATACCCTTGCTTTCAGTTCTTCTTACAGAACCCATGAGAACTATTAGGTATACCAAGTTCAATATATTCTAGATGTCGCAGGCCTATAAACAAACTGAGAGGATTCCTGGATAGTTGTTAAGTAAAAGTATGTGTACACTTAAAAGTTCGCTATAATTAAAAACAAAAGACTTCCATGTGGGAAAAAATTAATTTTGTTCGAAATTCATTTTGAACTTTACGATGCCATAAAATACTTTTTATGACTTTTCATTGTAGATAATCTAATTGAGATCGAGCATTAAATTGGGAAGTCTCGAGCAGGCCAGGCAATAAATATATACCCAAGACCAGAATCTGCTCGATTCTTAAGATTTACTTAAAATATATATGGAGGCATCTGAATATCGTGGTTCGAAGGAAGGGGTGTGCATATATTATTTTAGTATAGTCTTATAGATACTTTCAAGCGATACTCCATAGATATATTTCCTATATTTTAATTCCCATATTTATTATCAGCTCCCAACTGATGCCAACGCAGCTTTATAAAACTTTAAAGCCTCTATTCAAAGGGTACACAAAAGTTGTGGGGCAAAAGACGCCAAAGGTAAAGGTTGGCGTTGTTCTGTGGTGGGTGAGCCCGAGGGGATTGTGTTGCGCCTGCCCGGCAACCCAGCTGAATGGGGGGTATGTCGACCTGGAGCTGGACGGGGAGCTAAAAAACTTAATGCCAAAGATAAACCGTGTTTGTCTTGCCAGAGGCTAAATCATTTCGCTGTTTTTCAGCAGCTTCATTTTTTTTTTGTCTTGAGCTTAGCTTTCTGCTTGGCAACCCTTGCCCGGACTTAACCCTTGACATATGCGGATGGCAGCGGCCTGGGAGGGGGGTATATAATCAATGCCATATTGTCATTAAGTTTAATGCGGCTGGCAAATGTAACAATTCTGTCAAATTTACTGGAAGTTGCAGCGCGACAAAAAATGCGACGCGTGCTGCCGTTTAAGTTCGAGCGAATCCCGGAATACCCAAATCCGCATCCTCTCCAGCCGGAGACTGCCGCTGACGGCAACCCCGAGCTGTGTCCGGCGCAGGGCTTCAAACCCTTAGGCGCAGTCAAACATTACATAATTGCTGGGCGCGGCAACGCCCACATTTTGCATTACGCGCTTTTTTTTTTGTGCGAATTGGCGCCTAATCAAGCGGAAGATTTGAATGAGCGCGCGTCGCGTCTTCCAACACCCACAGCGGGTGGAGGGTTCGATGTGAAGAAGGTGGAGGTTGCCCAGTCAGCTAAGTGTTGTCATTTTGGTGGCAATAAAGTGATATTTTTGACAACCACATACATAAAAAAAAAATAGCAGAGATGAAGAAGAAGAATTGCCGCATCAGGCATGCCTCGCTGGCTCGAGAAGGCGTTGCCGCGCGGCGGCTGTTGCGATTTCTTGCCGAGCTTGCTCAGCTCCTGGGCGTAGGTCAGCGCCCAGTGATGTGTGTGCACAACAGCCTCCACAGTTTCCACTTGGCTGCGCTGTTGTTGTTGTTCCAGTTGTTGTTTTAGTTGTTGTTGTTGCTGGCTTTTCTGCCACTTGATTGTGTGCCATAAATCACGCATCGTTTGACAGCAGTTGCCTTTATCCTTCCACCTACCCGAGCAGAATCCTTGCCAGCTTTTGGTCCTTGCCTCATTAGGGCATCAGGTGTGCTCGGCACGTGGCCAGTGCCTAGAAGGCTTCAATGTGAAAGTTTATACACTTTTAATTAGCGCTAATGATGAAAGACAAGACGCGCAGCTGACACGCGGCGGCGGCGGTGGCGGGGGCGTGGGCGTCGACGGCGGCAGGTTTGGGGGCCGCGTATTGACTTACAGTCTTAAAAGCAGTCGCAAATTTATTGTAGGCAATAATCCTTAAAGTTTAAGTTACATTCCACAGATAAGGCGCAGGATTGGACCCATGACACACTCCAGACTTTGCTCGAAAATGCCTCAATAAAAACTCAAAATAAAAAACACAAAAAAACCCCTCCGACGGCGGCGGACGGTTCGCTTTAATTGTCGTTCGCTGCGTTTCATTTTATTGTTGCGGGCCGCTGCGCAGTCGCAGTCGCAGTCGCGGCCGCCGTCGCTGAGTCAGCGACCGGTCCCTGCTCGGGCGCTTGGCACACAGCAGACCGGTCCCTGCTCGGGCGCCTACCAAAACCGAGGCGAAGCGAATCGGACTGGGGCTGCGGCTGCGGCTGCGTCTGTTATCAGTGCAGGTTTAACCGAACCTATAAACAACCGCGCGGAATGCCATGCATAAATGTCCCCAAATTAGATAAACATGGCGCCAATGCAATCGGACTGCTGCCCAGCTGTACCGCGGCCCAAAGAGCCAAACCCAATGCCGAGGTCGCCATTTCAAGGCGTGTTTGCTCGCGTGTGCGCGTGTGTGTGTGTTTGCCTCTTTCTTTCTCTCATTTTGTTACCGCCGACAGTCGGTTTACTTTTTCTTTTTTGTTTTGTTAATCTTAATACCTTTCCTAATTTCTGCGACGGAGCCGGAGCCAGACCGGTCCGCCGGCTGGCGCTCATTTGAATAGATGCGAGTCCAATGGCCGGGTCTGCCTCTAGCTGCAGGCTTAGTTCCATTCGCTGTTGTTGTTGTTGTAGCTGCTTGTACGTCTTATCATCGTACAAATTTTCGTTTTGATAAGACGTCTGTCTGGTCGAGCCATGTAAATGTAACCTGGCCACAACAACAGACCGCAGCCGGGCAGCCGGGCAATAATTAGTTTTTATGTCTATCTAGAAAGTGAATACATATTCATTTATATATATCAAATAAAAACAGAAACAATGAAATTTAGCTAAGTCAGCTGCTGCAGGATATATATATGTATGTATATACATCAACAACATGCAATACATATATATCTTTATACATATATATACATATATACTAGTGGTTAGAGCCCTTCCTTTCCCGTGACACGTTTAAAAAAAATTGTCTTAAAGGGTTTTGAAAATGATTTTGAAACTGATCGGACGGTAAATAAAAAACGTTCATGCAAACGTTTTCCGCCAATTTACCACTGTTGCGAGTGGAATTTCCCAAATCGCTGAAACACGTATACATTACGTCCTTATGTAGAGCTTTGAAAATAAGTTTGAAGTAAATCGGACATAACTAAAAACTTAATCAAAAAAAATCTTTAAATCAAACTTTCCATCGAGGAAGCTTGGATTCTGCGAAAAGCGTGCGACACGTCTCAAATTACCCCCATTTCCACCAAGGTGGAATGCATTATTCGAAAAGTGTGAAATAACCCTCAAATGAATTTGAACAAAGATCTTTGAAAATGAGTTTGAGGCCGATCGGATGGTAAGCAAAAAAGTAGCATAACAATTTTTTTCGCAATTTTTCGTCACTTGCAGGTGGAATTTCCCAAAACCCCGTCTTAACGTGCACCTTCATCACATAAGGTAACTAGAATGAAAATTTCAGCTTCCCAGCTCTTACGGTATGGGCTGTGCGTTAATTACCAATCAGTCCGTCAATAAGTCAGTCAGTTTTATATATAGACAGATATGCATGCTGTTTTTGTTTTCTAGACACTATTTTGAATGACAACCAGCCTTTATTATTTTAATACTATTTTAAAGCCCAAGCCATTGAATAATTTAGATGTTAAGTCGTTAAATAAATGAACGAACTACGCAAACTATTTTATGGCCAAAAAAAATAAATGACTTTAAATGGCAAATTAAAAACTAGATCAAATACTGTTCAAATCACATGCGTTAAAAAATTTGATTGACTTTTAAATGATTTGGGGTTTCTAGAAGTCAAGGATAAGCTAGACATATTTATATAATGATCGACAATATATATAAAAATGTATATATCAAAATATAAATTATTGTAAAAAAAAATTAAGAAGCATCTTTATACATGACAAAAAGAAGATGTGTTCAATACAAATATTTAACAAATAAAAGCTGAGGTTTCTTTTCAAATGATCGACAACATATATATAATATAAATAATTATTATTAGCATAAATGGTTTAGAAATTGATATTTATATATATTAGTTAAATATTTATAGCTATATATTAAATATATTTTTCTTTTTCTTATGCTTAAAAGATGCTTATTACTAAATAAGTTTGACAGGGGTCTATGATAAATATAATTATAATGCACTCAAAAATTGACAAAAAAAACGTTACAAGATATATATTTTCAAAACAAGTTCATGCATGGTATTTCGAATAGGTACAATCTATGTATAAGCCCAGAAATAAGGTCTCCATAAAAACCACTCAGTTTAATATTTAGTTCGAATATTCAGATAGTTAAATGTCTAGATAGTGTATTAAATTTAATGTGTCCCAGTTCAACATTATCTGGCGTAAGATCTTTGTGGAAGCATTTCGATCAGCATTGTAATCCAATATGCTAGAATATTTTTACAAGCGATAAGGATGGCTTAATTACAGCTTAAAGTTGTACGCTCGACACGCACTTAGTCATGTCCTTGCTGTTAACAGAGGAGGGGCTATTTGAGGGGTAAGAATAGCGATAGCGATGCTCGCTTGTTTTTCGTGACATGTGTTCAGCGCTGATAGCATGACCCCCGCCCGTTGCCCAAGCCGAGCGACTTCTTTAGTCTGAGGCTGGCCGCAGTCTGCACCCCCTTTGCACCCGAAGGCCCGAAGGTCTACGTAAGTCATAAATTTCACTGCGAACACATGAATTGCATTTTCGGCAACACCCCAGCGAAAAAAAAAAAATCAACAACAACACGGAAAATGCACAAAATATTGCGCGTTAAATTCAATTTTCCATCCCGCCGCAACCCCAGTAGAAAAGTGGGTTTTATTTGTAAAAGGGGGCGGCCACACTCTTCCCCCCCGTCCCCCTCAAGGCGGGGGTGTACTGGCGACATGAGCCTTATTAGTTGATTACAGGACGCATTATCGTGTTTATCGCGTATGTGCGCCAAGAGACACACAGAAGAGGCCCATAAATAAATTTGCGACTGGGCCGTAGAAAATTGAATAAAATCTCGTTGTGCTCGTACCCCCGCAGCTCACATCCCACAGCGGCCCACCATGAAGGGGTGTGTCCGCAAAAAGTGCACTGAAATTTGCAGCTAATAGTTTGATTAATGGGCCAGGACAACAACAGCAGCAGCAGTAGCAGCAGCAGCAACAGTTGCCAATGCGAGTGCGCTATTAAGAAGCCTGACTGTATTATGCGCAACCTAAGCCCTATAATCATTATTGTGTGTGTGCGAGTGTGTGTGTGTGTGTATTGCTGTGATTAGATTTGGGCGGAGGATGCGGCTGTGTGTTGGCCTTTGCGGACAGGCGCTGCGCTGATTGATAAGATTAGAGCTGTAAATAGATTATGCATGGAAATTATATGGAAAATGTGCAATATGAAACAAATGTTGACATTTTCAAGGGGTCAACCAAATGCTAGAGGCTGTGTGGGGAGGGGTGGGGGGACACAACAATTTTTAGGCGCCGCGAAATTTGAAGCGCATTGTTGCAGCAGCTGACCAGAGGCAACGACAGCTGCCGTGGCTGCTGCTGCTGCTCTTGGCACACGTCTCATCTGTAAAAGGGGTTTTCAGTTTGAGAGGGGTTGAGAGGGGGCAAGTGTAAACTGCAGCATATTTCAATGTTTATTGCCACGACTCGTCAAAAGTTTCCACACTTTTGATTTTGTAAAGGATGCCCGTCGAGTGTGTGACTGAACTGAGTCGCGTGTTGTCCTTCGAGTGGCTGCCACAAGCAGCAGCCACAGAGGCAACACTCGAAACACAGTTGCCGTTTTTGTGGCAAGCAGCAGCAGCAGCATCGCGTCTGCGTATTGCTTTTATTGGTTTTCTACAAATATTTAATGGATTTCAAGTGGACGCGCTCTTGTTGTCGTGCCACTTCATACTTTTTTTTTTTTGTATTTTATATTATTTTCACTCGCATCCCAAAAGGGTTGCCGTTCGCTGCTTCTGAGTGTGTTCCCTGTGCCTCATGTGAGCAACCGCCAAATGCTGCTAGCTGTTAAATGTAGATCAATTGCAGCTGCCGTGACTGAAGCACAAGCCGGGCAATATTGAGAATAAAGAGAATGGCCAATTTTCCAAATAATATAAGAATATAAATTATATACAAATTAGCTACTAAATCTATCAAAAAATAAAATGGCATATTTATGACAGAATGTATACTATTTTTGATTCAATACAATAAACATTTATAACAAATAAAAAAATCGTTTAAAATAAAGATTTGATGTCTAAACTCTTTTTGGAATCAGCAGATCCTTCGGTACACTTGTTTACAAATGCAGTTGAAAACAGGAAGCGGCGCATGCGGCGAGCACTTCCTAGATGGGTGATTTATAACTGATTACGCGTAGACGGGCGCGGAGTGAGAGCCAACCGTACAGGTAGCCAGGCGACACACAATCCGAGTCGAGTCGAGTCGCATACCAAAGCCATGACGCATGACGCAACTGGCAACTGGCAACTGACAGTCGAAGGATCGGTTGAGCGACAAGAACAAAACAAAAACCAAGCGATCCTCAGTCAAATGCGCTCATAATGAAATGGGTGCAGCGCGACTGAGGCTCAGCTGACGCCAGCGGCTTATTGCGGTTGACTCGCCGCCGGGGCGATGTCGACGCGGGCGATCATTAGAAGGTCCGCCCAAGCTGGTCCGCTGCTGGGCTAAGGGCCTGGGCCGCGTTGTCGCGCCGCATTGATTGTGGCCAATAAATACGCAATTGATTTCGGGCTTCTGGTATTGCGTGTCTGCGACTGCAGCGGCCACTGTAACGGCGACTGCGACTGCGACTGGCACAGGTAAACGCTGGTCAGCGCCTTATCAGCTGCAACGCGAATTCCTGACGTGCGGACAACCTTAAGCGTTCCTTAAGCACATTAGCGCAGTCAGCTGCAGCAGCAGCGACGCTGGCAGCGACGCGACGTCGCGACGCTTGAACGCTTCGCCTTATGATTTATTGGTTCGCCTTCGAGGCTGTTGCTTATCGACAACTCTCCAAGGCGCTATGCCTAAGCGGCTTAAGAGCCCAGTGCTGCCCATCTGCTTGGAGAGTTCGCAACTCCCCAGCTGTCGGCGCTTAAAGTTGTTCTCCACTTAAACTTTATACGCTTATAGTGAAGGTTGGAAAGAGAAGAAAACACAGAGAGGGAGAGCGTGCGAGCGTGAGTAAGGGACAGGCAGAGAGGTGGAGGGGGGCGTATTATGCATAAGCTAGCAAGCTTTAAGTGCGAATATTTAAATACATATTTGTGAAATATATTAATAGATGCAAGGATATCTAAAAATTCGAGTATTATAATTTAATTAAAATTAAATGCAAAAAACCTAACCTAAACTATACACTATACATAAATGCGTTCTTTTATTATATTCTTAATATTCAGTTGTTTAAGGCTTACTTTAAAGTGTGTGCGAAGACAATACAAATAGTATTAATAAATAGAATAAACAATATAAAGTGTTTAAATTGACTTTGGTATTGCGTACAAGTCCCAGGCTAGGGGACAGATGCTGTAAGGACCTAACCAAAATCAATCGGTTTAAGATTAAGTATGATATAGTTTGCCAGCAATAGGTCTAGATATCATATATTAAAATCAGCCAAGAATAAACTTGGATATTGAACTTTCAAATATATGTTATTATTATTTTTATTATCATTATTATTTAATTTTCTGTTGATAACTAGATTAAATTTTGTATAAATGAAATTCAAAAAACTTAAAGTATGAAATAATAAACGAAAAAACTAGATTACAAAAAACTGACAACATATAATTCAAATTTAATTTTATGTATAAATATTTCGCAAATTATAATTAAATTTTCTCAGGCCCAACAAAGATTCTTGCTACCATGCGACTCTTTAGTTTGCCTTTAAGTCAGACGCAGAAAAACTCAAGGAAAATGCGAATGCGAAAATGCGGCTTTTGTGGCTGCTGCCAAAAGCGTGCATAAATTGTCTGCGGTAACAGCAGCAGCAACAGCAACAACAACAACAACAAGAACGGCAGCAGCAAAAACAACATTAGTGACTTGTAAGCGCATATGAATAAATTATTGACACACATACACACACACACACACACATGTAAGAACAGTGCGAGCAAAAAGCAAAGCGCCAGTCAGCGTCAAAGCCGCAGTTGGCAATGCGTTTGCCTTTGAAGTCAGCAGCAAAGCAGAAGCAGAAGCAGAAGCAGGAGCAGGAGCAGGAGCAGGAGTAGGAGTCGAAGTCTAAGTCGGAGCAGTAGCCGTAACCAGTGCGGGGACAACCCTCGAGCGAGACACGGACACGGCATTATGCCTTTCGTGTGTGTGTCCTGTATATGCCATATGGTGGCTATTTTGGTGATTAAGCAGATGATACTTGGTACTTGGTGCAGCGCACACACCATACACCACACACAGCACACACACCATACACCACACGCCACTTCAGTGGCAGTCAAAGGGCAGCAAGCCAACTGAGCTCATCCCTCTCCCGCCGCCGCCTCACCCTCACACAGACAGCCACCCCCTTCTGCCATGGCAGACAGCAGCAGGAAAAAGTTCGTCGTCATTTCGTTGACTGCGACTAGGATCATAAATTTTGTAACCCCTGGCACGGGCTACACACTGCACTACGGAGTGGCTTTCAAGTAGTTCGTTTCTAGTTTCCATTCACGACTTTCGATTGGACTTTTTCGGGTAGTTAGTGCCGCAAAAAGCAGCTGATGGCCAAAGCCAAAGAAATCCAACAAACGGTTAAACATGCGAATGCCCCCACAGTCAGAGACACTTTAATGGGCTGAACTGGCATTGTGTTCCCATCTGAATTGGCCTTGCAATTGATATAGCAGCAGTCAAATAACTCATGGCTGCAATTTTATAACTTAGAAAGTGTTCGCTGATCGCCAGCTGCTTGGCCAGACTGCAAGCCAAATGATTCATCTGTTGATGCGGGTGGAAAATAGAAATATTTTTAAAGGCAGCAAAGTTGGGAGTCGATCTGGGAATCTTTGTTATAACTGTGGATAATCGTACGGGCTTATATTCGAATTTGAAAAATAGAAAGAAATGTCTTAGCAGTAATCTTATATTCTTAATCCTAGTTTGAATTAATATTATTATTATATTATTATTTGCACAATACTTTATTGACGTAAGTTTTCAATCAGCATTTTTTGAATGAATCTCATATTTTTTTCTAGTTTATTCTTGAGTTAATGCTAGGGGAGTCCGGATCTGATCATCCTGCAGCTCATGGAAGACAGTGCATTAAATATGTGAAATATTTGGAGAGAATCGGCAGAGAACCTATTTTATATATCCCTTTACATAACTTATATGACTGCAGTCGGTATTTTAAGTTTGTATTTATATTTATATATTCTAATTATATTATTAATTCTATATATTTATATATTCTAGATTAGGATAACGAAAAGTTGTTTGGTTCTATACAAAACTCGTACCTTAATATAAAAATTGGAACACGTCCGCCACTATGCGGCAGGCAACACTTATTTATACAAGGGTTCGGCCGAATGGGTTCACTATATCATAGCTATCATAGAAATGATCAGTCAAAAACACAGTTTTTGTGTACAAAATTTGCATTTGTTATTCGAGATATCCTAATCAGACTGGCTGACAGGAAGCCTTACTGGTCTTCTAAGATATCGTCAGCGTGCTTCTAAAAGACTGTTATAGGAACTTGAAATATAACCGATTATTCCTGCTGTAGTTTCCTAATTTATATAATGCTTTAGTGTTTTAGATACTTCATATTCTACCTTATCTTTAGGTCTGATAAAGATATAAGCTGAGTAGCTACGGATACTTCATATTTCATTTTATTTTTGAGTCTGATGAGAAAAAAAGGGATTAAAGCTAAGTATAAGCTTTATACATACATTTTACTTTATTCTCAAGCCTGCTCAAAATAAGTAAATGTGATTAAAGGTGAGTAATAGCTGACTAAATTTTCAGATAATACGCGTATTATATAATATATTATAATTTTCTAAGCATGCCAATCTACACACGCATTCTCTTTTTTCCCTGGACAACAACAAAGGATTAATTTTGTGTGCTCAATGGAAGAAGAATGAGGAAGAGAAAAAACAGTCGAAATCACTTAGTCCAGCATAATTATGATTGTTGTGCCAATCATTGCGAAAAGGTCACATAAATATATATATATATATATATGTATATATATATATATGTATTGTAATGCACAATCATAATAGAGTCATAATCCACCACCAAAAAAATGTTCCCGTTTGGCACTCCCCAAAAGTTGCTGCTGTGTTATTTATTATTCCCAGGCAACCTGTGAGTCCTGGCGAGCCAAGCAGAACTCCCCTTCAATCAAGAGCATGATGAAGCGCTGCAAGTGCGCCGCATGTGTCCCGTGTCCTGCGTCCTGTGTCACCGCTGTGCGACAAGCCGTTAATGAGCAGATTTCGCCACAGACGGAAAAATATTAGCCGCAAAACACGCCCCGCATAAAAAACAATTATAAGCGTTTCGGCCTGAAGTGTGGGAGCCGGCGAGGGGCTGGTGCACGCGCCGGACGCCGCAGCGTGACAAATAAAAATGAAAAAAAAAAAACACAATATGGGCAAAAACAATTTCCCAGGAAAGTGTTGAGCAATACGCATAAAGTCAAAGGATCAACGCCTGTGAATTAACCAATGAAAACGGCAGAAAAAAAAAACAGAAGCGGAATGTTGCATGCGGCATAAAAAGGAGCAGCAGCAGACGGGAGACACACACGTGCAGCCATAATGAAAACAGGAACGAAGCGTAGCTGCCCCGGCAAAAAAAAAAAAAAAGGAAAAAGATGGAGTGCCAGTGTGTCCTCCCTAGGGGGGAGGCACAGCCGAAGTCGAAGTCGAAGTCAGCCGGATGGCCACGTGGTCGGGCGACGTTCGCCTTTGGGTCGCGTGGCCCAAGGAAAAACAATAGGCCAACAATTTTGGATGAACGGCGGGCAATCAGGAAAGCGCTGTGGCGGCGCAGGGGGCCCGCTCTTCGTTCCTGACAGGGCTGGGGGGTGGTAGGGTGTGGTCGTGGTCATAATGCGCATCTTGCTAACGGCACAAATTGTTAGTATAAACAACAATTGTGCGCACACGTGGCGGCCATTGCGCCGGGCGTTGGGCCGAGGACAAGTGCAAGGCGTTGCCAAGGACAATCCACACGAAGGACTCTCCCACACACACACTCGCACACGGAGCACAATTTATTAGAGCAGTTGATTTGCAGATTTAGATCGATGTCGGCCGCCAAATTGCACAGTTCCTGCCGCGGCACGCGACATTCAATTGACGCCATTTCCAAAAGTGATTAACGCATTAGCCGTCGATGTTTGGCCGCTTGCCGCTTGCCACAAATGCAAATCGAATTGCGACGCCTCCGAGTTTGGCGCTGCGCGCCTGCCCACTTTTGGGCCGCCTTACCTGCCCCAGGCTCTTGGCTAAGCGGCTTAGGCCACATTTAACGCGTCTTGGGCAAACACAAAGCCGGCAAAAGCAGCAAAGCGGCAAAACCGCTGAGTCGCTGCGCAGCGCGTCGCGTCGCCTCGCAGCGGCTTGGCTGAGGGCGTGAAAAGCGCAGCTCACAAAGGCGGCAAATTTTCCTTTGGACCCAACGCCGTGCTCATGTTGCAGGGCGTGTATATGTGGCCGCTGCTATCTAAGAATCCCAATATCCGACTATCCGATTAGCCTAATGCCCCTTGCGATCATCTCGGATGATGATCCTGCATTATGTCATTTGCTTTTTCTACACCTTTTCTCTTTTCTCTCTCTCTCTCTTTCGTTTTTTAGGGTCTGTGGAGTGCTTATCACTTGATGTGATCGACTGGAGATGCAGCTGGCCCTGCCCAGAGATATGAGCTCACCTTTGGCTCTGGCTATGACTCAATTGTCTGCGGATATGAGCTGGGGTTGCGTCGACTCGTCGATCTATCACGGTTTATGCCTTTGTAACAGTCAAAGAAGTTGAAAGGTTCAAGAAAATAATATCAACTCTTCACTTTCGGCATTCAATTTCATTTTCTCACTCTGGGCCAACATTACAAATTCAAAACATATTTGATTTCAATCAAAATTAAGCACCAACAAATTTTGTATGCTCAATATTAATATTCAATTTGCTATTTAATTTAGGCAAAACCAAAAGTAATTGGGTACATAATACTTTATGCCCATTTAATTTATTTATATTTGTGTTTAGATTACTTTATTTTAATTTGAATTCCTATTTGTTGTCTTTTATATTGTCTTTTTACAAAGATTTAAGAAATATAAAATACTTTTCGTACACACTTTACTAAAAAATCGCTAAAAGCTGCGAGGCTTTTTTGATTTAATGAGAATCACATAGTAGGGCGTTATTAAAAGACTTGAGTTTTATTTGCAGGGGAAGTTGTTAATAAAGTGAATTAAGTTTGATCTAAGTTTAGTATAAGAGAACCTATCAGCTATAGCTATTACCCGGCCTTGCCCGGGTCAAGTTAAGATCTTTCAATAAATAAATAAGCCTAATAAAATATAATAATAATTATATTATTTTACAATTCAAAATACTTTTGTATAAACACTTTACTACAAGAACATTTACAAAAGCATGAAATACAGCGAGGCTTACTTGAATTCATGAGAATTGCATAGTAGGGCGATATTTTCAAATTTCTTTACTTTTACAGTAAAGCGGAGGAGTTTTTTAATAAAGTGAATTAACCTGGAGATAGTATAAGAGAACCCATCTGCTATGGCTATTACCCGGTCTTGCCCGGTTCAAGTTAAAATGTTTCAATAAAAGTATAACAATTATATTATTTTACAATAATTTCTGTAACCTTTCTTCTGCCCATTTTCTCATCAGTGCACATATCCACAACTTATATATCTATTATATATTACTGTTAAACTTACCTGACAAAAGCTGCATTCCATTTCCAATTTCAATATAATTTTCCACTAATTTCTCGAGATAGAAAATCTCTTATCGAAACAACTATTGACAAGTCCGTGACGATTCATCTTTCAGCTGGGTTATTCAATTTTGATGGATGTGCATTGTTCGGGACTGAGGAAGGCGGGGAAATTTGTTAAACGCCACATTATGTCAATTTGCCGCTGCCGTCGCTCACCTTTGAACACCTTTGATCTTCCAGGCATCAAGCGCAAACGTCTTCGAAAAATTTAAAAAAAAAGAGGAAAAAATTATAAAAATAATATTGAAATATGAATGCAAACAAATATCATTTTATCTTCTTCTTCTTGTATTTCTTTAGCCATTGTTGTTGTTGTTGTTGTTGTGTATTTTGCGGCACGGCTCAAACGTTTCCGTGTGCCGTTTGAGAATTCGAAAGGGTTTTTGTTTGTGCCATGTTTTTTGTGGCTTCGGATTGACTACCAAAGTAAACATGTCGCCACTTGACTGACAGCTGCCTGCCTACAGCCGCCGCCGCGGCTTGCCCCGTGCTCCTGCCCCTTGCCCCTGCCACTGGCAATGCTGCCACTGCCTCTGCCTCTGCAACTGCCTCTGGCACTGCTGCTGCGGCTTTGATGCGCACCAAAACGCGCCGTCAGCTAATCAATGCAATTAGCCAGCCAGAGCTCGACGGCTCCCTGACCCCCAAAAAAAAAAAAAAAAGAATCAAAACAGAAGAAAAAAAAATGTGGAACCTTTTAAAATGCCAGGCATTTTACAGGTTTCCCCTCCCCCTCAAACAGCCAACTGCCCCTCCCAGCCAGGCCCAACACTTGAGCGACAGGCCGCCTACTTTTACTTCCTTTCGCCCTGCTGCTGCCGCTGCTGGCGCTGCTGTTGCATGCCCCATGTTCGAATTATTGTTTATTTTGGTTGGCGTTGGCGGCAAGCAAATGGACTGCCATATATAAAAATGCACTCAGCTGCTGCCTAGACAATAAATATGAATTTGAAAGTATGGACTGTGCCACGACCTGGTACAGTGGGCCCGCTTGCTGGGCCAGCCAGCCGCATCCATTAGCCGCACGGAGCAGCGTCTAAATATAGTGCGATGCCTGTGAAACGAGGCGCATGATAAATGCAGCACACTGTCAGCTGTACGCTGTACGCCGTGTGGCCTATGGCTACCACACAATTTCCACTTTTCCATTTTCATATGGATTTTCCTTTTTACATATTTTCCGCTGTAGTCTCTTAACACATCGTCTTGCTGTCAGCCGCATAATTGTGCCACATGTTCTGGAAATGTTCGCAGTTCGTTTGTCGCTCAGCCTCAGGCACTAAGTACTGCCCGATTTATTGTCAAAAAAAAAAAAAAAAGAGAGAAAAAAAACACTAGTAAAAGCTGCCAACTCATTTCAATCCTGTGATCTGCATCGATTGGGTATTGATCTCAAGTTGCCGCCGCTCTCAAAAGCCGACTCGCGGCGGCGGCGGCGGCGGCGTCTGCGATCAGGCCAATTTGTGAGCCACAATTGTACAAGTATATATCTATATATATTTAATTTTTAATGCTGCATCATGATCCGTTAAGACGCCAGCCATGACTAACTGTCTGACTGTCCGACTGACTAACTGACTGACTGACTGACGTGCGGGCCTCATGACGTTTGCGTTTTTTTTTCTTCTCCTCTTTTCGACTGCTTTTAAGATTGAGATTCAGATTGAGATATTTTCATAATACGCGCATTTTGACTGCCACTTGACACTGACATTGACGAACGTCGACTGCATTTCCTGCAACCGAACAGGTGACTATTGCGCGCTCTTTCTAACGCACTCGCGGCCCTCTCTCTCTCTCACTCTCTGGCTCAATCGCGGCTTACACCTTTGCTCAGCTCTCAGGTGCTGTTGACCGATGCGGGCGTCGCAAATTCATCAAGTTGACGTTGTCAGCTTGTCAAACGGTCGAGCAATTAAAACCGCACAAAATCGTCGTCATTAAAGATTTGTTTTGCTTTTTTTTTTTTTGTTTTTTTTTATAATTTTATTTTTTATGACCCTCGTGTTTGAGCTTGGCGAATATTCAACAATTTTATCGCATGCGCATTCTCCATCAAAACTCATAAAAATAAAACGAGAAAGTAAGCCCTATTTAGCATTGACGAAGTTTATATACACTTTCCGAAATGCTGGGCAAATAAATCGTTAAAAATAAGTTGCAATAGTCAACTGATCTTTCGATTATTGGAATATATTTCGATTATTGGAATATATTTCGATTAATGGAATATCTTTCGATTAATGAAAAGAGGTTTTAAAGGCAAAAAGTTCTCAAGCTGAGAAATGATTAGATACAACTCCATATACAGCCCATCGTGCTTATAAAGGCGGCTATAGAAAATATAGAAGTCAAATTTGAAAACAGGAAAATAGTACAAACTATTTGTTCAGTAAGTTTTATGGATTAAGATTTAAAAATCTGGAAATGTAATGGAAGTATATAAAAAAGAATTATCTACAGAGTAAGATTTATGTTGACGAAATATATAAATAATAATTTCTGTAAAAACAAAAAGTAGTCAATTATATAGCGATAGTTTTCTAGAAAAACTCTACGACCTTTCGCTTTATACTTTATTAAAAAAAAAAAAAAGTTTTTAAATTGAAACAGTTTTCTTTTAATATATTTTGCCAGTATATTTCGCCTGCACCTCAACACTCCAGCTAATTAAATATTTAAAAAATGGAAAGTTCGCCAAAGTCAGCTTTTATTTATGAATATTTCATAATATTTATAAAAATATATAAATATATGTCTTGTACTTCTTTGCTAACTTCGGAAAAAGAGTCGAATTTGGTAGCAATGTTTATCGATATAGTTAATTGAATCAAGCTTCTAAATCGAACTCAGATGAAGAGTTATAAGCCATTAGAAAAGTATAGTACCCTTAAGCTAGAGTATAAACATTGTAGTAGCTATAAAATGTTGTGTATAATGTTAATGTTTTCATCAGGCGGAATAGCTTGGGTCTGGTTTCAGTTTCAGTTTCGTGTTTTTGGGATATTTTTTTTTTTTTTTGTCTTTTGCTTTTGTTTTATTTTTTTTTGGCGAAAGGTGTTTTCAAAGCAGTTCCTCTATTTGCAGTACACATGTTTTATTTTGATGTTAGAAATACGTGCCATAGATTTGATTTATGCTAATCGAAACGCATAAACCGAACGTGGAGCTGAACATATGCAAAACGTTCGCTTGATTGCGGCCCCTCATCGCCCCGCTCAGCGATTATATTTTGGTGGGCGGGAAATAAGGCAGGCAGCATATAGGTTCTCTAACTGGCGACTTGCGGCTTTTCGGTTTGGGTTTTTGGGGCCATGTCAAACGGAAACCTCACACAAATGCAAACTGCAAAGGCAACCTCTAATGGATTTCCGTTAGCCAAGGCGGAAAAGCGTTTGCCACTTGAGCAGTTCCACACCCCACCCCCCCGCTCAAACGTACCCGAAACCCGCATGAAAATTGCAGCAAAGCGCTTAAATGACATTTGTAGGCCTCTGGCACTTGTGCACCCCGCCCCCCGGACACCCACAGCCCCCCGTCAAGCTCAGCCAAGCTCAAGCAGACTCCTCTCAGAGCTCTCAAGTATCGCGAGGCTTTTTGTACACTTGTAAAGCGGTTTGTTTCTTTTTGCTGTGGGTAAGCCACCGCAGGGCAAGGGTGTGCGGGGCGAGTGCTCTGTGTGTGTGTGTAGCTGTTGATGAGCCGGCTCATTGTTGTGCAGCTGATGGCCAAAACACACACACACACACACACACACACGGACAGACACAAACAAGTTGACTGACTGACTGACTGCAGCAACTGGGCTGGGTGCTGTGTTTTCCACGTTCCTTGGCTAGAAACCACCAGGCACCAGGTTGTTATTGTTGTTGCTGTTTTCTGTGGTTCTGTGCACCTTGAAGACATCGCTCGGCCTATTTTATTTGCGGAGAAACTTTGTCTTGGTACGCAGCCGATGTGTCTATATCTAAGCTATGTTTTAGTTTAGATTCTAGCAACAGTTTCTGCAGCTGACAAGCAGCTGTGGCAGCTGTTTCGGGCTTCAAATGGAGCTCTTCACTGTCCTAGATAATTCTCATTATGTGCACAAATTACCATTCGATTATTAAACACGGCCATAAATGTGCGTTGATTAGTAAGTAGGTCTTAAACAGGTTTGTTTTAAGTTCAAGAATGAGTTGTTGGTTGAGAAACGTCTTAAAAATAAATTGGTTCCATTCATTATTATTATTATTATTACAACAAAAATGTTGCCAGATTTAAATGCCAAATTTGATTTGATCAAACCGTGAACAAAAAGCCAAACTTTATGAAAATCGGATGAGATTTGACCGATTTATGGGGGTGGGAAATTTTGACCTATGTCTATATAGGATATTTAAGGGTACCATTTTTACATTAATTCTGACCAAGAATAATGTTGCCAGATTTTGATACCAACCTTGATCTTAAGGCCAAAACATAAACAATGAGCGAAACCTTGTGGGAATCGGATGAGATTTGACTGAGTTATGGGAGGGAACATTTTGACTTATGTCTATATCGAATTTTTGAGGGTACAATGCTATCACGAATGGTCACCCTTACTTTACGAACTCTGAAGAGTGACCAGGGGAAAGGAAAGTGAAAGTAGAAACGGATAACTGTTCCAGTTCACGCAAAAAGATTTAAAAGAACAGAACAAACGGCAACTCAAGTCAAAAGAACAAACGAATGCAGCCAAACGATTCATGTTTTCACCAAAAGCAAGTGATAAGACAAGTTCCAGCCATGGAACTGGTTCAAAGTTGAATTGTCATATAGGAAGAAACTGGTCATATCGAAAGACACCCTAAGTTTACGAAATCTGAAGAGAATCAGTGGAAAGAAATAGAAAAAGTGTACAAGGTTCTTTCGATTCCAATAGAAATGTTAAATAAATATGCGTATTCATGCAAAATTAATTTACTTTTCATTAAGCTGATGAACTTTCAGCTCTGCTTACCATTTCCAAAGAATCCTTTTTATAAATTATTTGCACGCACTTATTTTGTAAATGGTTAAATTTCTTCGTGCAGCAAATGCGACAATTTATTAGGTTTCAAAGTTCAATGTTTTAAATTGGTTTGAAGTTTGACTGATTTTCCGACTGTGTTTGAACACTTGAACAGGCTTGCGCCTTTTTTGGCCCCTCATTAACATAACAAACGTCAGGACACTTTACACCCAAAGTTGTTGTTGTTGTTGTTGTTGTTGTTGAATTACAAATGATATTTGCACAAAGGCGCAGAAATATTGCATAAATTCACTTTTATTACAATGCTGAAGAGCAATGCACACACACACACACACACACACACACACACATGCAGAAGCGTCGTCTGTAGTAACGGTATTTATTGCGCGTCGACGCCATTTTGTTTGAACCTTTTGCAATATTTATGCGTTGAAATCAACACGCAACACTCGGCAAATGCCAGCCAAAGCCCCACACAGAGCAACAGCAACAACTACAAGTGCCGCCCCGTTGTAAGCCCCAATACACACGCATACACACACACACGCACACCCTGGCAACCAACTAACCAACCAGCCAACATGTTGGTTATCGTTATCCTTTCGCCTTGACTGGCGCTCGCGCTCGTTGAATCCTTTAGCTGCTGCAGCAGTGCCCGCCCCTCAGCTCCCCCTCTTCCCTTGCTGCTACTGCTGCTGCTGCTGCCCCGTCGCTGTAATTACAATGCAGTTTAGGGTGCTGAAAGCTTTTGTGAAAATGTGCTTTATGAAATTATGATTATAGCTCAACAGCTGCATACCGAATGGGCTTGGCAGCAGTTGGGGCAACAACTGGACCTGGCATCCTGCTACTGTACACTTGGCGCTAGTTACGCTGCGGCGGGGAGGGGCGAAGTGTGCACGGGGGTCTGTTGGCATTTAAATGTGTGGCAGCTTGTGCAAATAATGAAAATGAAACAACACTTTGGCGCATTAAAAGCATTAAAAACAGTTTGCCATATAAATGTGTCCTTTCCTCTTTCTCTTCCTCTCTCTTTCTCGCTTTGTGCAGTTTTCTATGCGCGTATACATAATGTGGCTTTGGGCAAAAGCGTATACGACGCATAGGCCGCCGCCTCTGGGTTAGGGCCGACGGGTCAAAATCGAGTCAAGCTACAATATTTACTCAACATATGCACTTTTTTATATTTTTTGTATTCCTCTTAAAAAATAGAGCATTATGTGCGAGTGGGTTGTATAGTGATATGTTTGTAAACGTTGGCGAAGAGCTCTCAATTTTAATGCTTGGATTCCATTTAGTTTCAGTTTTATAGCCTTGCTGTTTCCTATTAATTCATAAATTTAGTTATATACATATTAGGAACTAAGTACAGCTATTATTTTCATTAAATAATATTACTTTCTAGATGGACATTTCTAGATGCAAAACATAATTGCAGTTGTTATAGTATTAATTGAAATTATAGAGAAACCGTCAGACAGTCTGTCTTTTTTGATTGCAACTGGAATTTTTAAATAACTATTTAATAGTCTTAACACTTGCCTAAAATATTTAGAAATCATGTCGTCGGGAAGGAAGGTAAGACAATACTTTTATAAGTTTTTAATGTAGATGTCAATAAGTATGCTAATATTAAATAGCTGTTAGAGGAATTATTGATTGAATAAATAAATAAATTATCGTCTGAAAAACCCTTTTTTTGTTTTATGGAAAACCCAACTAAGCACAGCAATTGAGAGTTTTCTCTAAAAATACTTAAAAGAAAATTGTTTCTATATTGAATTCTTTCATAAATGCATCTGGGTTCAAAGTGAGAGCAAAGTGCACAAAAAGTGAACATCTTTTATAGGTTGGCGAGTGTATTTAATCTTCGGCTTGCACAAAATATAAATATTCGTAACTGCTTTAATTTTTACCAAAAGCCTGTTTAAATTTGGTTGTGTTTTATACATTTTTAAGGTTGGACTTCGTTCGGCATATTAACAAATTAGAAATAGGTTATGAAGGATTTTAGATATTGCTAACTCTTTCTCTCCCCCTCTCTCTCTCCCCCTCTCTCCTCTCTATCTTCAATTTTCAACTTAAATCTTGCTGCATAATTTTTGATTATTATTGTTTTAAGGCTCTCCGCTTAGGAGTCTGTTCGGCATATCAACATATAGGAAATGGGTTAAGAGAATATTTTAGATTTTGTTAACTGTCCCTCTCTCTCACTCTCCCTCTCTCTCTAACAGTCTATCTCTCTTTCTTTCAAGTTGTCTCTGCAGCTAAGCGTCAGGCCATGCCACACCTCCCCTGCCAGCCCTAACCCCCCCCCCTACCACCACCCCGCTCGCCAACAGGCCTTGCAAATTGCATTTTCAACACTTTTGTTTATGCAAAAAATATTTATGCATGAGTCTCTACAAACAGCGTGTGTGTGAGCGTGTGTGTTTTTGCTTGGAGGCTAAAGCCATGCCCACATTTTCAGCAGCCGGCTGTACTTTTTGTCTCTTTGGCGCAAGGGAGGGGGAGTGGGTAGGGGGTGGTGGGGGTTGCAGCACTTAACTCGTAGGCAGGCGGCACAGGCGAGGAGGCGCCGTCGGTTGGGCGAAAGGGGCGGCGGAGGCGTGTTTCTGTATGCTGTGCTGCATAATGCAATGCAAACATGATTAATGTAAATGTTTTGCGTGGTGGGCGTGGCCAGGGTACGAGGTGCGGGACACGGGATACGGGACACAGGACGCGCGATGCGGTTAGGTAGGTGCTGTGTTACATTTGCATTTTGGCTTACGACAACGTTGCGGCAAGGATGCAGTCGTTGCCGCACTTAGTTACTATCTAAACATCAACAACTACAACAACAAACAGCAGCAGCAACAACAACAACAGCAACAACAACAAACGGCAGCAGCAGAAAATTGCTTTGCTCGCATATTTCATAGGACTTTACGAGGGTTTCGCCAATAACTTGGCAAGTTTATGACAAATTGCGCGACACATTCGCGATAAGAAAGTGAAAGGCGTGCATTTTCCCCATTACATTCCCGTTCCCAGCACTCCGTTCCCAGCTCCCCATTCCCAGCTCCCCATTCCCAACTCCCCATTCCCAGCTACCCATTCCCGGTTCCCAGTGCCCATTTTCATAGATTCCATTTCAGTTTTGGCCGCTGCATTTTTCTGGCCAATCGTCACAGTAAAAAATTTATGAAAAATTGTTTTTGCTTCAGCCATGCGCGTAGCTCAAATGATTTTACGATTTTATGGGCGCACTAGTATGTGTGCGCACACACACACACACACGCACACACAATCACACACTCACACACTCACATACTCACAATGCACAAGTCCTACAGGCTCAGACGCTTGAATCTCTTCTTAAGCTGCCACGTCTGCAGCAGCCCATGGACACACTCACGCAACACACACACAATCGCACACACACTTACACTCACACACACACACACACACACACACGCAGGCACACCCATGGAAATGGCGTCGCTTTCATTGCACACACAAGAGTGTAAAATGTTTACGCTTCGCTTGGGTTTCCTTTGGGTTCCGTTTTGGTTCCATTTTGGTTTCCCTTTGCCTTCCTTTTGGCTCCTTGACTTCCTTTTCTTGGCTAGCCATTCGTGCGGAATGAGTCGTTTTATGCTCTTTTAGAGGGCATTATAGCTATGTAATATCGAGCTCTGCAACATTCCAAAGCATTCTCTGCTCTAAATACATTTGAGTTCGGCTGTGCACCATATAAGAAAATAAATACTATGCATATAGTACAGTTAATTACTTACTAAGTATATTCATAATTGACCGAATATATATATTTTATAATAAAAACCTATGTTACATTTGTATACTAGCAGCAAATACCCTGCGTTGTCCGGCTCCAAAAAATAATGTCGCAAATGCAGGTGGTATATTGACATACCAGAAGGAATTACCCTGCGTTGCCCGGCTCCAATAAATAAAGGTTGAAAATGCAGTTGGTAAATTGACATACTTGTAAGAATTACCCTGCATTGCCCGGGTCACATAAAAAATGTTATTGAAAAAATGAAGAAAAACTTCAGCCATATAAACACAAAGTTGCCAACATACACAAAAAAAAAAAAGAAGCATATTAATTATTTATCTCCCAGTCATCGCCCATTTCTATGTAGCAAGCGAAATTAAAAAATGCAAAAATTGACTATTTTTTCTGGCGACTTTCCACTGCATAGTCCTAAGCTCAGACACACAAGCCGCATAGACTCAAGACATATTTGCTTTGCTTTTGCTGTTATTCATAGAAACTTTAAGCAGCACTTGCTCCTAGTTGGAGTTCGAACTCTCAAAAAACACGTCTTGGTGATCACTTTCGACCCAAAAAGAAGTTTTTTAAAATTAATTTCCTAGCTAGTTAAGCTTTGATTACTATTGAATCAGTCAATCAGTATAATTTTAAAAGATTTATATAACAATAGTTTGTCATCCACAACAAATACCTTTAAATGATCTAAGAATCATAATATTAGAGGTGTTTTCTGCATTACAGTGCAGAATATAATATATTATATTCTCTACATTAAATTCTATCGAGTGCCTGCAACAACTGCCTATATTGGCTAGCTTCGCGTTTCACCTGAAAGGGCATCTGGATTGCAACTGTCTTGAGTTGAAGTTTCTTTCGCTTAAGTCTTTCGCATTTTGTAGCTGCCATTTTCTGGCTGTCTCTCCATTCAGACGTTCAGCTTTTCATTTGTCTGGCTATTGACTTTGTTGCCATTGGCGTGTCTGGCGGTGCTCTAGATTGTTACAACCCCAACCCCAACCCCACTTCTCCCGTGCTGCTCGTACGTTTATGTCATGTGTTGCTGCTCCTGCTGAAGGTGTCTTCATATGCGCTGCTCTGGATAATCGAAATCAGAAACGGGTAAACGTCAGAGATTTGTTGCGTGTCTGGAGCGCATCGGTTTTTCTGTGGGCACATTTCGTGCCGCCTTGTTCTGTCTTTGATTTTCCAAGCCGCGTTTCCCACAGAGTTGCACAGCATTAGTTTTTCTTTTTTCTTCGCTTTTGGCCGAGTGTTTCCGCTTATTAAACGGAACTCTTACAAAACGCTCACTTCCTTATCAAGCAGCTGCGCTTTTTACTTGCATCTCACAATTTCCATTTTCATTCAGTCGTTTTCCCTCCCTCCCCATTTTCCAATTCAACTGCACTTACAAGTGAAAAATGTGTATGTATGTATATTACTTAAGTGGCTGCAGGCTCAAGTGTTTAATTTATGGCGTTAAATATGAAAATCGTCGCAAAACACAAATGCCGACAATGAGGCAATATTTCTCAACATTCCCATTCTTCCCAATTTTCTCAATTTTTCCCAACTTGAACTTGGCTAGGCCCGAAAATGTTGACTAAACTGGGAAACGATCCGGCTGGGCGGCCGACTGATCCGGCTGATCTGCCTCACACGCGGATTTTTATTGATTTTCATGTAGCAACAACACTCGAAAATGAGTGGCAACTAGTTGTAGCTGCTGTTGTTGCATTATATGTTCCGCTAATGGAAGGGCGCAACGTGACAAGGGGGCGTGTGCGTGTGTTTTTGGGGGCAGGCTACCGTTGCCCGCGTCGCCTGCCACACGACGCTAATGGAAATGACGACGCGACGTCTTACAGCCAGCACTTGGTCTTCATCAACACCAGCTACCTCTCGCTCTCCATCTCGCTCACTCTTTCGCTCTCCCACTCGCAGGGGCGCTGCTCGGCAGTCATCATCGCTCGAGGCTCACCTTGGCTCTGGCAGCGATCAGCCGCCTAATTTATGCCCCGACTGCGCCCCGTCTCCTTTGAAGTTTCAATTATGCGCCTCATATGTCATTTTGTGCAACTCGGCGCTGCTCTTGAAAGTGGGAGACGCACTCGGCCAGACGCTAAAAGCCGCGACATGTTAATTGTGCCGCTTGCCCCATAAACACGCCAAATTGATGGCGAGCGCCAGGCTCGAAAAACGGCCAACCAGTTGCAACTTGCCAGTTGCCAGTTGCCAGTTTCCAGTTGCCGCTTGACATTGAAAGCAGACGCAGAACGGAAGAAGGAGCGCAGTGGCAGGCCCGCCACACTTGGCATTTGAATTTGATGTGGATAATGGAATTCAAAAGTGTCTTAGAGGAAGGGCGAGCGAGCTGCTTGAGGGGAGTAGATAAAAGCGAGTTGAAGACTACAACTACAACTACAACTTAAACTGATTATTGTTCTTTTAGATCTTAAATAACTCGAGACTTTGCTGCCATATAAAATATATATTTAGTTATTATTAAAAATGTTAAATAGCTCAAGACTTTGCTGTCGTATACCAATTCTTTTTATTCATTAGTTATTCTATTAAAAGAATTCAAGGTAATACAAATTTTTGCATCCAACTAAAAAAAATGAATCTTTATACGCAGAACCTATTGAAAGTGCATAGAAAGGGTTTAATGTATTTGTGCATATGTGTGTTACACATCGAAGTAAGCATCTCCTACCTCATAAAGTATATATATTCCTGATCAGCATATACTTATATATAAAAGCTAGAGACTTTAAATTTTGTTGGTAGGTCCTCCTAGTGCCCGCAGTATGAGCTTGTTTTCGATAATCGATAACTTGCCCCGTCTCCACGCAATCGATAAATCCCGATATTGACATCCTGATCAACACGACAAGCTGAATGTCATGTCCGTTTGTCTGTACGTCTGTCTTTCTTGGAGTCTACAAAAGCTAGATGCTTGAAATATGAAATAGATATTCCTTCAACAATGAACAGAACAAACCTATCATAGTTTTTCAATATTTCCTCCCACTTAAATAATATCAATTCGTATTCTTCTGATGCATGGTTTTTTCAACAAAACTCGAAGATTATAAAAGCTAGATAGACCAAGGTTGGCGTGAAGGTTCTTGTGTAATGTAGACGGATTAAGAACATTTTATTTTTCAAATATCTGCCACCCGATCTAGGAAGAAAACTCATTCCTAAAGCTAGAGCATTTCACTTTGGCATATGCACAGTTCTGTATGGCATATCTGAGCCCATTAAATTTCATAGAGATCGGACTATAAGCACCGAAGTTAATCAAGAATGCTTTTCCTAGTGCTAGTGAGAAGAAGAAGCATATCACTGCGCAGCAAGTTTATGTGTGAGGCTGGGTGTGGGTTGTTTTTTGTAAGCATATAGAAGAGGAAGCTAGAATGTTTTTGAAGGCAGCTTAATTGATCGATTAAGAGCAACTTCTAGCCGTGCACACCCGACTAGAGCACACTCGTTTCCTTCTAGCTGGGGTCAAGTGGTTCAGTTGGCTGTCCAGCTGAGCAAAGCCCTTTAAGCTGCCTGGTCGTGTGTCGGCCCGTTGACTGGGGACAAGCGTAAAGTACAAAGGTGTGAAAATTAAACAGGCAGCGTTCAAGGATTACAAATTATGACACGCCGATGCCATCAGGCAAATGAGATGAACTGCAAGGATGCAAAGGGATACGTGGCAGAAGCAGGGGCTGGGGCAGCCGGCGCCCGTTGGTCAACTGGTCAAGTGTCAAAAGGGGATTTGCATCCAAAGCGTTGACAGCCGAGTTGGTTCCGTTGGGTTTCGGCTGGGTTTCAGCTGTCAGTTTGTCGGGCTGCTGTTTCGGGCTGACAGCCTCTGCTTGGACATCTGAAATGCACCGCAAAATTGCGCGAGAAAGCAAATCGCTTAAGCCTCAACGTGCAACTGATTAAAATGGCTTTAGCTTTGATGCCCCAACGAGCAGGCGGCTTATAGCCGGATATATTTGCATATGTGTGTACAAGTGTGTGAGCTGCTGGTATTTTTTATTTGCCAAATGGGTTTTTGTTTGCGCATCATTTATGCATTTCGTAGCTGCAATATCGTCAATTTTTAGCGCATGATGCGCTTTATGCATATTTAATATTAATGTTGCCATATCACTTGCCATCATTATACAAAAAGATTTGTATAAATAATAGTTGCAAATAAAGGAATAAACAACTGTTGTAATAACTGAAAGCCGCACAAAGCCAAAAGAAGTCGCTACAAAATACACAAATGTGCAACCGCAGGCAGCCTGGCCGCGCCGCGAACTTTTCTGGACAGCTTTCAGGCCAAACAATGCCGCCTGCTGCTACCAACAATAATATGAATGTATTGTACTTTTCCCATTTTCCAGCTTTTCCACATTTTTCACAGATTTTTCTACTGCTGCCCACACACAAACACAAACACACACACACACACATATTCAGCTCTTCAGTTGGCCGCAAAATGCAAATAGCCAACGCTGTGCAGCAACTCCTAACCACCCCCCCCCCCCCAACCACCCTATCCTAGTGGACACACTGCCACGCCCACACCACCAGTTTCACGTCCTAGCCAATAACAATGCAAAATGCAAATATGCAATAAAAGCAAATGGCAACAACAGAAAGTAACACAAACAAAATAAAACTCTGAAGAAAATATGTTCTTTACAGAACTCGACCTTAAAATACTTTAAAAAAAATTTATATATTTATATAAATATATATTTAATATATATATTTATAATTTAAAAAACAATAAAAATTGATTCTTTTTTTAACACATACTTTAAAATAACGAAATGTTTAGGAAGAGAAATATTGTATGGAAAATAGATAGATCGTTAGAGAGATAGTTAGGTAGATAGATAGATGGATAGATGGGTATATATATATATGGATAGATTCGAAAGCATTTCGACATTTTTTTGACCGACTTTCAAATAGTTTTGTGTAAAGTAGAAGAAAATGCTTCCTACAAAATAAGCTGCATGTTATTTTATAATGCTTTGATTAGATACTTTTGGAGATTTCAAAAAATCAATGCGTTATTTTCTATGCAACTTAATTTCGTTGAATTTAATTTCAAAATTTTACTAAAATAATTTAAGTCTAAGTTGTATTTTATATTTATTTAAACAATACTTTTTTCAATGTTAATTATTTTTGAGAATTTGTGAAATTTTGTCAAAGATTTTTCAGCTTAGATTAGAAAACTATAAAACAAGTTTTTGGGCTTTAATATGAGGATTCGAAATACGTATTGCTATAGCTCAAATTAAAAATTTTTAAATTAAAATTGCATATATGTATATATGTATTTCGCACAGAAAACGCATATGCCCAATTAGGTACAGGGTATACAAAGAACTGTGAAAATGCGAATGTGCATTCAAATTTAAAATGCGTTCGCGTTGAGCACAATACAACAGCAGCAGCAACAACAGCAACAACAACAGCAACAAAATCAACAACAACAACAACTGATAACAACAATAACAATGAACATGAACAATGCGGCAACATTGTAAAAGCCAAGTTTAATCAAAATATAGCCCAGGCTCTGTCCTGCCGCTGCTGTGTGGCCATGTGGGCGTGTGGGCGTGGCCTCGCTCGTACCGGGCAGCATAGAGATTTTTTATTTATTTTCTTTGTTTGTTAAATTTTTTATAAACACGCAAATTCGTTGCAATTTGTCAGGACATGCAGAGAAATTGTGGGAATCGGTTTGCCTGTCACACAAACATTTTCAATTCCATGACTGATTATTCAACTGTTTTTCGGTCAGCATATTTGATTAGTAAAGCGAACTTTACCTGTGTGTGTGTGTGTGTGTGTGTGTGTGTAGTGTGTACCTGTAACCAGATATAATCAGTTGGGCTATGCCGAATCTCTTGTTGCGCAAAATGTGGGACAAAGCTGGCCAATACGCTCGTTTTATGGTTCTGGCCCCAAAATTCAAATCAAAATCAAAATCGAAATGTGCTGACAACGAACATGATAACTAATTGACAGAGTTGTTGTTGCTGCTGCTGTTGTTGTTGCCAACAACTGTTGGCAGCAGCAGCAGCAACAGCTGCAACTGTTGCCACTCAATCGCTCAATATGATTATTGATGGCAGCCCAACCGGCAGCTAGATAAGCTTCATTATTGACTGACATCTGGAGCAAGCAATTTGCCAGCAATCTGTTCGACAAATCCACAAAAACTGTTTGTTTGCTCAATTAAATCAGTTGACAATCACATTTGACAAGAACATGCAAATAACCTTTTGCTATTTTGCAATAGCGTGAATATCCAATTAGTCGCTAATAATACAACAATTCCATTAATGCTGAAAATAAACACCGATTTTACTAACTTTAACCCAATTAACTCTTTTTTCACCCATCTGCAATCTACGAACGAAATTTTTCATTTAAATGTTAAACTATAACAAATGTATATTGAGATATAAAAAAAATAGCATAAGTTATCTTGAGAAAATTTAAATAAATGATAAACGTAAAAAAATAGACTTCAAGACATTCATGGAGAACTCTACATTTTTGTATTTTTGAACAAGACAGCAGAAATCAACTACAACAAAAATATAGAGTATTTAAAATTTAAAAAATTCTCGCTCCGATCAAAGTTGAGCAAAAACTCATATTCAGATGAAACAAGTTAAAGGCTCCGGTCGGATGAATCCCGACAGTCCCCTTGCCTCAACCCTCTTCTAACAAGCCAAATGAAAGCGCGTGGCTATAAAATGAAAGATTATTGATCTGTATATACTATTCTAGAAGCTACATGTCAAATTTTCTGACTCGAACTGCTAAAACCTAAGAGACTTAAGCAGGATTTCAATATTTCGACTTATTTCGATTGCTTGCAAACAGAGAAAGTTATCGATTATCGGTTATACATAAACTGAAAATATTAAAACTCTAGCTCTTATAGGATATGAATTCGACGAACAAACGAAAGAACGGTTGGTCGGACAGACAGACAGATAGATTGAAAGGCTCACGGACACGGCTAAATCGACTCGACTATTTATGCTGATTAAGAATAAGTACATATATACTTTATGGGGTCGGCGATGCTTTCTTTTGCCTGTTACATACATTTGCAAAAAAACATTATACCCTTTTAACACATTTTTAATATAATATTTAATATTAATATATATTAAATGCAGAATTAATCTTTAGAGCCATAATAGCAAAAAAGCCATTAAAATTTATTAACTATGTCGCAGTCCGAACTTGATAATACCCTTTACACGCATCTTTACGTGTGCAGGGCATAAAAAATAAAAATAAAAAAAATTGCAAATATATGATGGTAAAAAAATATTCATGCAAATGCAAATACTGCTCTGACAGTGGTTGCTCGGTTTAAAGGGGCTGGGGCTGCGGCTGGGGGACGGGGGAGGTCTACCACGGAGTGGGCGTGGCAATAAAGCTTCTGCAACGTTTTCGATGATTAAATGCAAACACGCAAATATGACGAGCGACTGACTCGACAGCCAGTATCTATATCTCCTCATCTGTGCGTGCAGTTGTGAGTGCATGTGTGTGTGTGTATATATATATGTGTGTGTGTATTTGTGTTTGTGTTTGTCGACTGCCAACTGTCTTCAAAATATGTAAAAAATAAAAGTTGGCATTAATAATTTATGCAATATGTACACACAGTCACACACTCACACACACACACGGGCAAGGAAAATATTTGCATGAGAAATACCCAAAAACTGTTCTGCAGACAAAATGAAAATTGAATGCCTTAAAACGTGGATATAAGTAAGTAGATGATTTGAATATGTACTCACATATTCTTATGCGAATGGTACTCAGATAAATGCAAACGATTCTTATGGCTTTTGGTCGTTTTGTAAAATTGCGAACAAAAAGCTGTCAACGCTGTTTGCCTTCAAGCGGGGAGAGATAGCAGTGCGGCCCGCACAAGTGCACGACTCGCAGATACCCTGCAAAGATACAGAACACAATCTTTGAATTTAAATGCATTGTAAAATATGAACAATATGTATTTATTATTTTTTACATTTTAAATGTTTGAAGCGAAAAGTTTCAGAACTCATGGCTATATCAAAGCATTTCTTTATACTCAAACAGTTTATATATAACTAATCGGCACATCAATATAAATCGACTAGCCGTTACAAAAGCTTCTATAAATTTAAACTACCCTGTTTACACCTTTTGATGATTCCAGGGTATTTCGAAAACAAAATATATTCAAATAAAAATTCATATGAATATGTTGAAGAATATGCTTGGCTGTCTGCATATTTCATGATGCATTTCTGTTGCCGAGCAGCGAATCGAAGTGTCTAACAAAGTGCCCTTCGGCAATGCAAACGCAATGTATCTGCCACGTATCTTATCTGTGTGGAGGGGGTTTCACCAATCAGGGGGGGGGGGGGGGAGTGTCGCTAAAACATATGCTATAATTTAGTATCTAGTTGGCAATGCGTTTAATTAACCACTTACATGGCTTTAATTCAACTGCAAATTCAACGAGTGCATGACTCGGCGATAAATATGGCTACAACAACATTTTGTGGCCGTTGCCACCGTTGCCTGCGGCTCTGACTGGGTTCGTTATCATCCTTATCGCGTCAGCAATTTGTCTGATAGATAAACAGCAGCAGCAGCAGCAGCAACAGCAGAGGCCAGCTCATGGCATTGATTTATGCGTAGAAAACCCAAAATACAACGAACAGCTCCAGAGTTTGGGCCGGGCAGCTGTTTAGTTAGTTAGTTTCTTTGGCAAACGTTTTGCCATAAATATTTTCCACTTGAATCTAACACCCTGCACGCATTTAAACGGCCATAAAGGGTCGGCTCATGATATAACATAAGATAATAATATATATTCTTTACTATTCTTGACAATCGATAAACTTATATTGAAACATATTATCGATACATTGGGGTACATTTCATGAGTAATTCATTTAGCTATCAGTACAGGGTATCTCATTGTCTACTATTGTCGCCCATATCTATACATACTTGTTATTTATGCATATTTAATATCTTTCAAATGAACGCTTTGGGGACCGAGTTCTCTGTTCTCTTTGGTTCAGTTCTGAATAGTTATTATTAAAACAAAGAGAGTGCCCAAATTTATAGCCATATTATTTGTTATTTATTTAAGCTATAAATATGCATATGATATAAAAGAAATGGCAGCAGGTTTTTTACGAGCCAAAATACCCTTTAAACCAAATGGAGCCTGATTGACATTGGCGATGTTATGGGATTGAGAAAGGTGAAATATATTTTAATTTAAAAAAATATTTATATTAATTGCATTATATGTATATCAAATTACATAATATATTTAATAAATGAAATATATTTAGAATGCATTTTATGTATAAAACAAAATAAAAGGCAACAAGAAGAATTCCTTAATTTTGTATGTAAGAAATATGGAGCCTTAGAATGAATATTATAAAGAATTTTGCCTCAATTTCTGCTTTTTATAATACCAAAAAAAATTGCATATTTATGGTATAATCATTCTTCTAGTTTTGGTTTAATAACTCAGCTTGCATTGCTTTAAATATAAAAAACAAAACTAAATCAAAAAGAGCCTTACATCTATTACTCACCATTTATAAAGTATCTGCTGCTTCGTATTGCTGTCTAATTATTAATTCTCCATTGACTTTGTTGTTGCTGCTAGCTGTGGCTGCTGCCACTGGTTTACGCTGTTGCGTTATTTATGTGGTCATAAATTTGCAGCTGAAAGCAAAGCCCCGCGACTGGTTGGGCACAAATAGTTGCACACAGCCGTATCCGTAGCCGTAGCCGCAGCCCTGCGCCCGCCCTAGCCTGCTGCCCATAGTCCGTGCTTCGTAGTCCGTAGTCCATAGTCTGAGGTCCACAGTGCCGGGTAAGCCTTGACGCTTCGCTGGCTGCCTCCCCGACGTGCAAAAGAGCAGCAGCAGCGGCATCGGGCAAAGCCGCTTAAGGACTTCGACATGGACACGTCAGCGGCTTAGCCAACTGCGGTTCGCTGATTTTCAATGGGACCGTACCCGATCGAGCACACAGAGCCAGTTCCAGTTCCCCTTCCAGTTTCAGTTCCAATGCCCCGTTTCCTGCGTCGTGTGTTAGTTACATAATTTAACGTTTGTTGCAAACATTTCCGCTGAATTTGAGGCTTACACGCAGCCCGAGGATACGACTATTTCTTTATAATCAGCTGGGTGTCATCGTAAGGTCATCAGCGTTGCCCACACGCAATCAAAAAAAAAAAAACACACACACAAATAACTGCCCGTTGGCCGCTTTTACAACGTCACAAAGTCAGTTGCCCGAAGCTGGATTTGGAGTTGGGGTCGTAGCCACCCCCAGGACTTGTGTCCAGCTGCTTATCACTGGCCGTGCATCGCGCATAATGTGCGCCGAGCACGTCAACGGCCGTCGCTTGTAAACAAATTAGAAGCGTATCCTGGCCGGAAGTCCTACACACACACAGACACACGCACACACTCTCACACAGGTCAGCATAGGACCATACGAACGGGACTTGCCCACACAGTTTGGGCCAAGCGCAGCGCAGCAAACAAAACTGTAAAAAAGACGGACAAATGAACCGTCAACTTTCCCTTTTTAATGTCCTGTCAAAGGGTATACTAACTTTGAGTCTAAGATATGATGCAGCCTTAAAAATCAGTCATGAGATTTGAAGTTCTCAATCTAATATAGACAGAGTTATATAAATATAAGCATAAATATATAGATATAAAGATACATAGACATCTAGATACATAGTTATATAGATATTCAGATACATAGATATACAGATAAACAGATGAACAAAAACATATGAACTTTTAAACTTGTTTTACTCTACATTAATTTCATTGAATAATTTTCCAATAATTTTTATTGAATCGAATCATGATAACTAAAATTATAATTCTCTCTGTGGAGTTCTGCACTCAAGTAATTAAATGATGTGAGAGTATCTACGCCTTCGGCTTGCCCCACAGAGAAATAGCCTCTTCATTAACTTCCTAGGCTATGCTGTTGTTCTACTTTGCTTTGGTCAACATTTTCCTATATTTTCCTTCACTTTTTTTTGGCTGCCTTCTGTGAAACTGCGGAAAAGGCGCGAAATTTGTTTGTCTAACTGTTCCTTGTTTTTATTTTGTGGTTGCGGGGCACACCTTGAAATCAGTTTGTTCGGTTGCCTCTTTAAGCTGCAATTAACTTTGTGGCTTAAAGCCACAGAACTGACCGAACCCAGTCCAATCCAGAAACGAAACAAATATATTCCCATAAAGCTGAAACCTTATGCGCTCTGCACACGCCATGCTCCCAGCACTTTTTTTTTCATTATAATTGGCATTCGCCTACGCTTAACTAATCTACACAAAACGCAGCTCCCCAGGGGGTTGCACGTTTTTGTTGTCGACGTTGTTGTTGTTGTTGTTGTAGTTGTTGCAATTGTTTTTTGTGCTCTATTGTTGTATTGTCATAATTTTGATTGAGGAGCCAACGCGGCCCAAATTGGTATTTTGTGATATATTGACTTTGTCGCTGAACTGTCGCCTGCTTAGTCACTCGTTTTTTTATTATTATTATTGTTGTTGTTGTTGCTCGGCAATTAGTGGCCCGAAGCCCGAGCGACCACATCTACATAGCAATTATGGTTTTATGGATCTGCTCGAAAAGGGTTGTTTCGACGCACCGTCATTTGCCCCGAACGCATTGCCCCCAACTCCGCCCACACAGCTCTATATATATATATATATATATATATATACATATATATATCCATAACCCTAGCCCGTACTCTCACCCCTGCCAACGCCCATCAAGCACTTGGCTTCTGCTAACACCAATTTGTCCATTGATTTTGCGCTACAAATTAAAAATAATGTATCAACAAAAGAGCTTGGAAATATGCACCAAAAACATGCAGAACGCCTGTTTAAATACCCTAACAAAAATTATAATTTAAATAAATGTTATACTCAAAATTGCTGGCCGATTCTTCGAAAAACAAATGAAAACATAAATAAAGAATAAAAATAAAAGAAAACGTAAATGAAAAATAAATAAAAATTTTAAATTTAATTTATAACTTATAAAGTGAAAATGTATTTATTTAAATGATTCATTTTATAATATATAAATAAATAATATATTTATTTTGATAAAAATGCATAGGTTAATTTAACTCGAATTCGAAAACGAACTTCGAAATTATTTTTAACTGCGAACCTAAAATTAATCGAATCTATTAAGGTATAAATGTTAGAGCATAAATAACTTAAGTCCCGATTATTGCATATATCTGCCAATTTTGGGAGAGCTCAAATTTAGCCCGCAATTTCTTTATGAAAATATCGAGGGCTTGCAATATTTTCAGTAGAATGGGCAAAGAAATTAGAAACTTAAATTATTTAATGAAAATGTAGAGAAAAAAATATATGTAATATCCAGGCTTAAAGCAAAACCTGCTTTACGAATCAAATCCAAGAGCAGGGAGTTACTTTGGGATGTGAAGCAGGTTTTGCACAATCATAAAATCAGGTTGTACTTTAAGCTAGATTTTACTGGGTTTCTCATAACTTAATATCCAACAATTAATATAACTTCGATTTAATATCTGTGACAGTTTTTGCCAGCAGCTTGTTTAGTTGCTTTGTTACAAACCTTGTCGCATAGCCAATGTAGCCGCATCCATCAATTGTTGATGTTTTTGCACTCGCATATTGCGATGTTTGATTGTGCAACTGTTGGCCGCGCTGTCGCATTTCATTTCGAGTTGAGTGACTTCAATCTGTCGCCAGAGAGTTTCTTGAGGTCTTTTATTATTATTATTATTGTGCGCCGCCTTTCAATTTCAGCATTTTTGTGCTCGGCTGCTGCTTGTTGTTGTTTTTTATTTGTTGTTGTTTTTTTTTCTTTTTTACAATTCGCCAACCCCTCGGCAGGGGTTGTGCATATGGCAGCATTAAAAACCCACACGTACAATGTCCAAAGAAATTAGATGTTGTCGTTGTCGTTGTCGTTGACGTTGTCGCTGTCGCTGGGTCCCGTCCCCCTGCTGCTGCTCATCGTGTGACATAATTCAGGCTAGGTGCAACGACGTGGACAATGCGACAATGGACAGCTCAACGCACACGCCCACCGCCCCCGCACACACAAACACACACAGACACACAGAGAGCAGGGGCCGAGACAAAAGACGCTCCACGACGACAACTGTGTCGTCTGATGAGTTTCTGTTTTGTCTTCCTCTTTGCCCAGCATCTACCCCAGGACACGCCCACAAATTGCTAGGCACATTATTATTGTCGTTTTTAATTTGTGTGCCCCAAAAGAAATTGCAAACAGTGCCTGCCCATTGTTTGCAACACTTCAAACGTAAAACACTGAGTCGCACAGGTTGGGCTACACAAAAAATATTACATATTGTTTATCATCTACCTTTCGGTTAAGAGGATGGAACAGCCCCCAGCCCGAGAGCTATCCACTTGCAAATTATTTAAAGACTTGACAATTTGTGGAGAGCTCGAAGATGATAAAATATAATATAATATAAAATAATATGATGTAAAGTAATATAATATAAATAAAAATTAATATGATACAATATAATATAAAATATATATGAATAATATGATTGAATGTTAAGTAATATAAATATGAAGTAATATGACATAATATACTATAAATATAATATAATATATATAAAATATAGTATAATACATACCATTTCAGATGTAATTTGGTATAATCATTTTAGAGTATGGCAACCAGAAAGAAGAAAGAGGAAGTGGAAGTGCGCAACCGTAAAAAATCGAGTCTTTAATTTGTAAACACTTGTATAGCGGTTCAAATATGATTAACGCTATAGTTAGTTCAGGAATATAGCAATATTTATAAGAAAGGCATAACAACATATAAACAAGAAAGTTACTAAGTACAAGACGTTTCACAAATTACTACGTTTTTATGAGGACAAAGCTAACCCCTGTTTTATTTCAACTAGTTACAATCCGAAAGCAAAAGACTTTCGTACAAACCAAACCTTGAGCCAAACCATTGTCCAAAAAACGAACCAATCTACTTTTTCGATTTTCTTTTATAGTTGGAAAAAAAAGCCTGATTAAAACCATTTACTCACCTGTCTTGTACTTCGCTTGTCTAACAAATGTTAAAGGCATTTGGCTGACAATCGCAAACAGGAGCTCAGAGCCAAGGCAGTTGTTCTATAAAAAGCAATTTACGAGATGGATTCTCATTAACAATTTCCAAGCAATCCCATAAATTCACAATTTATGTGTAAAGGTTTTTCACAAAGTTCTTTATTATATTAATAATAAATTGTTGTTGGAAAAAAAGTGGGAAGTACATTAGCTTGCGTTTCATAAATTAATGGGAGATGGAAACGAAAAATAAAGTTAATAACAAATAATTGCAATAACTGAGAATTTGCAAAATGTGAGTGTGTGTGTGTGTGTGTGAAGAATTATTGTAAATTCAGATGAATGTTAATACTTTTGTCAAAAACTAACATAAATTACGTTGCGAATTGTAATAAAACTATGCGAGTTGTTGTTGTTGTTGTTGTTGATTGTGAATGTGTGAGTTATGAGTTGTTAAGTTATATATGTGTGTTACAACTAGCATACAATACATATATATATTTATATATATATATATATCAATTGATTATAAATTATTGTAAAAATAATTGCAAATTCATATGCTTTCTCATTTTCCAAAGCATTTTCCACTTGCGAATGTTTTAAGTTTTCTTCTTATTTTTTTTTTGTTTTTTTGATTTTCTTTGAAAATAATATCACTTTGCGGCAGACACACGCGCGAGATAGCTAGAGCGGGTGAGAGTGAGAGGGAGCGCGAGAGAGAGATAGACAATCAGGTCTTATTTTGCTGACTGTTGTTGTTATTGTTGTTGTTATTGTTGTTGTTGTTCTTATTGTTGCCCTTGTCGTGCATCATTTGTATTAAACGATTTCGCTTGGCCGCATCCGATCTGCTGTACTCATCGAGGAACTGCAACGATCGTTAAGAGGTTTATAAAGTTAACCAGGTTTCCAAATAGATACATTTACACATATATATACATATGTATATATATGTATGGCTGTGTCCTTTGCACTCACCCCTAGATCAAAGTCGCGTGATATGAGCTGCCTGGCTGGCGCATTGTTATAGCACATGGTCACCAAAAATGGATAAATGACCGGATTAAATTGTGTCGAGAGCATCGACAGATTCTTAAAGATCATCGCAAACGGTTCCGTGATGAGCATCTCCTGATGCCGACGATTGTTCACACTGAAGAATGCCAGCGATGCTATCAAATCTATCAGCATGGTGGAGCTCTCCGAGCTCGCTGTGGCATTTGTTTGCTTTATGCTATGGTTGAGTATTGTGGTCATCACATCCAGCAGCTTTACCGAAAGAGGACCTTCCACCGACAGCACCTCCTGAGAATTAGAAGAAGAACAACAAGAATAAAGAGCACCAGGAGAAGGGTTGTCATTTAATTGGCAACACACAACAAAAATATATAAAATAGAAGTCAATAAAAATTGTGTGGAATCACTGTGCAAATGTTTTAATTAAGTCAAAGCAAATATCAAAGAGTGGCACTTGTTTAGAGCAGGAAGTGAAGTGCTCAATTGTTTGTTGTGCGTGTGTGTGTGTGTGTGGTATACATTTATTTGCATAGCGGAACGAAGCAGGACGAACGGACAACGGGCAATGAGCTCTCGCTTCTAATTTGTTTGTTTTGGCAGCCGTGCGGCCAACTGCGAAGGCCGAGGCACACAACCAAAAAAAAAAAACAACATGAAACCAACCATTTGGGGTGTGAGTAGCTCTCAGATACCCTGCAATTAGTGTGGACAGCAAAAAGTCAACAATTTTGTACAGTCGCTGTCGCGCATAGCACAAAGTTGCATAGCTAACGGAATTGATTTTAATCGATAGTTTTCATTTTCTCTATTGAATAATTGTTGAATAATTATAATTAAAATAAATAAGTAGCTTTATCGGGTTTCTATTAAATATAACCTTTCTATCAATTTGATGTTAAAAGTGATTTCGATTATTTAACGAAAAAATGTTGTCGCATAATTAAAAATCCTCCCTTTTGGGATAACCCGATAAATAGTTGGTTAAAAATATCGATTCAAAAAGCACAGTAATTAATTATATGAGCGGAGCTTGGTCCAAATAGTCAAAAAGTATCGAACAGTTGAAAACTATTCATTTTCGATTAAATCGATAAATGGGTGGAAAATAAAGAGTTTTGAAATCACAGTACTTGACGATAGCGCGAAGCGTGGTCGAAATATGTTGGTAAAAATATAGACCGATCGATTAAATCGATAAAAAAGTTGGTTTAAAATATCGATAGTTTTGATATCAAGCAGATACAACAAATATCGAACAGTCTAAAACTATTTCTTTTCGATTAAATCGATAAAAAGTTGGTTTAAAATATCGTTGGTTTAAGAATTATAGTAAATAATGATAGAGAAGAGCATGGTCGATATATATGGAAAAAATTAAAAAGATTTGAGTTTGACCTGCAGCGATTCTTAAGAGCTCTGTTTATATCTTTTTTATATTTTCTGTATAGTTTACATCTTTGTGGGAGCATACCGAAACATGGCTTTGTTAGTAACCTCGATTTAAGCTGTTTTTAATTTTAAATTTATGCTAATCAGGCGTACTTGTAAAATGTGCATATAGTAATTAGGCAGCTCCCTTTGTGCTGTTGACAACTGAAACAACCCTCGCTGTGTGCTATAAAAACGCAAAGTCCAAAACACAACAAAAAACAAGAGTAATCTGCTCGGGTATGCCCGACTAAAGGGTACTCCGAAATCACTGGTAAACTTCCAGTTGAAGCAACTGTATGTCTTCCCTTTCAACCACGCAATGTATGGGAAATGTATTTTTGATTGACTAGATATAGAGTCCGTATATAGTCCGATCTAAAGTCTATATAAATCCACTTTAAGGGATTCAATAGGGGCCTCAACACAAGGATCTATCTTTAAAAACAAGTATAATATACAATAATCTATATATGTATATACTATTCCAATAGAACCATACCTTAAAATCGATATTTATCGATATTATGGAAATGAGAAAAGGTATCGAGCAAATTTATTTATAATAATTTAAATTTAATTTCCCTATTTTATATACGTTGAACAGTCATAAGTAGTTACCCTGTCAATTAAAATTTGTTAGATTGGAGATGCCTACTCCTGCGTGTGGCAAACACGTGCACACAGCTATCATACCCTTTTAGCCATTACTAATGGGTTGAGGGTATACAACAATAAAAAAACCAAAACTGAAACTGGCAACTTGTACGAGCATTGAGCAAATATTTAGCCAAACAATTGACGTGCCTGGCTGGTTGGTTGGTTTAGCTGGCTAGCAGGGGGCAAGGGTAGTAAGGGGGCGGGGCGGCAGGATGTAGTAGGCAGGATATGAGCGAGGATTTGTGCATGGCTCAGAGAGCAAACGATGCGCGCGATGCGTTGCGTTGCGAGGCGAGGCGAGGCGGCGCGGCGGCATCCTTCAAAAAACAATCAGGCAGGCAGTAGCTGGCTGTGTGTGTGTGTGCGGATTGTGTTGTGCGTGTGTGTGTGTGTGTGTGCCTGGTGCTTGGGTTAAACTTGAAAATTTCATTTTACAAAGTCAATATTTGCCAGGCAGAGCAGCAACAGCAGCAGCAGCAGCAGCAGCACTCGAAAATTGAGCTGCTCTGTGGTTGTGCGTGTGTGCGAGTGTGTGTGTGTGTGTGTGTGTGTGTTGCGTCTCTCGCTGATTAAAACCAAATCAAATTATTTGCCAGCCAAGAGTTATACATATTTTTTAGACAACGCAAACAAACAGTAGCAACAACAACAACAATTGCAGGGCGCAAAAGATGAGTGCCTGCCAAGGGTGGCATCAGGGGGCGGCGTCAGGGGGTGGGGCGTGGCAACTGGCCGGGAAAGTTTATCTATTTTTGTGGTAATTTAAAACAAATAAACGGCTGGCAAGTTTTTGCTTAACTTGGCCTAATCCAAGCCAAATGCCGCTTGCCTGCATTTTCATTTTGCGCTGTTTGCGCAACAAATTAGTTTGTCAAGTGCGTTGAGCAGGGGGGCGTGGCAAGGGGCAAAAATACTCAAAGCTGTGGCTACAAATATTGACACGAGACAGCAGGAAATGAAATGTAGACAAGGCAACGGGCAGACACTCAATCAGTCAGTCAGTCAGTCAGTCAGTCAAGCAGTCAAGCAGCCAGTCAATCAGGCGCTGCTTTCATATGCCGTTTCATCTGGCAATCCACTTGCAGCCTGCCGCCTGCACATAACTTGCAAAATGCCCCAAGGCAAAGTGTCGAAATATTTGCCCAGCATACGGCAGCCCGCACCACCCAGCGCTAAACCACAGCGCACCGCCGAAATGTCAGGCGGAGGCGGCGGCGGCGTCGCCTTTGCGGTTCAATTGCGCTGAGATGTTGTTTGTCATTTGGCGCAAATGTCATGCAACCCCTACACACACACGCACACACACACAGGTGGGCAGACAGCATACCTGTGCCACCGTTGACAACTGATGTCACCTGACAACAAGGCACAGTCACGACATTTTGCCAATATGCAAATTTTGCTGCCACTCGATGCCAGAAAACGGCGACAACTTTTTATTTGCTCTCTTTATTGTCTCTAAACTGAATTCTAACTTTTAGCCACAATTTGTTGCTGCTGTTGTTACTGTCGGGCTTTTGCCCAATTTTCTCAGGCGATTTCACGTTCGACAAACTTCTCAAGTGCAAAGCAAAGAAAAGCAACAAAAATCTGAGAGCAACAAAAATTGGGAAAACAAAAAGTTTTCTTCGCATTGCGGCGCATTAAATACCCTTACAGATTTAAATACCCTTAAATGGCAGATGTCATATATATTTATCTATACTCAGTAAAGATCTTGATTAACAGCAGGAAGTTTCTTAAACAACAATTCAATTACAAATCGATTCAAGGAAAAGAGTTTTATAATTTGAAAGATACTGAAAAAGCACTCTTAGATTATATAATATAATCCCCAAAATATGATAATCTTTCAAAAATTCAAAATGGGAATTTAATTAGAATAGATCTAAAACTAAATAATGTTTTTCATTTAAAGTATCAAATTTCCAAACATTTTCCCCATAGAACCTACAAAATATTGTAAGGGCCTGTTCTAGACTTTAATTTTAAGTAAACTTTTCGAAATCTAAATGGAGTTTTGCGTTCCTTACTTCGATTCCAATCAAAGCAAGAAGTTTTCCAAAGTTCAGCCGTTGAGTTGTCGGAATGACAAGTAATTGGCAAAATAAACCAAGATATATATATTTCTTGGCATCAAAATTATTTTATTTCATTATTCAATATATTGGAAAGGTTTTGCGTTTTTCACTGATGGTAAATTTTGTGTATTTAATTGAATAATTTTACTCCACAGAATTCTCGTTGAGCAGGCAAAACGAAACATCTCGAAATGAAACCAAGTTGTTCTCAATTGAGGCTGCAAAAACGATTCGAAATCGATTGGGACTGATTCGGAGTCAAGACCAAAAAAGCGAATACTTGAAGAGCCTGAGTAATGAAACATTCCAAATTACAGAGATGGCTATTTTCAGCTGATTTTTTAAGTAGACGAAATACGATATTGAGTATAGTTGTTAGAAACACAAAAACATTTATAAAGATTCATTACTCTGTTATCTTTTAAACCCCATAAAATGTATTATACAAAAAACAATACAGCAATTAAAGATAGATTAAAGATAGTTCCAGATATTAGAATATCGAATGTGTGCTAAAACACACACTTCAGCTAATTCCACCTATGGCAGTTGTATTATAAAGTATTATGCTGTAATTTAATGTTAAGTATTCTGCCTTATGCCGAACTTCATTAAGCTAGCTAGATATGCGATATATATGATCATATATATATTTATGTCAAGTCAATCCACATGCTGAAAAATATGTGCCTCCATTTTCAAAGCATTCTTTCACAAGTCGCAACAAAATTGTAATACCCACTGTTAGGGTATAGAAAGTTAAAACTTAACATAATGAAATTTTCAACGGCTGACTTTGTGATTTGTTTAAGCGGCATTTGTGCACTTCAAGATGCAGAGAGGGGGAGAGAGGGAGAGCCAGCTAGAGAGATATAGATTAAAAGGGGGAGTGGCTGGGCGGAGGGGCTAGGGCTTAGGTTTAGGGCTGACAACTCACCTGAAAACTGCTCACATCCAGCGAAGCCAGCGACACGTAAAGATTAAAAGTCGATGCCGCCAAAGCGGTCGTGCGCGGCGGAATGCATTCACCTGCAATACAAAAAGCAAAAGAAGAAAAATAAGTGGAAGAAGCAGCAGCAGAAGTAGATAGTAAGCGGATATTGATAGATATTTATATATGTATATACCATAAAAACTTTAGCATCTCACAAGAAAAATCAAAATTAATTTCCGCCAGCGACCGAAACTCACGTAAAATGCACACAAAATCAATTAGCACCCCGATTTCGAACCCGACGACCACGCCCCCTTGGCACAGATGTCCAGCTACTGTTTAATGTTGTAGATTTAAGATGCGTTATAAAACTTACCTTTGGGCACCACACAGCCGGAGAGCATTGCGACGGTGCCGAACAGCTCCGTGGATTTGGCAGCGCCCAGCAAACGTGTGGGATCGCCAGGACCTGCAAGGCGAAGCGTAGGAGGAAGCAGCAGCGGGTTAATTAGTATGTCCTGTTTACCCTGGCCAAGGTGTGACTTTGGCGCAACAACAACAACAATTACTCACCGGGCGGACAAACATCAATGAAACGCGTCAGGAAGCCCAGCGTGGTCAGCAGGCTCAACATGACGCTTTGGTTCTGCTCAATGGACTCACGCACCTTCATGCAACGACGCGAGAGCATGCCAATTAGTCCAGTGATCACCGCATAGCTGGAAGAGCAAGAGAGCGAGAGGGGGGGAGAAAGATAAAATAGAGCAGTGAAAATATGACATAAGAAATAAACATTTGAGTTGCAAGTCAAAATCAGAAATAAAGAAAGGGGAAAGAGACAGAGAAAAAGGGACAAGGAGAGAGAGAGCGAGAGAAAAGGGGACAAGGAGAGAGAGAGAGAGAAAAAAGGGGACAAGGGGGAGAGAGAGAAAAAGGGACAAGGAAAGAGAAAAAGGGACAAAGGAGAGAAAAAGGGACAAGGAGAGAGAGAGAGAGAGAAAAGGGGACAAGAGAGGGGAGAGAAAAATGGACAAGGGAGAGAAAACGGGACAAGCAGAGAGAGAGAGAGAGAGAACAAAATTTTTTTTAGATTATTCATTGCTGTCATATTCCACGTATATTTAACCGATTTCGCTAAGTGAAAATTGTGGATTTACGCTGGAGTAGGTGAAACAGAATTTCAACCCATTGGCCACAACTGCTTTCTCACAGCCTCGCGTAACAATGCGAAAATTATTTATTGTTTAAACCACCCACACTAGTGGAAATTAGGTGGAACGTTAGTGAAGTTAGGACATTTTCAAAATAAAACACTGATCGCTCGGAAATTACAAATTTTTAGTGAAAACCTTCCAGAAAAAGGCGATTCATATTTTAAAAACTTTTCCATGCTACTATTAAAATATTGTAAGCACTCGGAAATTGATTTATATTTATTCAATGCTAGATTGAATAGTTAAACATTCTATTAACAGTTATTTTTTTCGAGGAAATCACAAGCTGGAAAATTCTGGAAACAAGTATGTTATTCATCCTGTTTTGTCTTAAAAGTATCTTGATAATTTTCACATCCCACTTGTCAATATTATTTGCCCCACACACCCACATAGTCGGTCGCTTTTTATATTCTTTTCGTGAGTGTCCTTTGTGAGTTTGTTTCAACTGCAGAGTAGCTAATATCCTTCATATGGTAATCAGGGACACGCGTTTGGCATTAAGCATGCTTCAAAATGCAAAAACGATTAGCAGGAGGCATTCACATAAAATGTTGTTGCTAAATGTTTGTAAGCAAATAAGGACTAAGCCACGGGCCAGGACAGCTACACAGCCGAATGTGTGACATGGCATGCATTGAGTAGCTCAGCTAAAAGCTGTGGTCGAAGGGGGGGTCGAAGCAAACGAAGAGAAGTGCAAATTCCCAGATTTATTTTTGCTGCTGCTGTTGCTGCTGCTGTTGCTGATGATGTTGTGCAAATAATTCGCACGCATGTTGTGCATTCAATTAGAGAGCGTTGATTACAAACACTAAAAATATCAACCAATCCCGCCGACACCCTTTTAATTCGTGATTTATCATAATAAATTGGGCTGGAGAATAAACAGAAATCATCATCAATTACAAGGGACTACCCCTAACGAGACGATTGTGTAAAGAGCAATCGTTGATTTGCCACTCGACATGCCACTCGTCGCTGTCTCCTCCACTCGTCACTCTTCACTCGTCACTTTGTGTACAATCTAAATGAATGGCATACAAATTTTTACTATTTAAGTGCAGAATTCATCAAGCAATCGACTTAACCCAAACAAATAGCAACCGATGCTGCCTATACTCCAGATATATATACACACACATATATAATTATATATATATACTCTATATAGTCCATATACTCGGTATAATATGAGTGATTGATACGCCATGACAATGTGCGGATAAAACGAAATAATATTGAAGCCAAATGCTGGCCAAAACAAACAACAGCAACTACAATCAATTGCAACGCCGAAGATAAAATACCCTTCTAGACAAAAGGCTTAAAAATATTAAAATACAAAAGCTTTATTTCCTACCGTTTGTTGCTGCTTTTCAGAAATGTGAATAGAAAAGTTAAGCTCGTAAGTTTTGGCATAAAATCTTTGAGAACAACAAAATGTTTGGGACGGAAATTTATTATAGCACTATATGATATAGTTAGGATATAGTAAAGATATAGTAATGATATAGTAATTATATAGCAATATAGTAATCGTAAGGACTTGTAAGAGCCGAGTTGGATTCAGATATTTTGAAACTCAAAGAGTTCAATTTCGACCCGATTCGACCGATTCCGGCATACCTACTGCCCGCAACATAGAGACGAACTTATGAGAGACAAGTTTGCATACAATAACAGACAGAATATTGATACTGATCTAGAATATACTATATATATCAAAGACGTCTCCTGCGCGACATTGCACATTCCGTGATGAAAATACCCTAAAAAATGGTATTAAAAAAGGGGATACACCATTTGACCCCTTTTGACACACAGAGCCTTGACTGCAAATGGGGGGGGTTAGCTGACGAGTGTGTGTGCGTGTGCGTGTGTGTGTGTGTGTGGCGCTCAAATAAAGGCGTCCATTACTCAAACTCGCACACGACCCCCTCCCCCCAGCAATCGCCCACTCGGCTGGCAAACAAAAGCGCCCGCTACGTGTCCTGGATGCGACTCGACTAGTGAAAGGAACTGCGACTGCGATTGCGAGATTGGGTTTGGGTTTGGGGCATTATGGAGCGAGAGCTCTCCTCTGGCGTTGTCAACTGTAAACATACTTGAGCTTCCTGTTTTGCTATTTGTGCTCGCTGCACACTTAACCAACACACACACGCACACCCACAGGGAGATCGTCACCCACACACACATACGCACACACAAGCTGTTTGCTTGGGTTTGGTTGGTTGGTCAATGTCCTGGCCGAAAAAGTACTCGGCAAACTCATCAGCACCACAAAAATATCCTTAATAATTTTCTTAAACCAACAAGCACAAAGCTGCATGAAGGATGCTTTTACCCAGTCAACAGCAGAGGTCGCCATACCCCTGCCACCCTTGTCTTCCTCTCTAGCCTGTCATCGTTTGTCATGTGTCCTGTGTGTGTGTAAGTGTGTGTGTGCTTGGCGAGGACATCGCTTGTGCAAAGTATTTAGTTCGCCTCGCCGGGGCGCATCAATCCAAACACAAAATGGTCAACGCCGTCGAGTATCGGATGTGGCTGAGGTTTCCTTTCACCCCCCCTGAGCGCATTCCCGTTGTGGGAGCCACATAATCGTCACTGCCCGTAAAATAAACAGCAGCAGGACCAGCGAGGATATCAACGATGGCGTCAAAATAAAAATAAAATACGAGCGTGCAAAATTATTATCTTTAGAACGAATTAAATAATACACTTATCGAGGAGCTCGGAATCGCATTTGCTTAATAGCAACAATTTGAAAATTTTAAAATCAATTTAGAAAATTCTATTAATTAGTGGGGGTATTCCTGTTACTCAATGATAGTCCTGCTAATTAATTAAATTATTAATTTAACTTAATAATTACCTAAATATCTCCCTTTCATAAACTAACGATATAGAATCTACGAAATAATATTAAAAAAAAAAATTAAGTAAAATATTAAACTAACAAAAATTATTACAATTCTAAGCCATCTTGTAAACATAACATAACATAGATAGCGTTCCTTCTATTAATTAAGAAACAAATTTTTTCTAACCATTTTTCAAGCAGCTTTAAACATAAATAAATAGTAAGAAAATAAACTGAAAAACCAATATTATATGAAATGATACATTCAAGAAATTGTAAATATAAACTAAAATTAAAAAAAGATTTATTTTATAATTTTAAAATATCTGTGTTGTCCTTATTTTAAACTGAATAGTACCCCAGTATAGAGAAAGTGTATATAATAAAATACGAGACCCTCGGCGCTGGACATGAGCATTATTTTCTGCTTTTTTTTGGCTGGGTGTGAAAAGGCATTTGGTGCAAAGCTCGAAATAAAATGAAAATAAAAATAGTGCCGCAAAAGGAGGACGTGCAACAGCAACAGCAACAAAATTAACATCCTTGTTAGTTGTGAAAACACGTTCGCTAAATACGCGACAGGCGACGGGCGACGGGCGTTGAGCAACCCCGCCAGGACGAGGACATCACGAGTGTAAGAAGCAGCTCAAGTGTGTGTGCGAGTGTGTCTGCGAGTGTGCCTGCGAGTGTGTGTTTCAGACAGGCGCAAATATTTTAACAAGTGTCAAATGCACACGCTACTTAACTAAGTTCCTTCTCTCTATTTTATTTTTTCTCTAACTGTTTTTTTTTATTTTTATTTTCATAGGATTTGCTCACGTGCAACATTTCACACAGAGAGCCAAAAAAAAAAAAAAAAAAACAATTGATTAATAAACAAAACAGCAACACTTGCAAACCCCACCAACCCCCCGCTGCTGATGCTGCTGCTGCTGCTGACCATGTAATTTGGCCATTTGTGTGCATTGATTTCGGCACTTAAGGCGCATAATCAGCATCAACGGAAGCTGCAACAGCAGCAACAGCAGCAGCAGCAGCAGTTGTGGCAGCAACCAGGACATCAGCGGATTTGTGTTCAACAACAAGCAGCTCGGCTCGCTGCACAACAATAGCAGAGGCAAACAGGCTTGCAAGCAGTCGGGCAGACGGGCAGAGTATGTGCCGCAGGTCCAATGGCATCCGAGCAGAGCATTGTGCGAGTCGGCTTCACAGCGCATAAGCAGGATTAAAATCAAAACAGATTTGCGTTGACAATGACAACACGGGGCTGAGCAGAACAGGCAGAAGGCAGCAGGCAGCAGGACATTGCCGACACGGACATGTTAAATGTGCCCAGTTTTTGAGCAGCGGCTGTTCGTTGATATGTGAAACGAAACACCTTGCCAAGCTGACATGTACAAGGACTTGCGAGGACGCGGCCAACTTGAAATGTCATTTCAAGTTGATTACTTGCCGCGACAGGGGCGGAGACAAGCAACAAGCTTAAATCGTTTTCAAATGAGCTGCACACGAGGAGTTAAGCCCTCAAGGCCCGCTTAACAAGTGCGCAGCATACGATGAATCCTTTGCAACATATGCCACACGGCAACTAAACAAAATGGCTGACCGCCTAATGACGGCAAAGTGTATGGAGGGAGGGCGCGAGGGGGCCGGAGACAGTTAAAGGGTTGCACTTAATGCACATTTCGCAATTGAGCTTAAAGATTTGTCGTACGAAATATTAACAAGCAAGCAGTTGAGAGTCGGGAGTAACAGACTAGCAGATACCCTGAACTCAACGCCAGTTGTACTTCTTCTTCCCCACGCTCAGAACTATGTTAGATTAATGCATTCTTGATAAACTTCGGTGTTTACAGTCCGATCTTTATGAAATATATAGAGCTTAAAAATGGCACACAAGAGTGTATACCAAAGGGATATCCTCTAGCTTAAATATGGATGTGTTAGCTTTGTTAAAATACTTCTAAGTCTCTGATTTAAAGAGCTCACATACTACGATTGATGTATCTAGCTCTTATTGTTATCAAGTTTACTTTATAGCCCTACTTCAAAGACCATGTCACAAAAAAGTTTTCTGTCAACATTTTGGACGGAGGTAGGTATCAAAAAAGTGACATTTTTTATCTGTATATATTCCAGAGTCCACATACCAAATTTGCTGGCTCTAGCTCTTATAATCTTCGAGTTAAGCTCAAGAAATTAAACTAAAAAATCGATATTTATCGATATGAAAATAGAAGCATAGATCGACCAATCATGTTTAGCTCGTTTTGGAATGCGAGAATATAGAATATATATCTCAAATTTCAGATCTCTGGTAAGGTAAAGCGAAGCGTTCACACTGACAGACAGAGGGACATGGCTAGATCGACCATAGATGAAATAGTCTGATTATAGTTATATATATATATATACATATATAATTTGAAATAAGCAACGTGCAAGCCATTATATGATGAATTTTAATCATTGCTTTATTTAAAAAACCCTTAACAAAAAAGTGAAAAATCATTAAAAATCAGTCACTCAGCAAAGTCAACAATGGCTTGGGATACAAGAGGGGCAGCTGTATGTGGCACGGGCAGAGAACGCAGCGAAACCAGATCCGAAAACCCGAAACAGTAACACAAATAGAAATGGAAATCGAAACAGTAATAGAAATGGAAATAGAAATAGATTTAGATACAGTTGCAGATACATTTCCAGGACACGAGTAGCTGAGCCTGCGGTGCGCCTAAAACAACAAGCGACCAAATTGTAACAAAAGCAAAAAAAAAAAGGTGTTAAATGAAAACTAAGCCCAACAGTGGAGTAGAGGGCTGGGCAGGGGCAGGGGCAGGGGTAGGGGCCCAGGATAAGGGTTACTGCACGAAGTTTATTAAAATGCAATTGTGAAAATTGTTGTGCGCTGGTTGTCAGCACTTGATTAAGAGCAGCCGCCGTGCTGCAATTGACATGGTGACAAGGAGCGCAGCGAGGGGTTGCTGCAGAGCAGTTGCGCCGGCGCGCGCGCCTCTACACACACCGGCTCCCCGCCTACCGCCTCTGTCAACCGAGAGAGAGGGAAAATCTGTAGCTGACGCGTTCCGCTTGGGTGTCATGTCAAAACAATGCAACTGGAGTCGCATTTTAGGGTTGACCGTGTTGGTGCCATCAGCTATTCGGGCAAATGCGATTTGAATAAGCGCCATGGAAAAGGTCAAAGTGCGCTAGTCAGGAGTGCACAACTAGGAGATACCCTGCTAGCAGCACCAGTTACAAATAAATAAATAAATTAATTCGTAGCTTAAAGCCCGATAGTTATGAAATGTTCAAGACGTTAATAAAACATACAAAAGTGTAAATATACTAAAGGGCAATCCTCAAGCTTACTCATGAAGTTTTTAGGAGAAATGGAGGTAAGTGTCCAAGCAGTGAAATATTCTAGATCTCTCCATACTATATGATAACTTATTTACCTATTTCCTGCACAGTACGATTTTGTATCGATAACTTGTCATATGTTCAAGCCATCGATATAAATCGATAACAAAATTCTATTTATTGAGCAAATGTCTTAGGTTTTAGCTAGAGTTATCAAATTTGACAGGTAGGTTCTATAATAGTATACAAATATCAAGAATATTTCATCTTATAGCTATCATGGAAATATACACCAATTTAAGCCACACTTTTAATAAATGTTCTATGGCATTAATAATCGATTTATGTTTAAAAACCCAAGTCTCCATATCGATATTCAAAGATTTATATATATATATATATATATGTATAATAACAAGTTTGTTTCTTGAATCGCAGATGCTTACTTCTGCCTATTACAATCATATATACCCTTCTTGCAATGGGTTCAGGGTATGCAAATGTCTAATTGAAAGTGAAAACCAGCCAGCTGATGATCATTGCAATGCTGATGATTTGTTAATAATGATGATGCTGTTGCCTGGTGTACACCTGGTCACCTGGCAAATGATAACTGCGCCAGCTGACTCCAACCGAGCTGTTAAACAAAACTTTTTGGCCATGTTTATGCATTAGACGTGTCAAATACTTTTTTGTTACTGCAGTCGCGTGGCGTTCTCTGGCTGCCCTTTATGGCCATTAAGTTACCATTGGCCCAATGGCGCAGGCATCAGCCAGCGAGCAGCGAGCAGCGAGCTGTGGGCGTGCGAGTGGGCAGGGCAAAGGGAGCTATATGCCGCACAGACGTACATATAAAAGGTTTATATATTTCTAGCACAGCAGATGCTACCCTATATAGCCACAGTTGCCCCAGTTAATAGACATTTGATGCTCTACAGGATATGCTGCATATCATGCTTAGCTACGGTGCATAAACATAGCTATAACAATAAACAGCTGCTATGAATATTATATAGTAATAGACATATAGCTGAATACTGTTAAAATATAGCACAAAGTTATAAAGAGCAAATCATGAAATCGAGCTGTGCATAAAAATTGATAATGCATTGAAACGAATTACATAAAACAACGCACAGCCGCTGCCCACTTAACATGCTAAGTTAACAGCTTTTGATATAACATATAATACGCATGTTAAAAATAAATTCTAAAAAATCTTTTAGAATTGTGTGATAGAGCAACTTCCTCACAATAAAAAGAAAATTGAAAAATTAAAATAAAATAATAAACATTTTCCTTTTATTAAGTTAATTTGTTAAAAATGGTTTAAAAATGGTGAATTTTTGCTGTATCAATTTTTCACACATTAATCAGAGTGCTATGCACAGACCTGAGTAAGAACTCCTCAAAAACAGGGTATTAGTTAGACACAAGGCCAACACAGTTGCTGCACAGCTCCTGCCCCACTTTCGACCCACTTTTAATGTGGCATTTGGCTGACGCAGAAACACCAAAAATGTTAGCATGTGCAGTTAAGTAACGGTAACAATGCGTATAAACATTATCAGAGCGGGCAGAACAACAACCGAAACAGCCAAAACAATGAGGCGTCGTTATCATTACGAGGCGCGAGAACAACGCCAACAACAACATCATCATCATCATCATCATTTTATCATCATAATTATTGGGCTTAGGAGGCAGAGAGAGGGAGCAGAGACTTTTATAGAGACTAGAGAGCATATTGCAGCAGAGTCACGTATTTGGCAAATCCGTTAAAAAGAAAGTTGAAGCTGTCACATAAGCAGTCACATCCCAGCACATTCACATAAATCCCATATACATATATGTTATATATATATTTATATTTATATATAAGTAGATCCCAGACAAAGTCACAATGCGGCTTAGACAATTCGTCATGTCATAAGGCTCAGCGCCCCAGAGACAGAGCGAGAGAGAGAAAGAGAATTGAGATCTCAATTCTGGCTAATGGAGTTGCGTTCGCAGAACAACAACTACAACTACAAGAACAACAACTATAACTGCCTTCTTATGAATTTCAATTGGCCCACAAATGTCCTCAGCTCAAAAAGGGCCAACTGCGTGAAACTGTGAATGTACTAATACCCTGTTAACAAGAACATGAATTGGGTATATATAAAAGTGAGTCACAGGTGGATGAAATTATATTAAAAAAAATACCTTCACATTCTCCACCAAAAAAAATTAATGAAAATAATATTGATAATAATAATAATAAATATAAAACTAATAATACTTTTAATAGTAGTAGTAGTAGTATTAATAATAATAATACTAGTTGGATTTCTTCAGAAGAGTTCTAGGGCTATTAGAGGAATTCAAAATAAGTAGTAGTTCAATATCCTCCATTCTAGACGATTCGTTATGAAATTTTATATCAAGAAATATTAAACAAAAATTAAAAACCTTTTTTTCCGCTTACAACTTAAAAATTTGAAAATCACAAGTTTTATTCAACAAACGTATAGCTTACATTTCAGATTGTAAGCCACAAACCTCAGTGGCTGCCTTGACAGGGTATCTTTTAGTCTAATAGTTAATCCTTAACATGAGTATTTGGCTGGGTGTGTGTGTGTGTGTTTGCTTTACTAATATGAAACGCCCACCGAAGCAACAGCAAAAACAACAATTGCCGCATGCCACTCGTACAACAACAAAAGGAGCAACATGCAGCAGAAACGTGCGTCTCCCTAATTCACAGCAAGACGCTTGTGTCCTGCATTGAGCCGCAGGCGGTCGATCCTTGGGCATCCTGCGGCGCTAATAACCCACTTACTTATAGTTATCCCTTTGTCCTGCTGCTGTGGAAGCTCTGACAGGCCATCAATTACGAGTATTATGCGAGTATTACTTATATAAATGCGCAGCGGGGTTGGGCATGGCCCGGGGTGGGCGGCAACAATTGCAATCAAATTGACCACAACGGAAATTTTCGCAAATGCAATTTTGGCATTTTTTTATGGCAAATAAAAAACAAATAATTAAAGTCGTCAAGTATGGAACACGCCCCCTCCCCCCGTAAATCGCCCAGCGTTTAAAATTTATTTAATAGATTTTTCATTTAGAAAATTGGACACGGACTCGAACTACAGCGGCAGCTGTCAACGGCAGCGTTGCCAGATTGAGAGATTTTTCGAAACGTGTCCAATTGGAAATGTACATAGTTAAAAAAAAAAAAGAAGAGGTTGCACAAATCAAAGTGAGAAGCGTAACAAAAGAAATGAAAGAAAGCAAAAAGAGAGAGGTGTGGATAACCAGAAACGGAATACGAAAAACAAAAACAGCTGTGAGCAGAAGCACCTCGAGCCGCAACTGATAAGCGACAGAGTTGGGACACAAGAGGAGCTAAGGCAGGGCTGGAGAAGGCGTGGAAGGGAGACAGCGAAAAACAGAGATAAACCACAACAACACAGTAATTAATTTCGTGGATATTCCCTCTGTGTCGTCGATTGATGAATGCAAATGAAATTTTTACATGCGCGAAGCAAAACAAATTCCTTCCTTTTTTTTTTTAATATATGTATATAAGTTCTGTTAACGCGCTTCCTAATGATTCAGATGACGTAAATTAGGCAGACAGCAGAGCGGGCGATCGATGGGGTAGAGAGGGGGCCGAAGGGTAGGGAGCAAAAGAGACAGGCGCCACAGCAGCCGCAGCCGCAGCTGTTGACCGCAAACCGCAGGCAGCGGAGCAGAGACAGAAGCAGCAAACGTCACAGCGAAAGGATTGCGTATGTGTATGTGTGTGCGTGTGTGTGTGTGTGCGAGAGAGTGCGCGCTATATGCACACACATATATATGTATTTGCATTTGTGTGCCGCTCTTTTGGACGCATCATAAATAATGCGCCCAGGTGACATGAATCCCCAGCGCTTATCAAAAGAAGCGCCATGAATTTAAGCAAAAGGAATGCGAATAAATAAACGTGTATAAGGAGACAAATGGTTCAAAAAAAAAAAAGGGAGGGGGGACAAATACGGTTTATAAGGCGCGCAAAAAATGGACTTGAGCAATAAGTGATAAGGTCTGGCAACACTTAAAAGTGGAAACTATTAATTGAATATGGGCACATTTATTTTCGAGAGACAATTAGTGTTGAAGATGGGCGTTATTTTTGCTGTTTTTCTGTGTAACTGTATATTAGCTAAAATAAATCTTAACTTTATTATTTTAATAATAATAATAAATTTTGCGTGGTTTTCTCTCTGTAACTTCATATTTCCCAAAAAAATCTTAATTTTTTTATTTTAATAATTAGAAATTGCTATCAAAATTTCGCGGCTTTTCTTTGTTACTTTATATTGCTGAAAGTAAATCTCAACTTTCATAATTCAATATCTAGAACTTATTAATGAACTATCAAAATTTTGGGTTATTTTCTTCATTTCCCAAAGTGAATCCTAATTTAACTAACAATTAAATTTTGTTTCTGATTTGAATTTATAAAAGGTTTTTGATCATGTGTATTTTTTTTTATGATTTTAATTTACAATGAAGAAACTAGGAAATATTTGATATTTTTCATATTTTTGAAATAATTCAATTTTCTATCAAAAATATTTGTAGTGCCCTCTTCTTATCCTCTCCCAATTTCTAGCCCTTCATTCTCCTTGTTACTATCATGAACTGTTTTCCCAGCCAATTTGAATACTTTGTGAAACATTTTCTAACCAGTTTAAAACCTGTTTTAAAAACTGAAATATTGAATTTCATCAACAGCGTATTTATTATGCAGTTCAAAACGCAGAGAGAAAGGTTAATAGACCTTAATTCTATTGTGTTATTTTGTTATACTGATTCCTAAAATATTTTCCAGCTAGGATGTAAAATACTATATAAATAGAAATTAACTGTAGATTTCCCTAGACTATAGATATATTTGAAATATATAGAGTTCTGGTGAACAATTTAAAAAGGCAAAATAAAATTGCAATATCATTTATTATCGCTGAGTTTCTGGTTACCTACCAATTTATTAGCAAACCAGAGAGAACAACCCTTTCCCGCCCAACCCGCTTTCACATATGATTATAGATTACCGTTAAGCCCCTTTAATACACATATGTTGGAGTTGAAATTAATGAAGGGTTACTTATATGACAATTATTTGGTTATTGACTTATTGCCAAATGCCACGCCCCATTTTCTTGAGTGAAATGCAAATAAATTTCGCGACAGTTGTAAGCCTTACCCTCCTCCACCCCACCCGAACGCCCCTTTAATAGACCCGAAATGTGCGTGCGTTAAACTTTTTAAAGCGTTGCGCCTCATTAAACGCACAAAATGTGAAAATCTGGATGAATCGAAAAAAGAAACAAAAAAAAAAAGAAAAAGAGCTGTGTTGAACTCGTGCCGAGGACAAGGCCAGGGCCGTTGCGGCTGCCATTACCACGCCCATTAATGCAAATTAAACGCAATGCGGACATATGCCCAAAACTGACTGAATGCCCCCGAATGCCTACCGACTGCCTACTGACTGTCTACTCTTGGCTGGGATGTCACAGCGCATTATCATTCATAAATCAAAACATGGAAATTGCCGAAGCACATGAAGCTGTGCGCTCTCAAACTGAAGCCCAATCTGAATCTGAGCTCCGAGCGGGGGTTGTTGGCTTTGCCATTTGATAATCTTTTTCAATTTGCGCCTGGTAAATTCCTGCCTGCCCTCCATCCCCCGTTGCACACTCTAATAAACATATTCAACTCCAAAAAAAGTTATGAATAAATTAAGACATTTGTTGTGCTGGCTGCTCATTTTTTTTTTTTATGTTTGTGTTGCCGTCTATTAAATTGACATTAGAGTGGGCTTAGGGGGTTGAGGGTTGCGGCCAGGGGATAGGGGATTGCAGTGCCCTCGGGCCCTTGCCAAGTGGCCGTTGCAGTCGCATAAGCCTAAAATTAAGTTGTCAGTTTTGCCATTTCAGGCGAAATGTGCGCGAATTTCACAAAAAGTAAACAAATTGAAATCGGAGCTGTGCTTGCGAGTTGTGTAAATGTCAGCGATATATATATGCATGCGATATATGCGGTATACGATGATGCGGTAGGCCAAATACGAGAACCAAAAGAAAATCATTTAATAAACAAGAAAATACAACTCAAGCTATACGAAGAGTAAATACCCTTGCAAGCGTGTTGAAGATGTAGACCATTAACTTTTTAATAAATTAAAATGATTTTAAAACTTATCGTTTGATAGAATATTTGATTGTTATAGATTGATTCTGCATGAGCCATATGATATATATCGAAAGATAGGATACTTCGTTTACTAAAATATACAGAGCATTGAAGAGATTGAAATTCCAATATTCTGAATTCTAAAATTTCCAATTGCTGATCAGCTAGCTTTGTGTTTTGTGCAGTTATTTTACCGCCAAGCATTACTTTTTTCATGACCCCATCGCTTTCAAGTTATTTTATCTCCAAGCGTTACTTTTTATATGACCCCATCAATATAGCCCCATTTTCTGTTAGTGTATAAGTTAAAAAAATACGGATGTGGCAATCAGAAATCCTGTCGTGCGGTTTTCAATGAAAATTCATCAGCATGTCATCAATGTCTGGAAGACAGGCACAAATCTTTGCTGCTGCTGCTGTTGCTACCTCTTCTTCTTCTTGTTCTCAGCTATTCTATTCTGTTCTTAAGTCTGGGCCGTTGTTTTCTTAGTAACGCGAACGCCACCCAAAGCGTTTTCCATTTACCAAAGGGAAATATCAACGGGGTAAACGTTCGAGTCTTTATATATTTTGACAGACAGTTGGCAGCAGCATGTGGTAGGGGTTAGCGGAGCCGGAGCGGTGCGGCGGGGGTGTACGGGGTGTAGTGGGCACAGTGCGTCTTCAATTACGACGACACGAGCGTTGAAAATAAAATTTCAGCAGTCGCCGTAGACGTCGCACCGTTTGCCATATGGGAAATGTCACTTGTGTAAGGAAAATCAACGGACAGATGTGGGCGTTGAGGGGAGGGATGTAAAGGGCCTGAAGTGGAGGGGGAGGTAAATCAGAGCTGTGCCTACCGCAGCTGAAGGCGAAATGGCGCAAAACGGCGGCTATAGAAATCAACGTCACCGAATGGACAACACACGTGGGGCCAACAAAGATGTGGATCATGACGATGATAATAATGATGATGACGATGAGGTGGATAATGCTGATGGGCATAATGATGTTGTGGCTGTTGATGACGGCGGCATTGGGGCCGTTAAAAAGCCAGCGCCAAATAGCTGCGAAAAGTAAAGCCGCTCGTAAAACTCAAACGAGGCGAGGAAGGCAAAAACATGGCGCCAAATAACCGCAAACATAACGACAGCCCCAGGATCAGGATGTTGGCGACGTTCGCCGCCATTTTGTAAAAGAAAAGTGCATATAATAATATAAAACAGCAACAACAACAACAGCAAAAAACAGCAGCAACTGCTACACATAAGAAGTCTAGCAAAAAGGCATTAAAGCCAGAGAATGTAGGCAAAATTGACAGAAAACAAGACGAACATTTAATACTCTTTAAAAGACAATTGTCATAGGAAACAGGAACTGAGGTATCTTAATAAGCTATAAAAAATGAAGTGCGTCCATATTTAATTATACGGCCCAAGAAAAATAAGCTTAAAAAAGAAAAACATGGGAAGGATCCAAATATCATATCGAACAAATTTAAATTAATATATCCAAAAATGTATCTATTAAAATGATATATAAGATATATATATATGCGTATTATATCATTTAAATTCCTTTCCCATAATCAACTGATAGACAAAGTTGACTTCAATATCTAGATAATTCTCTGGAATAAAGATATGTTGAATGTCACATTAACCAAATTAAAAGCTATATGACCAATAATGTTAATACTGGTACCCTGTTACAAATATACATATATGTATCTTATAGATCTGAGCCATAAGATATGAATATAATTTTACACTGTCTATAATTAATTGATAAGTAAAGTTGGAACATTATATAGAAACATTTAAAAAGAAAAGAAAGTTTTTTGTTTATAAAAATTTTGTTGATCTGTCAGCTGTATGTTTGCACGGGTGGCAACACTGCAAGCCATAAGTCTATTAATTTGAGGTCGCCAGATGTGCCATGCATTGCAAGGTGGCAATAGCTTGCAGACCATAGAGGCTAAAAGCAACTAATAAAAAAAAATATAGTTTGACATGCATGTTAAAGTAGCTGTTAACTTAGCCAGGAAGTGAAACTGTCACAACTATTTGACATTATTTATACTTAATGAAACCAAGAAAATACAATTTACAATTCATACCCCTTGCTACACTTTATATAGGGGATGCCCAACAAGCTGCATCTCATAGTCAACGTACACTTACGCAGGCAAGGTCACTAAGAAGCACTTGGAGTAAGGCACGCAGAGTGGGGGGTGGGGGGAAACTAGAGCTACGGATTGGGCACTGAAAATGGGCGTCTGTGATTTGGCTTTTGTGAAAAGTGGAAAGTAGAAAGTGGAAAATGGCGAATATGTCGCCGAGCATCGTAAAAATTTATGCCCAAAACGTAAGGCCTCGGCCTCATCCTCAGCCTCAGCCAGCAAAATGGCATCCTAGGAAGAAGGGGTGGGGGAAAGCTCAAACAGTCATGCGAGCATATTAAATGGAATGGGAACTCTGCCCCCAAATGCTGGTCAAATTGCGTTCTTATGGCACTTTAGTGGCAAAATCAAATTAGAATTTATGTTAAGTTGGCCGCAATCATAAATGGCGCCCAATGTGGGGCCGCATTGAATGGCCATAACCAAAGAGTGGACCAGAGCTTGGCAATATCGAACATTACCAAGGTTATGGACCGGAACTGGCGAAGAGGGCAGTGATAACTGTGCAGATTTTTAGTTTTAGTTATAAGCATAAATTTTTACAGCCCCTTTTTATGTATGGCGCCCAACGTGGGCTAGGCGCATTGGATTAGTGGCTTGTAATGTGCGCCATCTGTCGGCCACTTGAGGGCATTACTCACGCCACATTTGGCGCATTCAAGTGCTTAGCGTGTTAATTTGCACCAGTTTCAGTGCTTCGAACTCTAGTTTTCACTTACAGGAGGGGTTGGACTTGGACTTGCTGCGTTCCACGAGAGGGGTTGCTTCTGCCCCTGGGCCAGAAATCGTGTCTGCCTAAGCCCTCACAATTGCCGTTTGATTGAGTGATGCGCTCTGCTCGCTCTCTAAAACTCTAGACAATGTTGTTGTTGTTATTGTGGAAGAGACAGTTGTTGAGGGTGCAACAGGAACAACATAATCATCATCATCAACAACATTATCAACATTATCAGCAGGAGCAGCCACTGCTGACGAGCATTAAATTAACTGTAACTGGCACCGGTAGCTGCACTTTACACATTTTACATATGTCGACCAAGATCTGACTGGCTTGGTGGGTGGTTGCTTTGCTGGCTGGCTGGCTTGGTTAATATTCCCTCGAGTGTAAAAAGAAGAAAAACAACAAGAACAGCAGAGCTTCTAGCCAAAATCAAAGCGCTTGCAATGAAAAGATCTGAAACTCGACGGACTCTACGTAATTCAATAGCCCAAAAGCCGACACTGCCCTTCATCCTTTTTAATGCCAATGCCCATTGCCTTTGACATGCGGCTCTGGACAGGCACTCATCAAACTTTTGACATGCAACTCAACATTCATTGGATGGTCGTGTGGGGTTGGGTTCCGTTGCGTTGGGTGTGGGGTTAAAGAGAGCATTCGAGGCCGCTGCCGCTGCGCCTTTTTGCATGCAAAATGTCAGCGCATATGTCAGACTTTTGCATATGACTACACCAAACCCTGCTAACAACTAACATGCCACACACCTCGCAATATAGAGGGGTGTTTGTTGCATCTCAACAAAATATTTAGTTTTATTTGAATATCATGGCATATTGTGGCTATAAAGAAAATATATTGTCGGTGAATGTGCGAGAACTTGGCCTTCAATTATGTTCTATATGCAGCTTCAGGCGTTTTACTAATAAATTAATTAAATAATCAAGGCAAATACGAAATTCTGATTCGATAAGACTGAGAGAAGAATACTGAAAAAAATATCTGCTGTTTACATAAAGAATATATTCCAAAAATTACATTTAAGGATAACTCAAAATGGATGAAATAGATGAAGATGAAATAGAATAAATCTTGATTTTCAAATATGTTTGGCAGCCCATGTTAAGAAAATTATAATAAATCTTTTTGGAAACTGATCCTGTTATAGCAAAAATATGATTCAATCTCCATATCAAGCTCTTTCGGAAATTTTCTACAGAAGATATACACTAAATCGTTAGAAAAACTTCTATAACTGAGTCTCGAGCTCGGACCTATGTGAGGTTTATAATTTCCAAAATGATAAGCTCTCGAAAATTTAGAAATATTTGGGAGCCTAACTGACATAAATAATTTAAAGATTTTGAAATAATATTTATTACAATCTCTTCTAGATGTATTATATCTCAATTGTTATTATTTTAAAAAATCTTCTTTAAGTTGGTCCCAAATTTTGGGGTCTTTTGAGGAACCACAAAGAAAATTATATTGATAGATAAATCATGATAAATCTTCTTGAAAATTGAAAGTCTGTTTGAAGTTCATTTAAGAGCCTTGCTACCAAAGGCTTATTTTCTGAAATTTTGAAAAAATAAATAGTTTGTTTTAAATCTTTTGTTGGATTTTGCATCACAGACATTTTCAAAAACTCTCCTCTAAGTTGGGTCTACATTTTTGTAAATTATGCACTTTATCAATTGAAAAACAACAAAGAATATATTAACGATAGGGTCTTAGCTATCAGACTTTTCGGTTGACCAACAACAAACTAGTTCAAATAACTCTCGCATTTCCAGTTAAGAGTTTGCCGTATTTTGTTTTTTTTTTTTCTAAGCCTATGTCCAAATGCATTTTGATGCAAAACTGAAGCGAAGTTTGGGCCGCACTTCTTTGAGCGCTGACCCGCTCTCCCGCCCTCCTGCTCTCTCTCCCACTGACTCTCTAACTCTATCGCTTTCTCCGGAACTATCGCATTCTCTGTGTTTGCCATGATGTGCCTGTAACTGTAATTGATGCTGACTTTTTGACAGTTTGAATGTCGAAAACGAACAGATGAGCGCGCGTACCCATGAGCAGGGGTTGAGGATGGCTTGTCGAGTGTAAGGGGGGTGTAGGGGTGGGTGGTCTAACTGCTCCAGACACGGCGCTCGGCTACTGTTACAAAAATGACAACTCTGATTAGTTTGTGACAGTTTCGTGATTTGAATTCAATTATGACATGCAGATTGGGACTCGCGAAACTCGCGGGGAATTGCAGTTAAACACAGAAACTTCATTATGAATAGACTCCGAGGAAAATACACGGGGTTGCAGCTGACAAAAGCTGACTGCTACGCGAGCTGCTAAGGGCTTGGCCTGCACATCAGCTGACTGCTACACGAGCTGCTCAGGGTTCAGCGTGGACAATGCCAATGGATCAATAAATACGCCGTTAAAGAGTCAATATTTTGATTTTGAGGAGCAGCAGCAGCGGCGACAGCAGGGAAAACAAAAGGACGTGAAAAAGGAGCGCAGCGCACTAAGCAAATAGAAAACTTTCACATTGCCGCCAGCAAGGACAATAGCGTACGAGTTGGGGGATGGGCAGAGAGGGGAGGAGGGGCTAAAGTCTGGAGAGGGAGCAGAACGAAGAAGTGTTCAATGCCTGCGCCCATTGTCAAAAAGAATCAACAAAAAACTGAAATCGGATATTAAATGCACAACAAACAACAACAACAAATAACAACAAGAACGAACAAAGGCGAACGCTTGAAATGAATACGCCAGGAGGAGACGCTGCAGCCATGACGCGCTACACAGAGCGAAAAAGGCAAGCAACGAATAATCACAAGAAATTAAAAAAGAAAACTTCATTTAAGATCTTAACAAGCTCTTAATGCTTACACATTGGCTGGCTAAAAGCAGGCGCAGTATGCAGCTCATAGTTTTCGCACTGCTAAAATGCATAACAGTGTGACCGTATCTAAGTTATTTTATTATAAAATTAAATTAAAATTTTGGAGATATTATACCTTAAGTTTGATAGTTGTATTAAACATTTTCTATGTTAATCAATCACATATTTTAAACCAAGTCTAACTAGTGATATTCAAACAACAGAGTGACCATATTCCTGGCATTTTTGAAAAATTATGTAGGAAATATGAAGATAACGGGTTGGATAGTTTTGAAAATCATTTCAATCTAAGCCGAATCTTAAGCTAATCAATCTTTCGTTTTGACATTAAAGCGTTAATATTAACTGGGTGACCATATTTTGGTTTAAAATACGGAAGAAACTTTTTGCTTTTCTGTATAAAAGCTATTATAGGACATTAGAAACCACTGGAATAGTAAGAACTTCCATTGATTATTGAATGAGAGCCTACAAAAAGGTGAGAAGTATTCGAGTCAACAACATGAACTAGTTCTTTTAGTTCTAGGCATGTTTTCGCCTTGAAAATCATTCAAATTCCTAGCAGTTTTTTTGCACAGTGTAATAGTGTTAACTGGAGCAGCGTTGGTGGCAGGGGCGGCAGCGAATGTGGTGGCAACTAAATAGTTGCACTAATATGTCCATGACGTTGGTAAAATGAAACCCACAGCACGTGTATATGTGTATGGGTGTGTGTATGTTTGGTTGAAAGGCAGCTGGGTTCAGTAATTGAGGCAAAAGTTAAGGGCCAGTGTCGCAGGACAACAGGAGGCCGTGCTGCAAAGTGCATGCCGGAGAGATTCGCACAGGACAAGAACCAGGACGAGGCATAACTCCAAATGGCCATTCGATATGGTTACTTTAAAGGGTAATTAAATTAATCGTGCAGCAGGAGCAACAGCAGCAGCAGCAGCCTTGTCCTTGTTGACATACAAACAAAAGGACACGCGGCGCACCCAGAGAATCCTGCCAGGCTGAATCAGAGCTCTCTCTCCCCCCTCTAAACCTTAACGCAAACGCGACTGGTTACCGCTTCTTCTTGTCGTATGCATATTTCATTATGACAGCGGGAGCTGGGCGTGGCGGAGCAGGGGTTCGATTGTGCAGCACGCGGGGGGGTTACTATGCGCGGCGATGCTGCGAATGCGGACTTGGATGTGGATGTGGATGAGGTGAGGATGCGGATGCCATGAAGGAAGCTTCTGTGTGCGCCTTATCGCGTGTCAAATCATCGTTATGATTGCCGTTACCTGCCTACCCCGCCCGTCTGACACCTACCCCTGCCCTGCCCATACCCCTAAACCAACCTACTTGTCATAACTTTTTTTTTTATCATTTGTTTAGCCAGACAACGCCTTGAAAATTGATGATCAAATGATGATTAAATATGTATTTGCTATCGTTTTTTTATAAGCGGGAGGGTTGAGTATCCTGTATATGATCTGTCTAATGATTGCGTTGATTAATTATGAATCAATTACATTGTAAAACGGGAAGCGCACACGCCACACACACACACACACACACACACACACACACACACACACACAATAATGCCTTTTGCATAGAATTAAAATTTGTTATGGTTCATGCAGAAGGTCGTATGAAGCTGTTTAGGGGTTGAGTGTTGGGAAACTTAGTAATTTTTGGGTTTGCTCAGGCGAACTTCAAATAATTGAAGCACATTTATAAGAGCGTTGATTCAATTATATTTAAGTTTTAAAGTACAGGTTTCGGTTTCAGCAGAACAAGAAGTCCTTTTTCGGCAAAATTATATATAAGCAATAAAATGTTTTACACAGGCCAAAATCAAAGTAGTTATAAAGGCATTTTATGTAAAAGGTATTTAAATTCCGAACGGTTGTTTTACGGAAAAATTATGGATTTAATCTGTGGACAGTTCCGTTTTGTCAAAGTACTAATTTTTATAAATTCTTATATTCATTCGACTGGTATCTATTTAATTACAAGTCGCCGTGTCTTACTGATTTATCCTAATCGCTGGGTTTTATATTTTACATTTAATTTACTATTTAGAATTTTTTCAAATATTTGTTATCGAAGTGATATGCTTAAATAGCAGCAATATTGTGCCTATTGTTTTCGCAACAGTCTGGCAGCACTAAAAGAATTTAGTATGCTTGTTAAGTTGGCCGCGGCACACTTTAACGAGAAATGCAGCATTCATAATAATCAGAGTAATGAAATATGTTCAGGAAAATGTTATGCGAATATTGTTTTAAAATTAATAAAGATTAAGCTCAATAAATTTATATCATTTTATGATTTATCATATATACATATATTGAGGCCACTTACAAAACCCTTCATGAAATTTCCAAAGAATACCGAGATAAAGTAATTGCACATAACTTTACTTCACTTCATCTGATTTAAAAGCTGAATTTCAAGTATGTTTGAAAACCCTGGGAAACACGAAACTCTTGAAGAGAAAATCAAAACTTCGCTCAAGCGGAAACTTTGTTAACCAACCGAGTTCTATGCGGCTACAGCAAACCACGACTTTGTGGATAATCATAATAATAATGATGATAGCGATGGCAACTATGATGATAATAATGATGACAAAGCTAACCAAAAAAGGCGACTGGGTCAGTGGACGTGCTCTATATGCAGACACACCAATGTAAACACACATATACACATATGCCTAGCATTAGAGGAACTTTGGCTTATGACATGCTAAATTCTAAATATAACCCAAAAGGAAAAACATGAATTTACTGCATAATTCATTGAAATGTTGGAACTCAAAGCAACTGAGAGAAGAAAGCAAAAAAAAAAACAAATGAAAGTTTCTTAATTAAAATCAAATTTGTGTTACAAATCGGAATGAAAAAGTGTTGCCCCCTTCGCTGTAGTACCCCCCCTCTTCGGCTCTCCACTTTTATGTGCCGCTCGACCAATTAAAAGTAAACAAAAATTAAATTATGCAGCTACAAAAAGCTGCACGTAGAGCACAGCCAAAAGATTGACTACAGCAGTTGGCCGCCCCGAAAGCTACAATTGAATTAGAAAGCAGCAGAACGAGAGGAAGAACTTGAGCTGAAGTAGTGAGAGGAGGGGGAGGGGGGTAGAGGAAGCAACAGCAAAATGCTGGCTGCTTCGACAGGAGGTGGCATCCCATTCAAGTGCGGCGAATTGAATTTCTGTTTCTTTATATCTATTTTTTTTTTATCCCACTCTTCGCTTTGGCGTTTTATTCAAGTTTTGGCAAAATGGCGCAGCGTATTGTGTAGCGGGGAATGGTGCATGCGTCGGGGCGGGGGAAATTATAGTCAAAGAAAATGTGATTTTGCAGCAAAACGTTAGACGCAGCTATAGAAAACAAGACGGCAACGCTTTGTAATTGAATTGAGCGCCGAAAAGAGCGCTGCTAAAAAAAAATTGGGAAAATAAAAAGAAAAGCAAACAACCACAAAAGGCTGCGAAAAAAAAGTGTGGGAGAGAGAGAGAGAGAGCGAGAGAGGTGGAGAACAATGGCGGCGGGCTACTAATAAAATAAACGAAAAGCTTTTGTAAGCAAATTGAAAACATAAACAAACGAAAATTGATCAACAAAAATAAAAAACTAGAGAAAAATCAATGGGCATGCCAGGGGGAAAATGCACACAAAGGATAAACAAAATGTTTTTACTGGCGAAACAAAAGCCAAGCGAACAAAATGACTAAAATATACAAACAACAAAAGTCACAAAAATGCATAACAAAAGTTTTTTACAATCAAAAAAGTGAACACAGCGCAAAATAAACAACAAAAACAAAACACAATAAGCAAATGTATATGAAATTCAATTTCTGCAAAAATAAACAAAATGGCGTCTGTGTGTTTGTGTGTGTGTGTGTGTGGGTAACAACAGCAGAAATTCGATTAAAACTTTTGCACTGCCCAAAAATACACACACACTCACAGACACACACACGCAAAAATAAGCGCAAATTAAAGAAAAACAAGCAGCGACGCCTACTGCGCGCGGGCTACATTAAAGTTTTGCCAAAAAAAAAAAAACGAATTCAACAATGCACCAGCAGCAACTGTAAAAGCGAAGCAATCATAAAAACGTGCAGGCAGAAAGTTAGCGGCGAGTGTTGAAAGCGCCCGCAACAGCAACAATAACAGAAACAACAATGGCTGCACTTGCTCATAAAGCGCAGTTGGACAAGCACTGCCAAATGGTAAACACAGCCTGCACAGTTTGCGAGCCACTGCATATGCAGGCCATATACATACATACATATACTGGCAGCACACTAGCTGTCTCGCTCGCACAGCATTGACACGCCCCTGCACACACACAAGCGCTCCCGCTCGCACACACACGCACTGCCTGGCCGCCACTCACGCATTTTCGAACATTGTATTCTTTCGAACTTGCGCCATTTCCCCTACTTGCGAGCGCGCGCATATGTGTGTGTATGTGTGTGTGTGTCTGTGTACGTTGTACTGTTAACTTTGTGCAGTTGTTTCTTTTGTTTTTCTTTGTCGTTTTTTTCTTTTGTACTCACTTTATCATGTCCGGTAGGCGTTCCGGTACTTTAGGGTGGGTGTTTTTCTTCACATAGCTGGATGATAGCGCCTCGGTGCATGCCAGCATTAGCTCCGTGGATAACTCGACCGGATGTTGTGGTGATTTTTCTTCGGGTAACTGCAAATGGCGAAAGAATCAGACGAAAAGGAAAAAAAATCAAAATACAAATCAAACAGAAAGTCAAAAAGTGTCAATGGACTTGTTGGCGTAGTTGTTGCTGTGGCTGTTGGCGTAGTTGTTGTTGTTGTTGCCGCACAATTGTTGCATGCTTTGCGGCGTTAAGCGACATTTTTCGTGTGTGTTCAAATTAATTATAAAAGTTAACAGCTACAACAACAACAACAACCGTAGTGACCACTCACATCAATCAAAATGTTAATTGATGTTTTTTAACGCGACGCTCTTTATCTCTTTCTCTGTTTCTGCTTCTTCTTGATTACATGACAAGCGGCGTGCGCGCTGATCCATCAGCAATAACCAGAGAGGGCGGGGAGTAGGGCGGGAGGGACAAGCACAACAATAAACACGAGCCAAAGCATCAACAACAACAACAACAGCAACGCAGTAAAAATATTTTTTATGAAATACAAAAAATAAAAGCACAGCTAACGAACAACAACAATGGATAAATAAAAATGGCTTTTTACGCGCTTTAACGATTGATTTAACAGCAGCCCGCAAATATACATATATATATATAAATATATAAACATTTATGCTTATATAAAAACAATAACAAAAACGACGCACGCAAAACTTGACAGCCAAATACTGACAAATTGTCGGCCCAGGCTGATCAGGGTAAGGGCTTGGGGGTGCGAGCTGTGTGGGTTTTGCGGCTAGTGCGTTACGAATTTATAGGCCACAATCGCGTCGCCGCGGCCAGTAAATAAAATACAAATAAAAATGCCACACAGAGCAACAACAACAAAAACAACAGCAAAAACAAAAAGCAAAAGCAGCGCGCCAAATAAAAGCGTCAAAAGAAATGGCAAATAAACAAGCGAGCAAAATAAGAAAACAATAAACTTTAAACTTGGCAAAGTTCTCGTGCGTGCGTGTGTGTGTGTGTATGTGTTATGTCAAAGCAAGTCGACTTGCGAATGCGCTACATAAACAATAATATATGAACTAAATAAATAAATTCGAATAGTTATTTGACGGCTCGAAATTAATAAATTGCCTGAGTTATAACTATAAAAAAATAAAATTATATGTTCCAAATTTTTAGTTCTTACTTTAAGTTAATTTTGTAAATACAATATACTTCTACTTAAAAAAAAAACGATCAAGTTTTCAAAATGTCAGACTGAGCGCAAACGTTAAAAATGTTCAAATTCATTTTAATTTAATTTGGGCTGAGTTTTTGATTTTAATTTGTTTTTACATATATATATATTTAGATGAAGTAAATAATTTTTTTCATGAATATTTTAAAAATAATTGTCTGTTTGGCTGGCTCGAGGTCCGGGTTTCTTTTATCCAAGACAAAATGAAAACGCAATTTGTTTGAATTTAACCAATATATTTCGTCTGCACTTCGGCAACCGTCTTCAGGGCAATTGTTTTACACGTCTGCGCTCTTTGACGTGGAGGTTGAAACCCCGGACCTCGAGCCAGCCAAACAGACAATTATAAAATGGAAAGGTCGCCCCAAATACAACATTAAATATTTTAAAAATATTAACTTTAAAATATCTCAAGGCTCATATTCATTCATAAGAAAACAAAAATTTAACTAATTCCCCAAATTTTCTATAATTTTAAGATTTCAAAAAGTAAGGTATTCAAAAGTTCTTAAAAGGTGTCACAAAGCTCAACGGAGAACGCAAATGCCCTACAGCACAAATATATTTTATGGATCAAGCGTATAAAAGAGACCAAATCAGCGCGGCCAAGTGTTAAGTGGCTATATGCCAGGCAACGCCGGGGGGGGGGGGGGGGGGTTGGTTAGAGGGACAAGGAGAGATGGCAAGGGCGCGGTGACCGAGTGGGCAAGGATAAGAACGCGAGCCAAGTTTAAAGCGTGCGACGCACTTGGGGGAATTACGATTCTAGATGCATTTCATGGCGACAACGCGGCGACACTTTTATTGGGCCACCAGAGGCTTTAGCTCACCTGGAAACTCTTGCTGATGGCATCGAAGAGCGTCGCAATGGGAGTTGCCCAGAAGCGCATGGCGCGCAATCTGTGGACAAACGGAGCACGCATTCCGGTACAGCTGCACGGCTAATGTGACGGATCTGATGGCAAGGAGATCGATTAAGTATTGGAATAAATAATATTTCATTAACTTCTCGTTCAGCTTACTTCTTTGAGATCTCGGCATTGTCCTCCAAGCCCTTGCTGATCACATGATTGGCCAGCACACCGAGCCCATCCATGCTGAGGAACGCCTGAAAGTCGTAGGTCTGCGCCTTTGGTATCACACGCAACAGGTTGCCCAGCGTACGGTCCAGACCCTGAGAACCGCCGCCCTTCATCACCAGATGCAACAGCTTCGGCACGCTGCTATCCCGTTTCACATGGGCGGGCAATGCCTCCAATGTGGACAAGTAATCCACGGCACTGGGTGGTGAGAGTTGAAGAAAAATATAAAGTAAAATTTAGGTATTGAAATGGATCTTGTCCTGACTGATTGACAGACTGACAGACTGACTGACCTGGACTGAATGACTGACTGACTGATTGGTGATCAACGCAGAGCCCATACCGTAAGAGCTAGGAAGCTGAAATTTTCACTGTAGTTACCTTATGTGATGAAGGTGCACGTTAAGACGGGGTATCTCGAAAAACTTTTGTATGAAATTTTTTTGTTTACCATCCGATCGGTTCAAAACTCATTTTCTAAGATCTTTGAGGGGAATTTATTTTAACCGTGCCATGGACAAGGCCGTGGTACACCCGCTATTAACCTATATAGACATAGGTCGAAAATTCCCACTCCATAAATCGGTCAAATCTCAACCGTTTTTCACGAGGTTTGGCTTTTTGTTCATGGTTTGGCCTCTAGATTAATCTGGCATTCAAATCTGAATACACAAATTTTAGTCGAAATTCATGTCAAAATCTTACCCCTAAGATTCGTATATATACATAGGTCTAAATTTCCCACCCCCCTAACTCAGTCAAAACTCAACCGATTTTCATGAGTCTTGGCTTTTTGGACATAGTTTTTCCTCTAGATTAATCTGGCATTCAAATCTAAATACAAAAATTTTAGTCGAAATGCATGTCAAAATCTTACCCCTAAGATTCGTATATATGCATAGGTTTAAATTTTCCACGCCCATAACTCGGTCAAAATTCAACCGATTTTCATGAGTTTTAGCTTTTTGTACATAGTTTTCCCTCTAGATAAATCTGGCATTCAAATCTGAATACACAAATTTTAGTCGAAATTCAAGTCAATATCTTACCCCTAAGATTCGCATATAGGCATCGGTTTAAATTTCCCACGCCCATAACTCGGTAAAAACTCAACCGATTTTCATGAGTCTTGGCTTTTTGTACATAGTTTTCCCTCTAGATTAATCTGGCATTCAAGTCTGAATACAAAATTTTTTGTCGAAATTCATGTCGAAATCTTACCCCTAGGATTCGTATATAGGCATAGGTTTAAATTTCCCACGCCCATAACTCGGTAAAAACTCAACCGATTTTCACGAGTCTTGGCTTTTTGTTCATAGTTTTTCCTCTTAAATAATCAAGCACTCAAATCTGAATACAAAATTTTTAGTCGAAATTCCTGTCAAAATCTTACCCCTAATATTTATATATAGACATAGGTCGAAATTTCGTATATAGGCATAGGTTTAAATTTCCCACGCCCATAACTCGGTAAAAACTCAACCGATTTTCACGAGTCTTGGCTTTTTGTTCATAGTTTTTCCTCTTAAATAATCAAGCACTCAAATCTGAATACAAAATTTTTAGTCGAAATTCCTGTCAAAATCTTACCCCTAATATTTATATATAGACATAGGTCGAAATTTCCCACCTCCATATCTCGGTCAACACTCAACCGATTTTCACGAGTCTTAGCTTTTTGGACATAGTTTTCCCTCTAGATTAATCTGGCATTCAAGTCTGAATACAAAAATTTTTGTCGAAATTCATGTCGAAATCTTACCCCTAGGATTCGTATATAAGCATGGGTTTAAATTTCCCACGCCCATAACTCGGTCAAAACTCAACCGATTTTCATGAGTTTTAGCTTTTTGTACATAGTTTTCCCTCTAGATTAATCTGGCATTCAAGTCTGAATACAAAAATTTTTGTCGAAATTCATGTCGAAATCTTACCCCTAGGATTCGTATATATACATAGCTCTAAATTTCCCACCCCCATAACTCGCTCAAAACTCAACCGATTTTCATGAGTCTTGGCTTTTTGTACATAGTTTTCCCTCTGGCATTAATCTGGCATTCAAATTTGAATACACAAATTTTAGTCGAAATTCATGTCAAAATCTTACTCCTAAGATTCGTATATAGACATAGGTTTAAATTTCCCACGCCCATAACTCGGTAAAAACTCATCCGATTTTCAAGAGTCTTGGCTTGTTGTACACAGTTTTTCTTCTAAAATAATCAGGCACTCAAATCTGAATACAAAATTTTTAGTCGGAATTCCTGTCAAAATGTTACCCCTAATATTTATATATAGACATAGGTCGAAATTTCCCACCTCCATATCTCGGTCAACACTCAACCGATTTTCACGAGTCTTAGCTTTTGGGACATAGTTTTCCCTCTAGATTAATCTGGCGTGCAAATCTGAATACAAAAATTTTAGTCGAAATTCATGTCAAAATCGTACCCCTAAGATTCGTATATAGGCATAGCTTTAAATTTCCCACACCCATAACTTGGTCAAAACTCAACCGATTTTCATGAGTCTTAGCTTTTTGGAAAAAGTTTTCCCTCTAGATTAATCTGGCATTCAAATTTGAATACAAAAATTTTAGTCGAAATTCATGTCAAAACCTTACTCCTAAGATTCGTATATAGATATAGGTCTAAATTTCCCACGCCCATAACCCGGTCAAAACTCAACCGATTTTCACGGGTCTTGGCTTTTTGTACATAGTTTTTCCTCTTAAAGAATCAGGCACTCAAATCTGAATACAAAATTTGTACTCGAAATTCATGTCAAAATCTTACCCCTAAGATTTATATAAAGACATAGGTCGAAATTTCCCACCTCCATATCTCGGTCAAAACTCAACCGATTTTCATGAGTCTTAGCTTTTTGGATATAGTTTTCCCTCTAGATTAATCTGGCATTCAAATCTGAATACAAATATTTTAGTCGAAATTCATGTCAAAATCGTACTCCTAAGATTCGTATATATGTAGGCATAGGTTTAAATTTCCCACGCCCATAACTCGGTAAAAACTCAACCGATTTTCATGAGTCTTGGCTTTTTGTACATAGTTTTCCCTCTAGATTAATCTGGCATTCAATTCTGAATACAACATTTTTTGTCGAAATTCATGTCGAAATCTTACCCCTAGGATTCGTATATATACATAGGTCTAAATCTTACCCCTAAGATTCGTATATAGACATAGGTCTAAATTTCCCACCCCCCTAACTCAGTCAAAACTCAACCGATTTTCATGAGTCTTGGCATTTTGTACATAGTTTTTCCTCTTAAAGAATCAGGCACTCAAATCTGAATACAAAATTTTTAGTCAAAATTCATGTCAAAATCTTACCCCTAAGATTTATATATAGACATTGGTCGAAATATCCCAACCCCATAACTCGCTCAAAACTCAACGAGTCTTGGCTTTTTTTATTAAGTTTATATGGACGAAAAATAGAGGAACATGTCTTGAGGTACTCACTAATTCTGAACGGAAATATTTATATATAATAGGAACGGACCCACCAAAAAGACACCTATTATTAATAGTTAATAAAGAACTAGTATCAAATAATTATACGCCCGACTAAACAGAAATTCAAAATAAACTTAAGCTGCGGCTTTCGTAAGCCCCTATATAAATCCCAAATCTTAGTAATCGATTCTTATCGATATTGAGTGGTCGTTTATATGAATTTTGACAAAGAAACGAACTACATAGAGTATACAGATATACTCCAACTGCAGGTTTGGCAGATTCCTCAAATGCCCAACAATAACTACACTTCAAATATTTAAGGCTACAAGCTCACTTACCACTGGCTCATACGTTGCTTCAGTTTTTTCATCTTCTTCTTGTAGCTGCGCGAATGCTCACGACTGCCCGTCAGGCCGCCCATGTCGGATAATGTTGAGGACAAATCGCAATCCTCGTTGGTGGTGCTGGTGGCATTCCCATTAAGCAAGTCCGCGTCCTCGTCCCCGCGCACATCGTCCTGCTGCCTGGTGCTGGGCATGGTCAGCTCCAGTGCACGCTGGCGTATGTGTTCGATGTTCTCCTCATGGCGACGCGCCGACTCCAGCTGCTTGTGCAGAATCTTGCGCTGCAGCTCCTCGGTGGTTTGCTGCTGTTGCACCTGGAGGGCGAGCAGACGCTCCTCGCGATCGCGTGCCTTTTCGCGGGCGAGCGCCTGACGTTGTCGCTCCTTTTGCTCCTGCATTTTGCCAATGCGCTGCTCCTTCTCCAGCCGCGTTTCGTTCATTTTTTCCAGCTTGAGCAGACGCTCCTTTTCGAGTGCCTGACGTCGCCGCTCTACAGCCGCCTCCTTGGCGGCCTTCTCCTCCACGCGCTTCTGGCGCTCCTGCTCGAGATCCTGCAGCCGACCCTCGGTCTCCTTGAAGGCTTCGAGCAAATCCAGTCGCTTATTCTGCGCTTCGATGTTCTTAATGAAGTTAATCTCCTTCAGCTTCTTGTCCTCGTCGTGCGCCTTCTCAATGATCTGGCGCAAATAAAGCTCGCGGTTTTCGGCAGCACGCTGCAGACGGCCCTCCATCTTCTGGCGCTTGTCCTCGATGAGCTGCTTCTTGGCCGCCTTGACGTCCTCAACACGCACAAACAGCTGTTGCAGCTTTGCGGCCTTCTCCTGCTGCAACAGCGCCCGCTTCTGCTGGGCCCTTGCCTGCTTCGCCTGGTACTTCTTGAGGGTCTCCTGCAACGAGCGACGGCGTGAGGGCGAGGATAGCTTCTGGTGCAGCTCCTGTGCGCGGCCAGGATGACGCGCCACATAGGCCTGCAGCGTGGCCAATGCCTCGGCGCGCTCGTTCCACGACATGTCCGACAGCAGCGCCTGGTAGCGCAGCTCCAGGCTGGCGTTTTCATCATCGCTCATCGTAACAAAGACGACGGCATCGTCGAGCGCCTGATCCGTATTGTCGTCTTGCTCCTCCAGCTGCACCTCACCATCCGTTTCATCCGTTTCGGTATCCACATCAATCTCTGTGCTCTCCAGCTCGCGTATTTGACGCTCCAGCGACTCCTGCACCTCGACCAGAATGCGCTCATTGCGGTCCTCTTCCACATCCTCGGCGGTCTGCTCCTCGATCTCATCGCAGGCGCTCAGCATGTTGCCGCTGGACTTAGCACAGCCATTGGGCAGCTTGCTCCGGGCAATGCTCTCGTACAGCTCACCAATGGTCTTGGAGAACTCACAGTTCGTCTGGATTTTGATGTCGATCTTGTTGTGGTCATCGTTGTTGGCTGAGCGGGAGTTAAGAGAAAAGATAATTAGACTTTTACATTATTTATCATTTATTTAAGTTAATACTAAAATTTGACAAATTTTGATGGACCGCCAGGTTGATATCTGACCAGATTGATGGACCACTGACCACCGGAGTGATTGACTGACTGATTGATGATCTATGATATATTTTTTTAGTATATATAAAAAGTCTATATAAAAAATAATTTTTCATATATGTTAATATATGAAACCGTTTCATCTTCCTGATTGACAAGCCATATTGATTGATTGACTGGCCTATGTAGATCATCAATATTTGTAATACACGAAATAAATAATATAAATAAATATATGAATTTATCTATATTTTTTAAAAATATCCTGACTGATTGGCAGACTGAACACCAGATTGATTGACTGACGATTGATGATCTATGCAGTTTTTATAATATACACATGTTAATTTATCTAAATATGCATCTGAATATGCATCGACACATATATAGAACATTTGGCCCTGACTGCTCGACTGACTGTCTGCTTGACAAGCACCAGCTAATTGATTAATTTCTCTGTAAACTCAAGGCGTATTTACTTACACTCATTGTCAGTCGCTGTGGAGTTGCTGCTGTTGCTCTGATCCTTTTGCTCCTTTTGCTGTTTGCGCAGCGCATTCTTCTCGCTGCGCATGTACTCCTTGTGCAGGGAGGTCATCTTGAGGCCCGTGAGATCCGATTTCTGTCGCATGATTATGGAGGTGCGTGCATTTGGCGAGGGTGCGACAATATTATGATTGCAATTGCTGCTGCTCCGCGCTAAGCCAATCGAGGGCTTCGGCTTATCCTTTTCTTTGTCTTTACTCTTTTCCAGCTCCTTGTCCTTTTCTTTGCCCTGCTCCTTCTCTTTGTCTTGCTTTTTCACATTGGCTGCTGTGCGTTGTGTTGGAAACGAGTTCACCTTGGCCTTGGCATTCTTGATTTCTGGCCTGGGCGCCGACGGCGTCATCATTTTGGCCGCTTTATTGCCAGGCTTGGATTTGATATCAGTTGCGGGCATTTTTCCGGCTAAAGTGGGTTTGCCGCTGGCCTGGCTCCTGTTGGCAGCTGCAGCTGCTGCTGCCGCCCGCTCACGCTGCTGCTTGTCCTTTTCCTCCTTCTGCTCGTTGAGCAGCGCCAGGGTAGGCAGGCTGGCATAGCCCGTGGGCTGATTGAAACGATTCGCCCAGTGCATGCTGGTGCGGCGACGATTCTTGACCGTCAGCCAACCATCGTTGGCATCCGGCAGTAGCTGCTTGGGCTCCGAATGTCGCTCGTCCAGCTTGAGGGTGCTGCGCGAGCTGCTCAGCTGCTCGTTGCTGGCCTTCAGCGTGGACGTGGAGCTGGCTATGTCTTCGCGTGAGCTCAGGCGCATGCTGGGCACGCTGGCACGCTTACCGACAGCCGGCGTGGCGCTTGGGTTCAGCAGCGTGCTGCCAGTGCGTCTGACCAGCGGCTTGGGCAACACAGCTGCCACGGCGCCGGCGGCCACCGCATTGCCATTCATGTCCAGCATGGTCCGTGATCTGGCGGACAGCCGTGTGGCCACATTGTTAGGCGGGCCATAGCACTCCGTTTTGCTGCTCGGACGCGGCGGCGGTGGAACACGTGCGCTGCGTGCCGCAAAAGGCTTCAAGTTGTTGCTGTTGTTGTTGCTGCTGCTGTTGTTGTTAAACCGCCGCAAACCGTTTGGTGGAGCTGCTGTTTTGGCCAAGGCTGGCTTGCTGTTGACCAATTTGCTATTGCTGACAGCTGCTCCGCCCGTTTGTCCATTTGCCTTTTGACTGCCGCCACGCGTCGCCGCCGGTCGATTGAGCACACTCGAGTACTTCAGCGGACTATTCTGCATGGCCCCACCCAGTGGTTGCGATTGGTTCTTCTTCTCTGCCGGCAACATGGCCACTGGTTTAAGCAGCGTGCTGGGCGGCGTGGGCGTCTTAATGGCCTGTGCTGTTAACAACGCATTCTCCATGGCATCCAAGCGGGAGACAGTCAACTCCAGAGCTGTGGGCTCTATGACAGCAACAGCTGTTTGATTCGGCGGCTGCTGCTCCACGGGCTGTGGCTCTGGCTGAGATTCAGCTTGTGTTTCCTTTGGCTCAATTGTGCTGGGCAGCTGCACTGGCTCCATTACCTCCTTTGGCTGAGCAGCGCCTGAATCTAAAAATTAAAATTCATGAGCTCTTTCTGTATGAAATATATATGTAAATAATAGTTATAATGGAAAGGGCGTCTGTGGGGGTAGGATTTCGTTGTTGCGTCTTGCTCCAATCAGAGGCTAAAGGTGGAGATGATATTGGACTGTGTCAGGTGTAAGCAACAGACACCTTAGTTTCGCGTAGTCCCTTCTGGATATGGCCCACGGACTCTCACTTAAGATGACCATGGAATTGTACAGTAATAGGATACTTACCAGGTGCCTTCCTTACAGCCTCCTCCATTTCAGTCGACTCTTTTGCGGCTTCCTCCTTTACAGCCGTCTCCCTTTCAGCCGCCTCCCTTTCAGCCGCCTCCCTTTCAGCCGCCTCCCTTTCAGCCGCCTCCCTTTCAGCTGCTTCTCTTTCAGCGGCCTCCCTTTCGGCTGCCTCGCGTTGCATCTTTTCACGCACATCGGCGAGCGTCAGATGCGGATCTTCAAGATCTGTCTGTGAATATTGATTGTTTAACTGCACATATGGCTTGTCCGCAGGCAGCTCCAATGGCGCTGCGGGCGTCGGCTCCAGTGCATCGGAATTGGGTGAGCCATGCGCATTGCGCTTATTGGCAGCGAATAGTTCACGGACATTGACACGCATGGCGCCCCGTGGCAGCTGGTCGTAAGCGCGCAGGAGCTTCTTGGGCGTCACATGTCCATCGCAGCAGGGCGATGTCTTGCCGGAATTGCAGGGAAATAGCGCTGGACTGGATTTACCGGATGTTGTGGGGCTGCACAGACTTTTGGTGCGTACACGGGGCGTCGGATTGCTTTTGCGCACCTCCCAGGCGAGACTCTGCGGACGCTGCTGCAGCGGCCGTGAGTCATAGTCCCAGCTGACTTTAAACCATTCGCTTAGCGCCTTGAAGTCACGCACATAATTCTCCAGCACGAGTATGGCCTCCTGGCAGCTCGATATGTTCTCATAGCACTCGACTGTCTGATAAATCTCGTTGACCGCACGCTGCAAATTGCCAAAGAGCAGCGCCCAGTAGCGTGCCTGCAGCTCCGACTTCTTGTCCCGTCCCGTTGAGGCGCTGCGCACACGAGGTCCAGTGGAGCCGGCGCCCACGTTGCCATTGCCCGGCTTTGCTTGGCGCATCGTCGTGGGCGATTGGCAGTGTTTGGGCGTTTGCATCCCGTTCGGCGATTTTGGCGGCGCCACTGGCGGCTTACGGCATGTGGGCGTTGAATAGCCTAAAATAAATAAATTCAAGTTACAAAAGCCACAAGAACGGTCTAGTCGCGAGCGAACGACTAGGAGTTACCCTGTACACATATTTATAATCTGTGCATTTTACACGAGAACCAATCTTTATAATCTTTGAGATATGTTCAAAAGATGCGGCTGAAAATCGATATTTATCGATTAATCCGTGAAACAAAGGGCTATGTTGTGAGGTTCACATGATTATCGGCGGGTATACACGACTTTGTATTAAAAATTATATATATTATGTTATATTATTTCTGAAATACATGCCTTCATAAAGGCAACAGGACAGACGGACGGACGCAGACAGGACGCGGTCTTATCGGTAACGTCGACATTGATGAAAATCTAGAATATATTTATACTTAATGGGTTGGCTGGCTCACATCAGCTTCTGTCTGTTACGCACTATTATGCACTTTTTCAATTGGGCAAAGAGTATCAAAAAAACCACAAAACTTTCAACTTACAGTCGCCATTGACTACAACGCCGCCGTCTCTGGCCGCGCCGCTGTCAGCGCCAGCGGCGCCGTTTGCGGTTGTCTCATCGCAAAACTGGTAGACAAGCAAATTCTTTGCCTCGCGCCCCTCACGACTCAGCACCTCTCGCATTTCCATCGCCTTTTTATTTTGTGGTGTTTGTTTTTGTATGTTTGCTGTTGCTGCCTCTGCCGCTGCCTACGCCAACGCCTACGCCAGTCCCAGACGCAGCTGTTCGCGCACCTTTACGTTTGCAAGTCTTTCAACAGTTAAATTTGATTAAGATTCACAGCTGCTGTTGCTCCATGCACAAAACTATGACTATTTGTTTTAAATTTTAATTGATAACTATGCAATTCGTTGCACTGTTGTGTCGTTTTTTTTACTGTCTTTTAACGGCTGCTGGTTGGATTGTTGTTGTTGTTTCTGTTGTTGTTGTTGCTGCCGTTGTGTCTGCTGCTGTTGCTGAGAATTTCGCAATGACAGCCTGTAACATTTTTGCGCAATACACACGCTTGTACGTTTGTTTAGACACGCGCAGGCTACTTTGCTTGAGTTGTTTTCAAATGTTTTTAGCTACAGCTGTTTTTATTACTCTTACGCAGGTGTCTTTATTATAAACTAAAAATAATTTTAAAACGCAGCCCGAACGTAGCAATGCATGCCAGACCACATCAGCTGTTTGCCTTCTGCTTATCGAACAGTGAGTACACACTGCATGACAACAGAATATTGATTGAATTTCGACAAGCGATGTATCGCGTGTTGAAAGTATTGAAATAGAAGCTTTATTAGCTTACCTACTCTTCAAACTGCGTTAAGTGTGTGTATTGTTATATATACTAGTAGATGGTCAGACGCTAACAATGATTAGACATAGCTAAATTAAAATTATCGCAAGCTGTTAATATCGTTAAGAAATATAAACGATGTATCGATAAATAAACATTTAGTTTTGAATGAATTTTCGTGTGCTACTAAATTTAACGTTTTTACCCCAAATTATACGTACTGCAAGTTAAAATATTGTCTCCTTCCTTTTTCATTGTTTTTTTTTTTGTTATATATATTTTTGTAACTATCGCAACGGTTGCCAATGCTCATTGCTACGATATTTGCTTGACATCACTAATTCGCATTCCGTCACAAACAGTGTGTGTGCAAAGAAGAAGACAGGCACGCACGGACCGTGATAGCGGAGTTTTTGTTTTTGCATTCTTACCATAAAAAAATTGTCGATTTTAACTTATTTAATTAGCAATTTAACCAATTGCTATAAACAAATTCCGTCTAAAGTGCAACGAAAATACGTAGTAAATATTCAAAAAAAAAAGGTTGGCTGCTACGGCTGTCTGGGCTGCGCAACTGGACAGCAACAATTAATGAAATGAAAGTGGAAATCGTGTGATGTCATGTCGACGACGACGGCAGCGACGTCGACCGTTCTGTGAATTGAAACTTCCTGTTCTCGCTCTCTCCCTCTCCCTCTGTCTTGTGCCGCCGTATGAGAGATCCTTTTGAAGGCAGCCAAAAGTGCGACAAGTGACGGTGAATTAAATTTGGCAATAAAAAAATATACGAAAAAATTCCAATTTTCATTCCACCGCTCAGCTGCAAATGTGCCAGTGAATAGCAGCACAAAAGAGAAAAGGTGAAACGAACCAAACACACACGCACGCACACACACACACACACAACCGATTGCGTGTAGGTGTGAGTTGGTTTTCTGGAGCGGGCAACGGGCAGCCACAACGGACAAAGCACTCAAAAACAACAACAAAACTCGCTAAGAAAAAAAGAAAATAAAACAAGTTTTTTATTGATTTCCCTCCAAAAAAAAAAATAAGTAAAAACAAAAATAATTGACGACAATTCCGCCCAAGCAACAGGAGCAGCTGCATTTGCCACGCCTACACACAGACTGTGGTACCGTCCTAAAGCTACACACGCACACACACACACACATTCCCTCCCTTTCCCCCATTCCTCCTGCAACACCCAAACACCATGTCCAGCCCCAGCGCCAGCGATGGCGCTCAAACAGTTCTGGATCTGCGCATGGAAGTGGAGCGTCTGACACGCGAACTCGATCAGGTGTCCAGCGCCAGCGCCCAATCCGCTCAATATGGCCTCTCGCTGCTGGAGGAGAAGTCAGCGCTGGAGCAGAAGTGCGAGGAGCTGGAAACCCTCTACGACAACACACGGCACGAGCTGGACATTACGCAGGAGGTGAGTACGAAAAAAATGAAAGAAACAGTTCAACAGTTGTGTGTGTGTGTTTTAGCCGTTTCCAAGCCAATTGCCGCTTATCTAAAAACACACACATATGGCATATGTATGCCTACGCGCACACACACACACACAGCCGCTATTAGACCAAAAGTTTTGCAATTGGTTTTCAATTTGTCTTGTTGGCAGAAAACAGTAAGCACCCGTTAAAGCGAACGATAAGATTAGCAAGCAACTATCAGAATATGTTTTCTGCTATCTTAACTAAGCCCTAATTTAAGCAAGATTAATTTCTAAAACAGCTTTTGTGAAATATCTCTGCATTTATTTTTCAATATGCAGGCAAGAGTTATGCACAACCTTTCCAATCACCATATGGAATGTTCGCCATGTATTTGCCAAAAGCACGTTCTCTCTAACCCTCTCACTCTGTTGTTCTCTTTGGTTCCGGCGAGTGTGACTGTCCGGCTCTAATAATCACGAATGATTTAATCGTTAGTCTGGTCACATGTAGATTCTTTCGTTCTATAAACTGGGCTTGCGGTACTTGGCGTCGCCTGAGTGCACGCCCCCGCTCAGCAATTATGCTAGCTTTTGCGCTCCTCTCTCTCACTCTGGATTTTGAACTTCTCTCTCTCTCTCTCTCTCTCTTCCTCGCTCTGCCTGTCTGTCTGATCACGGTCAATTTGGCTTACGCTTTATCATCGCCATTCTGTTCAGCTGCCTTTTTTTGTTGTTTTTGTTTTTATTACAACTTGGCCAATATGTTTTTTTTTTTGCCATTCCATTTTGCACCTATGTTCGCCAACTGTCCGACTGGCAATTAGGCACGCCAATTGTTTTGGCATTTCCGCTGGAATTTCAACGTGCATTGCGGAAAAGCCCAACAACAAAGTTTGTCCTTCGCCCAATGCCTACAAAGGGGCGGTTAATATAAATAACTTTTGCCTGTCGGCTCATTATCATTTCGCTGTTGTTCACCCTTTATTTATGTATTTTTTATAGTTGTTGCCCATGGCGTTAATTACTCGACTCGTTGCCAAAACAAAGAATCGATTCCAACAGAAATAGGGAAACAAGAGAAAAAGCTGTTCGTTTCGTTTCTAAGTGGAACTAGTTTGGAATGGGAACTGGTTTATTTAAACAGAAACATTCTCAAATACATTTTAGAATGGTTTTAAGGGAATCTGGAAATTTTATATAGAGTGTTAAAAGAGAACTATGGACTGCAAAATATTGTACTTTGATTGATTCACTTTTAGAAGTATTTTTTTAATAGAGAGTCGATCATTTTAATAAATAATGTTGTTTGTCATAGGTAATTGGTTTGATTAACTTATATACAATATGTATAAGTTTATAACTTATATTATAAACTCGTATATATATTATAGTATAAACTTATTTTACAAAATTGCAAATCTATAAAACTCTTTTCTATTTTCATTAGTAGAAGTCTTATTTTCCCAAACACTTCCCCCACTTGACCAAAAATCTTGCCCAAATATTTTCAGATTATAGTTTTCATCTACCGAGTTATTTATAATATTCTTAGTTATTTTAACCTGTAAATAGTTTTATTCTATTTCACTTGAAGATGTTCTTTGACAGATTTAAAAATAATTAGTTATCCTATAAACCAAATAAACTCATAGTATTTGAAATTTTCCCCAGATAAATTATATCTGTATTATTCCACATTGTTTGTTTTTTCTATTTCACGCTTCTACCGTTTTCGAACTCAATTCCATTCTAGAATCAGCTTATAAGGCCCCAGAACAGTTGATTAATTGGCCGACAGGTGGCGCCCACCTGCCCATTAGGTCGCTCGCTTGATAGTTTTCCAGCTTGTTAGCTTTGAACTCAACTGAACTTTTACAAGAGCCGCCGCGAGCAACACACCCTCCACACACACACACACCCTCCACACACACACACACCCTCCACACACACACACACCCTCCACACACACACACACACACGCACACACACACACTCATTTACCCTCGCATTAGTGCATGCTTAAAATTAAAAAAAAATGAGAGAAAAATTATTTGCGACGACGACAAACACTGCGGGCATTTTGTCACCGCCGCCCACCCGTCCGCCGGCCCCTTGCAACTTTTGCGGGTTGAAGCGCCGGCTGCTGGGCGACATATTTCCACTTGTAATCAAGATATCAGCCCGTGGGCAAGACATAAATCAGAGCGTGGGGTAGGAGGAGACAAACGTCAAGAGTTTTTCGTTGCAGCAGGTGGCGAAGGGGTCACGAAATTAGCCCGGCCGAAATTAATAGAATATTTTTGCATATAGAGCCCGGCGGCACAAATTTTCACGCCGAATAGACTTTAATGCCCGGGAATTTCGATTACACGGCTAACTGTGTCCTCCGGCGCGTCAGGATAACCGGAAAATTGGCAGAATGCAAACTGCAGTCGATGCAAACAAATATTTGGACAGAGTTCAGCACGCGGGGCGGCCGGTGTCAACTGCATTTGGCCATTTATTTAGATGGCTTTGTTGCTTGTGTTTCAGGGGCGTAACGAGGCGTGGTGCAGTACACATGTTGTTTGGACGTTTGCAACTGCGGCAATTAAGAGGCCCCCAAAACAACAGTCATAAAACCGAAGCCAGTTCAGAAAGTGTGTGTGTGTGTGTGTCTGTGAGATGTCTATGTTTGTGTGTGTGTGTTGACCATATTTTATGACTCGCCTGACGGCAGCCAAGGACATTTCGCCTGGGGAGCTCGCAGAGTCGGGAGTCCTGTTGCCTGCACATAGTTCTGCGGCTTGTGAGTTGTTAACTTGGCTCAGGCTAAAGCCAAAAGTTTTTAATAAAGACTTAAATAATTAATGCCATTATTTACACGAACTCAGAAGGGGGCAAGGGCTTTAGAATAACTATGCAAATTGAAGAATTTGTAAGTGAAGAAAATAAATTAGCTGAAAAGCACATAACAAAATTTGTTGAGGTAAAAAACCGGGCTTATAGCGAGATTATCCATTTGTCCTGGCTGTAGAATGGCTTTAAATCGAACCGGTTCGGGCCCGGAATTCCAATTTATTTCTTACCATGAATCAAACCTTTAACCAAACTGTTAACTGAACTGAATCATATCTTAGTCAGACTTGGTTAGCTTAAAAATAAAACATTTCAGACTAGTTTTAAATATTATCACAATTAGAAGCATATTCACGCGAAAAGCACTCAGCCAATTTGTGTTAAGCTGTGAAAAAATGAACTCAACCCGTTTGAAGCGCAAATACGCAGTTGGCAAACGCCGCAGCCAAAAGCCGTTTAAAACAAATCCTTGCCAGACACTTGCAATTGCAATAACAGCGCGAGCAACATCAAAGCGACAACTAAGCGGACAAAGGACAATTGCAATGGGAGGGCAGCAGGATGGCAAAAAAAAAAAAATAAAATCCCGACGAAGAAATTATAATGATTTGACGCTGATGCTCTGTTCTGTTGGCGCAAATTGCAATTCCACGGCAATCAAATCCAGCAGCAGCAGCAGCAACAAGGACGACAGACAATTGGGGAGCTAAAGGGGTTAAGGGCGGGCTGGCAAGGGTTAACTGCGGCGCTTGAGCACTGACAAAACATGTTTCCGACTCGGTTGCAGTCGCAGTTGTCATTTGTTGCTGTGTTGCCTGCAAGGGAAATGAGCAGGAAAAATGTTGCCAGTGCCGCAGCCAAAGCCAAACCCAACACCCAATGACAACCCCCCCTAACCCCCCTCAGCCCAGTTCTGGGCCTGCTATGAAAATGTAAAGGCAGCTGGTGGAGCGGTTGGGCACAATGATGAGCAAATCTCAACCCAGCTCGCAGCTGGAGAAGTCACAACACACAAAATACCCTGTACCCATTAATAATTGGTCAATAAAAGGAATATTGGACTTGCAGAAATATATGCTTATAGATGGAGACATAACCGACGAGCTGAATATCAGCCTTACGTATATCATAAATATCGATAGCTCCTGCCGTTTCACTTCAAAATCGATAACTATCGACTTATAATAATATCTCGATGATTATAAGAGCTAGGGACTTCAAGTTGGGAATATAAATTCTCCTATATTATGTTATTAAATCTTCACACTTTCCGTTTACCCGAAAATCGATAAATATCGATACACAGACTCGATTTTTAGAATATTATTGAAGCTTTTAGAGCTGGCATCTGCAAATTTCGTATTTTAGTAAGTGCAAATAGAAGCTGCTTAGAGGGTATGTCGAAGTCGTGCTCTCTCAACTAATGCACTTTTGGTTGACTTTATATTTGGATGCCAGCCTTGGCCGCATAATGGCTATGGAATTTATTTGCACCCAACTTATTTGAAAACTGATTGGCTTCCGTCTAGGCTCATAGACACTTTTTATGACCCCAACCCGCGCCATCTCCATCTGCTCACCCAACTCTCGAGCATCTTTGGAGTGCTGCCAATTTGGGTGCCACAAACATTGCCCCCGTTATGCAAATGTGTGTGTGTGTTTGGGTGTGTGCATCCAGAGAGTTGGACACATGATTGCGACTTTGCTGATTGGCTGTTAAGTGCAAATGATTTTTACTGCTTCTCTTGATGATGATGATGATGCAGCAGATGCAACAGCAGTTGGTCTCTGTGTGTGCGGCGTGGCATGCAACGACAGTTTGCAGCACAGTTGTTATCCTTGCTGCGCGTCAACATACACAACATTTATTGTCCCGCAGCTGAAAAGGATTTGCATGCATTCCGTTGCATTCCCACAATTCGCATATCCATTTACTTAAGAGCACAATTTAAGCATATTCGCACATCCTCATACCAAAGGGCATTACAGCTATGGCAAATCTATAACTGTGGGTTTCTATATAGGGCCTCTCCAGTCTCTCAAGTATTAAGGTTGAAATTCAAACTCTTATTTAATTTAATTATGCGACCTAATTATCTTTCATAAGTCAAGAATTTGGTTCTGAGAAAGCTAACTTTACTGAAAAACTGCGTACAAAAATGTATTCGAACAAGTTCGTGAAATTACTTTAATCGATATTTATCGACATTTGCAATTTCAAGTCTAATCCAACTTCAAGTCTAATCATGCAATGGACTCGCCTTCAGAGTCTTTCGTTTTGATTTCTTTGTTCGGAATATCCTTTCAACTGAGAACTTTGAGTATAATAGAGGATGTTGCTTATATAATTATTATGCCTGTTCCTAGTAATTGATTACAATCAGCTATAAAATATGTACCAGATATCGAGAACTATCTAATTCCATAAACGTAGGGACTATAATTAATCAAAAGGAATATATAAAATAAGAACGAATATAATCAGTAAGAGGAATATAAAAAATAAGATTAAATTAAATAATCGATAAGTTTGGATATTATATAAAATATTGGTTTTCATATTCGGCAATCGATATTTATCGATTTTAGAGATGATTAGAAAATGGCCAATTAATGTGTATTAACTTTCATAGATTCTAGGTTCTTATACGATATCTAGTTGTTCCATTTAGTTGAGAGCGCAATTTGCGTTCCCATTGTGTTTGCACTGTTTCCATATGCTAAAATTATACAGTTCTCTTCCACAGTCGCATCGCGTCGCGGCGCTTTGCTTATTTTCATTTTGGCGACATTTCAAATTCAGAGAGTGTCAAACGCGTGCATTGACATGGAGGCCACAAGTGCGTCCGCATCCCAGTCTTATGGTGTGTGTGTAGTGTGTGTGCGTGTGTGTGAACTGTGTGTGTATGGGTTAAGAAATTACACGACAGCCTACAACAAAACATCCACAGCAGCAGAAGCAGCAGTTGTTCCTGTTTATTTGCATTTTCACTGTTGCCTACTACTGATTGTTATTTCCATGGTAGGGAGATGAGCTGTTATACCCTGTAACCATAAAATGTTCAGAAACGGGTATAACAATGTGCAGGAAATATAGAATGTGGCATCACGTCTTTACACTAATGATATATTCCCGTAAATAAATACTTTAGAAAAAACTGTTTTTCAAAAAACTCTTTGACGTTATAAAAACTTCAATTTATCGTCTTTTTATCTTCCCAAGCGAGAGTTTGGCAATAGCCTAGCATACGTTCAACAGGAATAAAGTCGGGCTCATGTTTCCCTCAACAAGAGGCTTAGATTTCTTATAAAAAAAAGTTTACTTTGCTATTTACCAAAGGTGTCGTCAAAATGGATCATTGATTCTCTTGGAAGACAAGAAAGCGATGAAAAAGCGACAATGATGAAGGAACGCGATAACCAAGAAGAAAAAAACATGCCTGCCTATACCCTATTAAAGAAGTTAGTCTCCGATTGAAGATAAGAAAGCGATAAAAAATATATACAATTGTATATTTTATAGAAGATGAGAAAGCCACAATAAGGCGATATCCATCTTAATCTAGAATCCAGAAACTCATTCCTAATATAGGGATATATATGCACTGCCTAATACGAGATAGACTGTTTACAGGGTATCCTCAAATTCTCAGCTGTTGGTGTGGCTGATGCGGTCGTCATTGTCGCTTTCCCCAAACAAACTGCTCAGTCATTCATGGCATACTTTATCAACGGCGGCGGGTGTGGGGCGTGCGGTTTATGTGGGGCCACGTGGGTGGTGGAGGAAATTGTTATGAGTTGGCCATTGCCCGCTTTGGCTACCTCTGTGCGCACGTAGTGCCTCCATAAGGCCGCTACCCGTTGTCGTAATGTGGGCAATCTGCTCTATTTTTAGTAGCCGGGGCAACCGGGAGCACTGCAATGCCAGCTGTTGCCACGTCAATGCGGGCCGTGGTCCGTGCCGGGGCAGCTTTATTTGGGCCATTTAGTTGCCGGCTGCCTAACAAATTCAACCGCAAACACAACGCTTGTGCGTTGCAATGTCCAACTGGGGCTGGATGTGGCGTCACATTGTGTCAGACAGTTGGTTTAACGATGGAACACACCTAAAATGCTTTGGTCGAGTCCTGTGCCCAGCCACACCTCGTCTCGCCTCGGCACGACTGTGTTAATATTTGCTGGACTTAATTAAAAATCTTTTCTAATTTGCATAAAGTTCATGTTCTGGTGTCATCTATTGTGGCTTTTGCGGCTAACTGTTGCCCGCTCTGACGCATAGATGGCGCCAGTACATAAACTGTTCGGAATTTGCAGAGAATGCAGACAACAAAAGCTTCTAAGTTTTTGCTTCGAGTTTAAATATGATAAAACACTATTATTCGTTTTGTGAATTTGAATTTGATTGGAATTTGTAAGTTTGGCGCTTAGAGTTCTGTCAGACTTATCCACAATTTGGCGCTTGTGTTTATGAGCTTAAACTTAAGTTTAACTTTGCGTCTGATCATCGCCCTTTACCCTTTCATTATTGTTTCCAAAAGTTCAGTTCTAGCTTGGACTGAAACTAAATCTAACCTGAACAGCGCTTAATGAAGTAGGCTACCTACTATACTATATATACCTATATGCCTACCTACTATAAGAGTGAATAAATTAAAAAATCGATAATTATCGATATCATATAAAATATTGGTTTTCATTATCGGCAATCGATGTTTATCGATTTTAAAGATTATTAATGTGTATTAACTTTCATAGACTCCGACTTCTAATTCAATCTTTAGATATTTATTTTCCCCTTACCTTAACGTAGACTACCTCAGAATTTGGATGACGCCATTTAGTTTTATGTTTACCAATAAAGAAACGTTTAAAATAAAGAGTTAAAATAGTTTTTAGCAGCGGCTCAAATTTCATTATAAGGCCTGTCCAAAGAACGTAATCCTTTGTTTCATTTTTGATCCGCAGCCACATTCGGGTTGACACTTTTATAAAGGGAATATATATATTCTATATATATATATATAAATATATATATATTTAGCCTAGGTGGCGCCACTGAGACTTGCTTGGCTGAATGCGAGCGCATTAGAGGTCTCAAATTTCCAGCTTAGTTGCGACTGGCTTGGCCTTTTGTTTGCTTCGCATTGCCTTTCATCCACACTAATTAACGAAATGCACTTGCCTCTGGAGCCGGGGCTCCGTGTTGGTTTCTCAAATTGAAATGACGAAGTGAAAACAAAATAAAAATTGCTCTAGTCGGGTGTGCCCGCCTGGTAGATGCCCTGAACACAGTACCGAGCTGGTGCTATAAACATTCTTGCTTTCTTTTACACATGATTGTGCTACTTCTTCCATTTGCCCCACTCTATGTATGGGAAAACCTTCTTCATTAACTTTCGGTGTTTATAGTACGATCCTAATGAAATTCATAGGGCTTCAAAATGACATACAAAATTGTGTGCATACCAAAACGCAAAAGTCTACCTTAAGGAATGCGCTTGTTTTTTCTAATTTCGGATAAATTGGGGAGGTATCCAAAATGTGAAATATCCTTAATTGTGCGAATATTCTTAGAGAAGCCTCATACTAAGGTTAATGTATAAAAATATAATTCAGATGGAGTTTTATTGCCAAAATTCGGACAGATTTTAAGGATATAACCAAAAGGTAAAAACATTCTTGAACTAATAAAATTTTTCGAGAAGCCACATACCAAGTTTGAGGTATCTAGCTCTTATAATTCTCGAGTTTGTCTCAAAATCGATTACTATGGTAATGGCAGGAAGTATCGAATATTTAGGATAAAGAAGAATAAACAATCTTTAAAATTTGATCAAGAACCTGTATACTCTACAGGGTTGAATATGATTTCTTCTGCCTGTTAAATTTATGGATACAAAAGCAATATACCCTTTTAAAACATTTCAAATGGGTTTCGGGTATAATAAAACTAAAAGAATAAGAATAAGAGCGTTGACGTCGCCCACAGCCATTGACAATAATTATACGGCCACAAAGCGAACGGAAGAAGGGGGTAGGGGATAGAGAAGGGGGATAGTGAAGTGGCCAAAAGGGGGCTGCAGGACTTTTCAGGCTATTTCCGTTTCAATTTTGGGGCGTGTTAAGTGGGTTGAGCAGCTTGTTGTTTGTTTGTTTTTTTTTTTGTAGCCAAGAAAAGATTGTTAATTACAGCTGCATTTAAAAGTATTCCAATAGTTGGAGCACTGCACACAGTAATCCACAAAATCTGGCCCAGCACTTTCCCTCTGGGCTTCTTCAGCTCGCTTTGTGGTCATTTGCTGTGGCGACTTTTTCAAGTGGGCCGTCGGCAGCTCTCATGTTTTCTGTGCCTGTGAAGCACGTACACTTCAAATGGCGGCCGGACAAAACCTAACGACTACCCCGGCGAGATTTCAATTAAAGCCCACAAAACACGATTACAGCTCAGCCACACCCCAGTTGCAATCTCTTTGCTCCTGCTCCTGGCCATATGGACACGTCGTTTGCTTTCAATCAGCGGCATTTATGCCAGCACGGGCAAAGGCACAGGCGCAGGCTTGGCTGGTATAGCATGTACACTGCTAGAAAAAGATGTATTAGACTGAAACATTTTTTAGATTTGCAGGATTGCAGACAATTTAAACTGAAGTTGTGCTTTAGATCAACTCCGCATCAAAGCTTAAGGAATTTTTAATATAAACATTTTCTTTCCCAATCGATTGGGTGTATCAAAATTAATAGAAACCTCTATTAAAATCAAAATTCACACAAATTTTCACATATTTTATTTTCTTGTACTTGAACATTTCCTTTTTTATATTTATCCTACCTAACAATTAAAGTAAATATTAAATTTTCAAAGTTTCGACTACTTCTTTTCTCTGAGTGCACACATGTATATAATAAATACATATTTACCTCTTGCCGCGTCCTAGGCGTGTCCTGCGCCCATTAAGCTTAACATGCACGCGCGTCTATGACGCATTTCGCAACACTGGCCGGTGCAATTAAGCAACAACAACAACAACAAGAAAATCCAATAAATGCCAACAAGTAAATCCAACTTTCAGATGCATTTGCTCCTCCGCTGGGAGATCTGTAATAAAGGAAAAATGCCAAAAAGAAAAAATATCTGCGCCATTTAATGAAAAATGTAACAAAGTGAAATGAAGGGGCGTCGCGTCGGCAGCACAAGCAAAGCTCCCCAGTGACTGACGCCCCCCATTGGCACTGCCCCGGCATTCCTGCCCCTGCCCCTCTCCCCGCTCGTGCCGCCAACACAACTTACACATGCAAATGACTGCAATAAAAATGGCAGGCTGGCAACTTTTATGATTGCAATACCCCTGAAACGTGGGCAGATACATGGCGAAGGAGTGAGAGGTAGGGTAAGGGTATATTAAGTTTGTATAGTTTATAGAAAAAGTTGAAGGAGCGAAAGATGTAGGTGTAGTCTGATAAATACATTTTTATTAAACTTATTTTAGAATTATAGAAAATGTTGAAAAAGAGAAAAAGATGTAGGTGCATATTAGCAGGGAGAGTCTGGTAAACATATTACTTTTGCAGCTAGTTAACTTTATAAAATCAAAAAATAAATAATAATATTAAGATAAAGCTGTGAATTTTACCCTACTTGGATTATTATATTTTTATTTATTTTAAACAATTAGTTGATAGACTTCTTGTACCCCTTCCTAGCACATTTTTTTGAGATATATGTGTTTAAAAGTACGGAAATTATTCTTTTAATTTCCAGAAAATCTTAACTTGAAAAGAAACTTATTAAATGATCATTATCATAATCATAAAATCTATTATATTTTAAATTTTTGGGATTTCAGAATTGTTATAATTTTCAAAAATTTTTCAATTTAAAAAAAATCTATCGCTGAACAAAAACCAAAAATTGTATTATTATTTATTTATTATTATTATTATATAATATATATATTATATTATTTTATTATTTTTTTTAAAAATTGCTTTTTTTATACCAATTTCAAGAGGTCTTCGAAAAATATGTACTAAAAAGTGTTCAGAAAAAAAGGGTAAAAAATATGATTTAAAAATTCAAAGCGTCCAAAGCATTAAAAATTCAAATTAAAAATTTAAGACCATTTTATTTTCTGAAAATAAAGATCATAATTAGAAGGTGGGCTGCTCTAAATTAAGAAAACCACCTATTATGATTTTACGTTAGGAATCAGAAAATATTCAGTCTTCCAAGATCAAAGGACAGCGCCTGCAGCTTGTAGGAGATCCATATAAAACATGTTCTGCCCTCTAAAGATAGCTTTTATATAAGATATCTTTATTTTTATAAAGATATCTTTTATAGCCGCATTACATAGTATCTCCGCCGTCATGCAAACTTAATTATATTTTCTTTTTCATATTTGCTAACCCATTTTTTTGCTCACTTTACAGGCGCTGACCAAATTCCAAACCTCACAGAAGGTCACCAACAAGACCGGCATCGAGCAGGAGGAGACGCTGCTGAATGAGTCGGCCGCTCGCGAAACATCGCTCAATTTGCAAATACTTGATCTGGAGAATGAGATCAAGCAGCTTCGTCATGAGCTGGAACGTGTGCGCAACGAACGGGATCGAATGCTGCAGGAGAACTCGGATATTGGACGCGATAAGAGCGACAATGAGGCGGAACGGTTGCGTCTCAAATCCGAGCTAAAGGATTTGAAATTTCGCGAGACGCGCATGCTCAGCGAGTACTCTGAGCTGGAGGAGGAGAACATATCGTTGCAGAAGCAGGTCTCCAGCCTGAGAAGTTCGCAGGCAAGTGCTCAAGAATGCTAGATGTCCATTCAGCTGTGCCTAACTATTAATGCTTTGCCTCACACAGGTGGAGTTCGAGGGTGCCAAACACGAGATACGCCGACTCACCGAGGAGTTGGAGCTGCTGAATCAACAGGTCGATGAGCTGGCGAATCTCAAGAAGATTGCCGAGAAGCAAATGGAGGAGGCGCTGGAGGCACTGCAGGTGTGTGGGGAATCATTTTATAATATCTAAGTTCCTATTTGTTAACTGTTGCTCTTTCCGTTCCATACTCAGGGCGAGCGTGAGGCCAAATATGCGCTGAAAAAGGAGCTGGATGGTCACCTGAATCGCGAGTCCATGTATCACATTAGCAATTTGGCCTATAGCATACGTAGCAACATGGAGGACAATGCCAGCAATAATTCGGACGGCGAAGAGGAGAATCTTGCGCTGAAACGCCTCGAGGCGGACCTAAGCACAGAGCTCAAATCGCCAGATGGCACAAAATGCGATCTCTTCTCCGAGATCCATCTGAACGAGCTGAAGAAGCTGGAGAAACAGCTGGAAAGCATGGAGAACGAGAAAGCCCATCTAACGACCAATTTGCGTGAGGCGCAGAGCAGCCTGGACAAGTCACAGAATGAGCTGCAAAACTTTATGTCACGCCTGGCGCTGCTCGCCGCCCATGTGGATGCGCTGGTGCAGCTAAAGAAACAAATTGACGTCAAGGATCAGACGGCCAGTGGGCAGGCAAAGGACGAACAACTGCAACAACAGCTGCGCCAGTTAATCTCACAGTATGCCAATTGGTTTACGCTCTCCGCCAAGGAGATAGACGGCCTCAAGACTGACATTGCTGAGCTGCAGAAGGGTCTGAACTATACGGACGCAACCACCACCCTGCGGAACGAGGTCACCAATCTGAAGAACAAACTGCTCTCCACCGAACAAAAATCTTTGGATCTGCAGTGCGATGTACAGACCCTGACGCACATCTCACAGAATGCGGGCCAGAGCCTGGGCTCGGCGCGCAGCACTCTGGTGGCGCTCAGCGATGATCTGGCGCAGTTGTATCATCTGGTCTGCACGGTGAACGGTGAGACGCCTTCACGTGTCCTGCTGGATCACAAGAGCGATGACATGAGGTTGTGTACAAATCAATATCTCTGTCTAAATTCTATGTTAATTCTTAATTGTTTACCCTTGCCAGCTTTGAGAACGATTCGCTGACTGCTATCCAGTCGCAGTTCAAGTCGGATGTTCTCACAGCACGCCCGCAAATTGTTGAGGATCTGCAGGGTCTGGCCGATTCGGTAGAGATTAAGAAGTATGTGGACACCGTCAGCGATCAGATCAAGCATCTGAAAACCGCCGTCGAGCACACTATCGATCTGAACAAGCACAAAGTGCGCGTCGAGGGTGGTGAATGTAAGTGATCACAGTTTCAATTAGGAGAGGACATCCCTATCTGACAGCCATCTTTCTCTTTGCAGCTGTGGAGAAGGGCAACACCGAGGAGGTGGAGGAGCTGCAGGAGCAAATTGTCAAGCTCAAGAGTTTGTTGTCCGTGAAGCGCGAGCAAATTATAACGCTACGCAATGTGCTCAAGTCAAACAAACAAACCGCCGAGGTGGCACTCACCAATCTAAAGTCCAAGTATGAGAACGAAAAAATCATTGTCAGCGATACCATGTCCAAGCTGCGCAATGAGCTCCGACTGCTCAAGGAGGATGCTGCCACCTTCTCAAGTAAGTTAACTAGAGTAATTTCCGATGCCTAACTTAACAACCTGACTTTCTCTTATTTTTGCGACCAGGCTTGCGCGCCATGTTCGCCGCACGCTGCGAGGAGTATGTGACCCAGGTGGATGATCTGAATCGCCAGCTGGAGGCTGCCGAGGAGGAGAAGAAAACGCTCAATCAGCTGCTGCGCTTGGCCGTGCAACAAAAGCTGGCGCTCACGCAGCGTTTGGAGGAAATGGAAATGGATCGGTGGGTGCATTTGGGTCGCTAAAGCAAGCAGCGCAACACAAACCCTATCAAAAGTCTATAGTTATACCCCTTGTAAAATATCCAAAACAAAAAAAAAACCCCCCGAACAATCAGCACTTGGTAAGCATTTTGCATGCGACAAATCGTGTTTGCATGTGCGCCCCGCTAACCTGCTGTCGCTGCTGCTGGAAAATGCCTAACCCAAGCTTGGAGTTGAAATTGAGAAATAGAAGCTCAGAAATAATATAAAATTAAATATAAAATTAGTGTAGTTTTGTACTAATAATAAAAGTAAAATGGTTGTAAAATGTTTGTAAACCCCTAAAAAGCTGCCAACTAACTTTTTATACTGCCTGAAGTTGAATAATAATCGATACCTTCTTTAATTGCCACAGCGAGATGCGTCATGTGCGTCGCCCGATGCCACCGCAGCGCGGCACCAGCGGCAAATCCTCATTCAGCACGCGCCCCTCCAACAGAAATCCGGCGAGCAGCAATGCGAATCCCTTCTAACATAAGATCAGCGTGCAGCGTAAGCTTTTGGCTTTGGTTTATACTTTGCTTAAGTTGTAAATTCGTTGGGAGTATCGTTGGACAACATGATAAACCACCACCCACTCCGCAAACAGACAGACAGACACACACACACATACGGAGAAAATACTGCAAATGTATTTGTGAACGATGCTATAGCTACGGTCTATCCTATATTAACGATAACTATCTATTTGTATCTGTTTCTATTTGTATTTATTGAGAGTTTAGTTAGACGAAAGATTTTTTGTGTTAGGCGAATCACGCAACAAACGGTTATTAAACGGTTAGTTACTTAAACGTCCAATTAATTTAATTAAAAATTTTGAAAATGCAAAGAAAAACAACAAAAAACAAATCGAAACTAACGTAAATAATTGTATTTTTCTATATATACAAAACACATACACATATATTTATTCAATAACGTTTTAGTTCGATTTATGTTGAATTTTGTTAACTTTTCGCGTTGATTGTTTGATTTTTGTTATCAACGCTGTGCGCAAGCAGAACTCAAAAGAATGAGGAAAAAGAAAAACAAAAAAACTAAAACGAAACAAAATTTTTTGATATGATGATGTTTGAAGATTTAGCAGATAATTGGCAAATGAAAAACCCATGTATTAATTGGCCTGATAACTATATAAGTATTTTTTTCAAAACTCTGTACGTAAAGAACAAACAGAAACCCTTGTCTAGGGGGAGGGCAGCTACAAAAAACCCAAGATAATGGGAGTTAAAATGTGGCCACAAAAAAAAAAAAGAAAATGTAAATTTTACATACATACTATATTTATATAAATATGGAAAGCAACTATTCTACGATGTGTAGCAATTGGGCTGCGTCTTAAAGACGGATTTTTCTTGTATTTACCTTCAATTGAAATTGTAGTAAATTTATTTTTGTTTGCAATCAAAATATATAAAAAAAACCAAGTTTTTGTTTACTTAGCTGCTGAAATAGTCTATAATTTGTGCATTATTATTTAATTTAATTAATAAAAAACAATTAAAAAAAAAACAAAATCTACCACTAAGAAACGTTTTTTAGCAAGAATTGATTTTAATTTGATTGAGCCCCATATCATATTATTATATTTTTATATCACTTATTGCTATAGCAAAAGCTCAAGCAATGAGTTAAGCTCGATTTGCATTTTATTTGAATAAACAGCAACAAGCTCTTTTTATTTTGCCTAGGAATGAAGCCTTTAAAAATAGAATACTCTATTTATGACTAACGAGCAGCTTAACCAACATAAAATAGCAAAACAAAAAAAAACAAAAACAAAGCGTTAAAGTTTAAACTAATATATTATTATTATTATCAGTAAAGTAGTTAATTAATTAAACACAAAAAGTAGTGACTATCCACAGCACATTTTAATCGCAACTTAAATGGCAAAAATCAATTTGTGTTTCAATATGTTTTGTTGTAATGAAGAATTGAGAAAGAAAAAAAATTAAAAAATATACAAGTGCGTATATTATGTAAATTTACCGAGCCATTAAATTGAATTTATATTTAAGACACACTCACACACATATACACACACACATCGTCCACTCACATACACAGAGATTAACTGAGATTTGTCAGTTGCCTATAGAAATTGTTTATGATGAAATTTGTAGAGCTGAAGAGATGCATGAATACATATTTCAAAATGATTTTATTGTAATTTTACCGTCCCTTTTTGCAACAAAAAAAAACGAAAGAAAATAAATGAAAGTTGAACAAAGTCTATTTATGAACCAACAACAACAAGACGAAACAAATACAACTTTAAGTTTCATGTCCAAGCATCCAAACATACATACAGCAATATATACATAATTACATACATACATATGATAGTTGCATCGATCAACCCAAAAAGCCAAAATATTGATAGCCAATAAAAACAAAAACAACAACAACAAAAAACATATTGAATAACTCAAGAACTATTTCAATTAACAAAGAAAATATAATAGTTTTCTATTTCACACAAAACAAAAACAAAAAAATAACAAACTTAAAAAGTAAAAGCAATTGAATTTAAGAATTGAAACATATTTAAAATAAGTTTTATGATTAAATACGATAAAGCCTGGCAAAGCTACAATTTGCCAGCGGGGTTCAAGTGGACATACATACATATGACAAATGCAACAGAGTGTGCAAAATACGATGGGAATAAAAACAAGAAATTAATATAAATTATACATATGTGAAGAATAAACAAATTAGCGAATAAATATGCATTCTTTTATTTAACGATTTGTCAAAGTAGGAAAGTTAGTGCCTGCTCCGCGCGTAAAGGCCATTTGTCGTGCTTCTCGTGTTCGTGCGTGAACACGAATGCACCAAGTCACGGACGATTGTTTCATTGTCACCTTTGAATTGTAGGGCAACATACTTTTTGTGTGCTCAATCAAAGCCTTAAGACGTGTGAGGCTTACTTGCACTCATGAGATTCGCATAGTAGGGCAATACTCAAGAACAATTTTCTTACAATTTTCAGCGCATTGGAAAGTAATCTTGATCTGCGATTAGTATCAGAGAATATACAACATGCATAAATACAAGGCCAAGTTTATTCCCCCCTTAGAAAAATGTACATCTCTATTTAGCAAGTATATCTAGCAGAGAAGATATTCGGAATTGGTAAATCACATCGTGATTTTCTGAATAAAAACGAGACAGCTTTTCTCTCTTGGACCCATGGTTATCATATACCCTCATAATACAATCTGCTCGTTGCGAGATCAGCGTATGGTAAATATATTGAAAGACATGTAAGTGCATATTAGTATTCTTCACAATAACTGTATACTTACAGCTAATTAAACAATTCAATGCCAGTATATGTAGATGACCTTGTCAATAGAAAGTCTCTGAATACTCTGAATACCGGGGCAAAATATTTAAATAACAAGCAATCCATTCAATTGAATTATTTATATAATTACAATAAAATCGCAACTCGAAATGTAAATGTGAATGACTTCGCAGCACGTTATCGATACCGATTCCAATCACTGACGATGTCCAAGTCACGCGCCATCGTCACGCGGCGAGCAAAACTACCGATATTTTAGCCAGGCGCCCAGCAAACGAAAGACGCGCGACGATGCTCTATCGAACAGTCGAACAACAAGCCAATACATATACACGCCTGCCGGCAGGCCCATGCACACACACACACACATACACGCACACGCACACACACACACATACACGCACGCACACATGCACCGAGATAAACACACACAAACACATACTGGCGCACATGCAGAAACGAAATTTCATGCTGAGTCAGTGCCTTCCTTTGCCTTCTGCTGCCGCTGCTTTGGTTGGTGGTTGGTTGCAACGTTGTTTCTGTACGAAAAACCAGTGCCGCACTCAGGGGGATTGCCATTAAGCGTTATAAATATGTAATAAATTGTATGCTTAATGTATTCTGTGATATAAGCAAGAGAATCCCTTAATACTTATTACCTTTTCGGTTTATATTAAGGGGCCTGTTCATTATTTCGCAGAAATAATCATTTATTTTGGTTAGTTTATTAATCAATAATCGATTTGATTTTTTTTTATGTCAATTTCGCCAAGAGTATTATTTTTTATATATGAATTTCACAATCGAAATCTCAATTTTAATACGCCCTATATTCAAATGCACAGAACATTATTTCGTTTCCCAAAATCTTACTTGTGTATTAGGCAATACGAAAAGTTAAAATCCCCTGCACATTACGCCCTGCTACGCCTATGGGAATATCGCTTTATTGGTTGGTGAGCCGTCGCCCAGTGGAACTTCGAAAATTTTGTGTTGTCGAATTGCACAAACCGAACATCAGGCGCACAGAAATAGCGACAGGTGCTCGCCATGATATAGTTGGATGGCAACTCTTATTGGCTGCCGTCTCAGCTGCTGTCGCTTGGCGCGTTCAACACTTACGCGCGCACACATACACACCGAGCGCTGAGTGTGTATGTGACGCTATATTGTTTTTAAATGATAGCGGCCGGGCAGTCAGCTGTTACTGTGACTGGTGCGACAGGCGCAGACCAACCAGAAATGCTTTAAAGAGGGATAAAGACCGGCCCAATGGCCAGTAATCAGCTCAAAAACTGGCCCGCACATTTGATATGGCTGGGCAACTGGGATAGCGCTCTGCCCTTCAGCCCCTCTCCCCTACACTGTGCTTAGCCTGCATTTTATATTAATTTCTTCTGGTTCTTAACTCTGTTGGCAACAGCTGCAAAGTGAAGTTTTCGTTTACGCGAAGGCTCTATAATTATGTGGGTGGAGTTGAAAGCCAGGTCGAATTTACCAGCTTGCTCTATTGGCCTAAATAATGCATACGTATTTGTAATGTAGCTGTTTTGCTTTAAAAGAACTTCAATAAATTATGTTGTGCATGATTTGAAAGTTAAGCTAATTTGTGCTATTTTAAATTAAAAACAATTAGTATTAAATTATAAATATACCTAAGCTCCGTTCCTATCTTCAACAGTGGGCTTATAAAGTATAATTCAAAACAGTGCATACATCCATAAATACATCCATACATACATACATATATGCATATACAGGTGTATGCATTATGTACATCGAGTACTTCGTTTTTTATATATCATTCATCATTTTTAATGGGTAATAAATTACGTCAAATGACAATAAATATTTAATTAATAAATATTTAAACTGTTCAATAATTTTTTGCATATAAAAATTCCGTAGAAACAGCAAACAATTTATTGATGAGCCCAGTCTATAGAATTGTTTTCTAATTAATTCAACTTTCTTCTTTTTTTAAAATTAAGCTAATTAATACCAAGTCGCTTGTTTTATTCGATACAAATAGTGAAAAGAGCGCGGCGTTTCTTTTAAGTGCTAAACAATGTCTATATGTATATATGTATACACACACACACATAGACACGCACACACATGTAGTTTCTGGCCAATCAGTTGTAATTGTTTGCCCTTAAAAGTTTTCCCACTTGCCTAATTAATAATTATTATACAATTTGCTGGAGAACAATTTTGCACACATGCACACCCATAAATTGCATGACCTTCACAGGTCGCAGGCACAACACACACACACACACATATTTGGGTAGGTGTGTGTGTGCGTATGCATGCAGGGCTGTCAATTATGTGGGTGGAGTTGGAAAATCATATCGCATTGGCCATTACAGTGCCTCCTTTACCTGCCGTTTTATTCGATGGCTGATGATAGGGCCGAGGCCTATTGGCGGCGGCTTAAATTGGCATTCGGTATTTGTAATTGGCTTTTTGTCTCTGTCCCAATAAGGGCTGGCAAGAAGCAGAAACAAGTTACCCCCACACACACACACATACACATGCAACAAGTGGGCGCCACGTTTTCTGCGCGCTGCGAGCACAGCGAACGCGGCTAGCATAATGCAACAGGGGCAACCCAGCGCACACACACACACATGCATACACACGATATCCCATGCGAGTTGCAAGCGTATTTTTCACGTTTGCTCTTTTCAAACATTGACAGTAAATTTGTGTAGTGCGATTTGTTGTATCGCGCGTCATTTAACAGGCGCGCAGCCTTTTCAGGCAGCTACTTTTTGTGCATTTTCAGCTGGTCGTAGAGCGGCACAGCTATACTGTGTGCTGCAGTCACTGCCTGTGCTAGAGCGAGCTGGCAATAGAAACATGCGCGCTTGCGGCGTGGTTTGTGTCTCTGCTAATAGCTGAGCTTTGGAAGTTTGCGTACAGTTCCTAAAAATGGCCTAAATGAATATTTATATTTGCTTTCGAGCGGCCGGTCCCAAAGAGAGGTCACACAAATTGACAACTGCAAACATTTAACACATTTCCAAATGAAATTAAACAAACCTAAATGCTTGAAGCGGGTTAGCACATGTGCTAAGGTCGCAGCAAACACAAGAGCTGTTCGCCCGCCCCGTCCCTTCGGCAACAGGTAGCGAGCGTAGCAGGCACAATTTGACTCGTGCTTAGATTAATTATCTCTTAATTAAAAGTTATGTAAGCGTCATAAAACTGGTCCATGAAAATGTTTGCCAAGCTTACATTTTATCTGGGGCCAAATTGTTCTGCATTTGAGAAATGTCTCGCTGGTTCCGGCACTGAAATATTGGGAACGTTAAGGAACTGATTCATTGGAAATGTTCTCTAGAAATCTGTTTTGCACAAAAACCGCCGCCTTTGGCCCATTGTGCATTGCACAAAAATAAAATAAAAGCCGTCTTTAAACATGTAAATGTTGAAAACCCTATTGAATTTACAAAACGACTTTTCCAGTCATCCAGCAGTGTTCAATGGCAAAGATTCATTCATGCGGTCAGATCTATAACACAACACAAGTCCATCAAAGTCATGGCCGGTTGCAATGTGGCTTGCTGCAATCCCCCCCCACCACGCCAACCCTACACTTCCTCTGCAGCCTGCCAGAAATTGAGAAAACAAGAAACAGACCCAAATATCACTCGGAACCAGTCACATGCTGCTGCTCCGCGCAAATCCCCCCACACCCCAAAAAAGCCAAAAAAAAAACAAGCTAGTTTATTGTTCTGTCACGCGCTCGGACAACGGACAACGTCATCAAGTGGTTTTTTTAGGTTTACATTCACTTTTTTCGCATCCGCGTATCTTGTGCGTCCGCTGCTACCGATGGTACCGAACGGACGGACGGACGGATCGGACGAGCGGACGAACCGGACGGACGGATCGGACGGCAGGCAGATGAGCGGTTGGCTCAAGAAGTGCTCTTCAGCGGCGGCGGCGGGTCGGCGGTGCTGGTACTGGCACTGGTACTGGGTACGAAAAATATGTTGTTGTCGCCGCGCCAAGGTTGAGGCAAACTGGTATCATCATCAGCATGTGTGTGTGGAGCAGAGGGTAGACGGCGCAGTTGGAGGGGACCGTCGCAGTTTGGCGACGTCCAAGACATAATCGCAATAGCCGCAGCCGTAGCCGCAGCCGTTGTCTGTTGGCGTCTCGGCTTGGCACGAGTCTCTATGCATTAATTAATAACCATATCCATAGCCATAACCATTCCACATCCATTTTAATGAAGTTGACGCCGTCGTCGTTTTGCTGTTTGTGCTGTTCTTGAGACAGCTAAAAATTAGAAGCCTTTCGCTTGGCGTAAATCTTTGCAAACAAAAACAAAATAAAAACCTATTTTTTGTTGCCCTTGAACTGTGCCCATAAAAATCGGGCAGATCAAAAGGGTGTTATAAGCGCTGCAATTTATGCACTTAACTTAATTTCCAGTACCGAAGTGCAGCAAGAAAAAATACAAATGGAATTTTTTAGAATTTTTTAAATTATTCTTAATTGAAAAAAATTACTTTTCGTTTTTTTCTAAGATACTTTTCACTAAAGTAGTTACCCGATTGCTTAAAAAATGGTTAAAAAATAATGCAATGCAGAAAAATATAATTGCCAATAATTATATAATTAAAAAAATAGTTATAAAATAATAGGATGCATAAAATAAAGGTTCCTCTGAACATTTAGTTCAGAGTAATAGTTCTAAGATAACACAAAACATATAATAAAACAGTTGCTTATGAGTGTTAACAAAAATAATATGGAAATTTGGTTAGAAAAAAAGTTATAAAATAATGGAATGCAATAACTTAAATAGTTACCGGATTCTTTAAAAAATAGTTTCAGAATCTAGCAATACATAAAATATTAACTTCCTATGAATATTTAAACAAATTTATATGAAAATTTGGATGGAAATATACTGAGATTATTTTGCTAGATAAAATGCGAAGATGGCAAGACGTCAAGATAAAAACCATTTTTTAAATATGCATATACTATTTAGATCGATAATATTAAAGCTCAGTATTTAACTTAAGCTAAAGATTCTTGACGCTTACTTCGCGTAAAATATGTTCATATTAAATCTCATTATATATTTCCTTTTATAATAGTTGTGTATCTTAACTATTTAAGATTAACTATAATTAATAACGATTAAAAAGAGTATATATATACTCGGCTACTTGGCTCTCGAATAAAAATAATAAAACTCCACATTTACTTTTTTAACTCATTCACCTGAGTCTCAAAATTAGTTTTCCTGAGATGAAAATTCTAAGGCACAATTTTTAACATTTCGTACTAAATTTCATAAACGAATTCTTTATGTTTTCTTCGAACGCAGTTTGAACATATTTATGAAAATTAATTAACTGTAATAATTCTTGCATTAGCTGCAAAATAGAAATTCCTCTGCCAGTCAGAGTTATGAACTTAAAAGTTAAATAAGCTGGGCTTAAATTAATTAAAGCTATGCACTTAATTCTTCGAGTGTAAATGGAACATATACATATGTATTTAGTTAATTTTTGTTTATGAATATATACGCCTTGCATGCGGTAATAATAAAAACAATATTCATATACATGATAATGACAATGACTATAATGTCTGCACTTAGCACTTCTTCAACTTGAAAAAAACGTTTTACATTTCAAACTTGGCTCGTTTCAGTTTTATGATTTATGAGCAATTTCTAAAGTGCACTTGTTTGACCGCGTGCTACAACAAGTCGGACGGGTCGTCGTTGTTGTTGTTGTTGTTGTTGTTGTTGTTGTTGCAGTCACTTGGCTTTAAACGTACAAAAAAATGTAATAGTAATAACAATTTGAGTTTTACTTGGTCTGCGGCTCGATTCTCTCCAAACTCAAATCCCGGTGCGGCCGGCCGTAGGCCATGTGACCAACCGCCCGACAGATCTGTGGTTTTTTGTTGCCTATGTTGTTGTTATTGTTGTTGTTGTTGTCGCTTCTAATTCTGTTGACAGATGAGGTCGCCAAAACGCCAACAAAGTGACGCAGTCGCTGATGAGTAAAACAACAACAACAACAACAAAATCAAAACAAGCTGAAACTGAAACCTGGCAACCCTGAAACTGTTAAGCTTAAGCGAACTGCAACGCAGTGGCAACCACAAAAAACAAGCCGGCAACGACCCATGAACTTTACACGAGTGATGGGTGCGTTGAGCGAAAGGAAGGAGGGAGGGAAGAGGGGGGGGGGGGGTTGGGCGGGGGGCTATGTGTTGTAAATGGCTGCAACAAGTGCGTTGTTGCAGTTGCTGTTGTTGTTGTTGCATGACTGTTGCACATGCGACGCCTGCCGCTTGCTTAATTTGTTAAGCATTTTATTAAGTTTTTTTCTTTTACCAGCCTTTTATTTTTGTTGTTAACTAACCAAGGCTGCTGGGTCATGCGGCAGGTCAATGGTCCCCATCTCAATAAAAAAAACGCATCTCAAGTGTGGGAAGCTTCAACAACAAGACGAGAGCTGCTTGTGTGTGTGTGTGTGTGTGTGTGTGTGTGTGTGGGCTCAGGAATTCGCTTGAAGAAATACACTTAGAAAATTAATGAAGGTGGCCAAACGCACACAAAAAAATAAAAAAAATAATACAAAAAAAAAATATAAAAAGTTGTTCTGAAAGTAGAATCCTAAAAAAATGTCGCGTCACAAAAGTGAGAAAAACTTGTTCCATTAAAATCTTTAAAATTAGGCATAAATTTGATTAAATTTTAGCTTAAGTTGAACATCAATAAAATGTCGAAATTGGATGGACCATATTTTATGTTTATTTATGTGCATTTGTTGGGGGCCAAGACACTTTTGAATTTAAATATCCACTTGATTAATGGGCGAGCAAGATACTGTAAATACAATTACGTAAAAGATAGTTTGGATTTTAATAAAATATAACAAGTAAGAGTGCTCGACTAGAGATACCCTGAACCTTTTTCGATCAACAACTAAGTGCATAGCTATGAAATGTGATGAAATCTGTGTATACTATTCTAGAATCTACATGTCAAATTTGGTGACTCTAGCCTTTAAAAGCAAAGAAATTTGCTCAAATAACAGGAATTGATATCGATTTTTATCGATTGCTTGGAACCGGGAAAAGCTATCGATTATCGGACAGACGGACGGACATGGCTGGAGCGACTCGGCTATTGATGCTGATCAAGAATATATATACCTTACGAGATCGGAGATGATTCCTTCTGCCTGTTACATACATTTGCACAAAAACATTATACCCCTCTTACCCATATTTATAGAATTCAGGGTATAAAAGCTTAACTAAGGAGTTAAATTAAATAGAATTAACTGCGAAACAATATTGCTTGCATTTAAACAAAACATTTGTTGACTTAAAATAAGAACTGCATTCGCTTGAAAATGTGTTTAGTTTAATATTTTCTAGCTACTTATCAAATGTAAGCCCAAGTTTTCTAACGAGTATGCATACTTTATCTATAATTTCTTCGTTCGTTCCGCTTTTACTGGCTTAAACATGCAGTTTACTATAGTTGACGCCTCCTAAGCTCGAGTACAAAATGCAATTTCGCACAACAACAGATCGTACGAGCGCAATTGGGAGCACAACAGCCGCGTTCGTTGCCTAAGTCTTTTGTTTTGTTCTCAACAAATGCTGAATAATATCAACGTGTATCTGTGTGTATTTGTGTGCTTGTGTGTTTTATACATTTTCTCTGACTAAGCGTTTCTGATTTATGACCAGAGCATGCGGCCAAACATATGTTCAATTGATTTCATAATCATGACATCGCACACGCCCCAGCCACAGGCAAAAGAAGCAGCAGAATGCAAAATAAAATATATATAAATGTATATATATATATATATATATATATATAAATATATATATATATATATCTAAATATACATATATATTAGTATAATAAAAAAAGCTTATAAATATGCAACTTCCTCCACGACAATGTCTGGCCCACTGACTGGCCAGCCGACTGCCATGTTGCTGATGATGATGATGATGATGTAAAAACTGAATGTAAAACACTGACAAATTATGCAAAGTTAAGTTTATTGCATATTCAGTTTGACACTCAACACCCAACACTTAGTGTACGGCTGTGTGTGTTGTTGGCTGCTGTGCGGCATTCTATATAGTGGGGATGGGCTCGTGACACGACATGACACAAACACGAAGTTCGGAAAGGTCTTGATATAGATCGGGCACCACTTTGTACATTTTGATTTGGGAAGTAATTCATATGTAAATACATTAAAACTTATTATGTAATTGGTTTTATCTGAAGAAAAATGTATGGCAGAGTATTTGAAATGAAATTAACCTTATATCAAGGAATAAGCATGATAATCAGCTCAAGGCACAAACATAACAGAAATTGCAAATGTAATAGACCTTATATCAAGGACTAGTCAAAATAGACCTGAGCCATTTTCTGTACAAATAAATATAAAGAGTAAATAAATAATAATAATTAAATAAAATAAAATATATAATATCCTATTTTTGAAAATATATATCTTATATTTTTTACAAAAAGTTTTCAATTTTTAACCTTACTTTTTTAAATATGTTGAAATAAGAATCAGAAGATTCGGGATAATTTTGTAAAAGGAAATACATATATTTAGAAATAAACCCTACGCTTAAGAAACTTTCTATCTTTCGGACTTGGAAAAAATAATCTCACCTGACCAAAATTGTCTGAAGGAAGAAAATAAAAAAAGTAATAAAATAATAATAATGAAAATGAAAAAATACTTCTTATTAATAAAATTGAATTTTCTTTTTAAAGTGACTTACTTCCGACTTTTACTTTAATTTTTTAAATATATGTTAACTGTAAAGTCCATTAATTTAATAATGATGATTGTTATTAATATTTTTGATAGTTTTTTTTTTTAGTATTATTTTTTTATTTTTATTATTATTATTATTGTCTTTATAATATTATTAATATTAATTTAATTATTAAAAAAAGCTGAGAAATTTAATTTTACGTTTTATTCGTGTCACGCCATGCAGCCAACCCTACTATAAAGCTTAATATATATACACATGTTTATAGGTAAGTGATGGGTTTATGGTTTATGGATGGCTTGCCACATCCGCATCTGCCCCCCGAAGCATCTATATCTGTAATTCCGCACACACCTACTTTTGTGGCAATTGGCTAAACGTTTCTCAGAGCTGCTCGTTGTTATATAAGTAATTTGTCAGATTTATGGGCGACGATTAGACAACTGGCGATTCTAAATGATGATGCCACGGCAGTTGTTTTTGTTCCACTAAGATGCTGTTGTTGTTGTTGCTGTTGTTGTTGTAATTTTCTTATGCAATTAGCCAGCGGCTTGTTTATGTTGCATTGTTCAGCGCCAGGTCTCTTATAAAGTCTTCTAGAATTGAACCAGCTGCCAGCAGCTCATTCATAAAACAACTTTTCAGATACTTTTTGTAGTCCAAAAGATTCTAGACATTGTGTGTTGTGAGTGTGTGTGCCTGTGTCTGTGTGTGTGAAATGTGTGTCAAATTTTGCAACCATCTCAATCTGAAACTCTGATGCTGTATTCGATTTTGGTTTGTGTTCATTTTTTTTTGTTTTGTTTTTCGCATATGAAAATTTTTGTCACGTTTTCCGTGACGAATTTAAAATGTGCCTGGGCACTTAATTCTTTTGTGTCACACCAACAACAAAAATGCAACAAATGTCTGCCTGTTGTTGTTGTTCTTCTTCATGTTGTTGTTGTTGTTTTACACAGATGCGCTAAATTGCAGACATCAATCATTTTTTTTGCCATTGCGTAATGCTTGAGATGCTGCAGCAGCCTGTCTGGGGGTTTTTAGATTCTTCTGCTTGGCTCACAAATAGCGCCCAAGTCGGATGGGTATATATATACACACACACACACACACACACACACATACAAACAGGCACACACACATGGACTTGGGTGAGTGTGCTGGTCTTGGTTTTGTCTTGACAAGGTCTTGATTAATTTGTTGCCAATCACTTTTCGTTGTCGCTTGACAAAAGCCGATGCCAAACTCAGGCCAAACAAAATAAACGAAACAACGAAATGTACATAATTACATATAAATATATACAAGATATATATATACACATGAGAAAAAAAATGTAAATTTCAACTAATGTGTAAATGAACAAGCGACGGCCTCTTGGGGTCACATTTGGCAACATTTCATATCATCAGCAACGCATTTAAAAGGCATTTAAAAAATAAAAAACAAACAGAGCTTCTTAAATAACAAATTGCAATTACTCGACGTACGCGTCGCTGCGTCCTTCACGCATTCCCAGATGATTCTCCATCTTCGTCTCGGAGTCCGTCTCTAAGTCCAAACTCAACTCAACTCAACTCAATGTTAATGCTACAAAAATTCTATGCGCCGCAACAAATATGCTTTAAAAGCGAGGGTCATTTGGGCAGTTATAAATAACATTTTTTGCTAAAGAGATAAATAAATCATTGCGCATTTCGAAAGTGTGTAACTTTCCTTTTCTATCAACAAATTAAATTCGACACAAACGTCAGCATCTGCATTAAATTAGCACATAAACCAGTTGGGAATTAGAAGCGATTTTGGAGGAAAGTGAAAATTAGTTTGATTTTTTAGCAAGCCTATCATAATTAACGTAATTAGCCAATATTGTTGTACTTTTATAATGAAGTTCTTAAAATAAAGTGTTAATTTAATGGATAAACAAAGAAAGGCAATTAGATTTGTGCGCTGAGCGATGGAAAATACAACGAAAATGAACGCGTTTTTTCAAGAGATAAGGTTGATCAATAAGTTCAAGGCGTAAAAAAGCCAACAATTGAGCCACGCATTGAACTTAACTTTAATCCAATATTGTTATATTATAATTAATCAATTTTGTTGCAACTTGAATCCAGGAAATAAATTAATAAATACTAAACAATTTTATTTGTTTAATTTTAATTATTTAAATAAAAAATAATTTAGCTATTGTATTTATGGTTCTTCGTAAGAACTCAAGAGCGCCCCACGTTCATTTAATTATGTTCAAAAAGAGCAGAAATCGAGAAGAAGCAGAAACCGCAGCTTGTGAAATGAAGCAACGTAACGAATCTAATCCAATTCCATTCCATTCAATTTCATTTCATTCACTTCCATTCGTTTCGATTTGTTGTGTCTTTAATTCGATTCGATACCATTCAATGCAATATCATAACTCAAAGCTAAGGTCAACCCGAGTTGGCTGGATGCTTGCTTTATTTATAGCTTCGAAATTTTTGGTGTTATTTAAATAGATTGATTATAGTATTTGTTGCGCTTGATTTCTTCTTGGTTTAGTTTCTTGGCAATTAGCATCTTCATTGTTGACTTCGGTTTTTTATTTCTTATTTTTTGCTGCTCTATGTTTTTTTTTTTGTGGTGAATAACGCATTTGCGGAAGCTTCAGTTTCGGCTTCTTTAAGCTGTGTTTGGACAGAATTGAAGATGCAGATGACGAGGATGATGATAATGATGATAATGATGTTGATGATGATGTGGTTGCTGTTGTTGATTATGGGGCTTCCGCGGTTGGAGCGCATGATCTTATTTAAATATTTGAAACATTTTGAACACTTTGAACATTTGATGTCATATGCATCAAATTATGGAAATGCCTATATCAACGCCTATTGTAGTTGATGAAGATGCCTTTCGATCTGATGGAATGGTATTGTCTATTAGTTGCTTAGTCAGTGAAGGTCGCTAGCTCGCATAAAACTGTCAATCACAGCTGACAAAATATCAAACGGCCTACGGGGCGTATGCGCAATTTGCATATACAGGCAGACAGTCACGAACAAATTTTAACAAGAATCTCTCTCTCCTTCTCTTTCGAGCTATTTGCCTTAAATGCTATGATTAGCCATAATCATGGTTATTGGAAAACTGGACTGGTGTGACTAAGCCAGGCGAACAGTTCGTGGAAACAGTTTGCCGCGATTTCTGAACTTGCCAAGGTCGAAACTTGGTGCGACTGTCGCAGGAAATGCATGTAAAAACCGGCTACTAGGGCGAAAATGATTAAAAGGCCACTAAAAAAACAGAATGCATAGCATGATCAAGAAAAAAAACAATAATCACAGCAGCAGCAGCAGCGGCAGCGGATGTTGATTTATGCAGCAGATGCAATAAACGAGGTGCGAAAAAAAAATATAATACAGCAGCCGCGGATGTGTTCAAGCGGCGAAACAAGCCAAGACCAAAGACTACTTAAAATTGTTTAAAAAAAAATTGAAAAAAAAACACACATTGCATAATGTTAACAAGCTGCAGAGTTTGTATATTCTATAGATTGCATCAATTATGGCAAATGTACAAGAAATAAAAACCTAACATAAGCTAAGCCAATGCCTCGGAACTAAAAACAAGCCGTCGGAACCAGTGCGCTGTGAACTGGTTCAGCTGACAAATGTCTGCTTTCGACACGTGTTGAACACACATTTTAATTAATTAAATAAATATTTGACTCACTAATTTCCACAAAAATTATGCAACTCTGTTAAGTAGTTGATAGATGTTGTGATTGTCACCGAAAAAAAAACCTGTATAAGAGCCGAGCATTTCCAGTTTTCGTATTAGTTCCTTAAACCAACAATTGGGAATGCTTCGAACATGCTCGAATAGGGGATGCCCAGAGCCCAAAGAAGACATGCAAAACTATAAAGAAATTTTTAGAATGCTGCGAAGATATGAAAAATATGAAATGGCGATATTCTGCCATTGGAAGCTGTAGAAGGAGCGTATTTGGAATAAGACCTCTTCCAGGTCCTTACGGGATTCCCTGCCAATGTAAACATTAGCTATACAACATGTTTGGAATAAAGCCTCTTCCAGATAGATAGAGGATTTCCAGCAATTGGAAGCTGTTGAAGGAGCTATACAACATATTTCGAATAGAATCTCTTCCAGTTAAATACGGGATTCTCTGCAATTGGAAACTGCTGGAAAAGGTATACAACATATTTGGAATAAAACCTCTTCCAGATAAATAAGGGATATTCAGCAATTGGAACCGGAAGCTACACAAAAGGAATAAGACCTTTGCCAGTTAGAGGATCATTTCGATCCATTTAACATGCCAAACTTTAGACAGCTGCAGGGTATTAAAATATAAACAATCATTAAAAAATTAAAACGTTTCATAAAGAAACCAAAAACTATTAAAAAATTTCCCACTTTGATTCGCAATTCTGAATTTTTGCGCCAACAAAATATATGTTGACTTCCGCAAATGAGCGAGAATTGCGGCATCATCGTTTTGGCAATAATAAATACGAAATTCGCACAGATTTTAACACAACTTGGCTAAATGTAATTAATTCGAATTTGGTGTTAATTTTCGTGGCCCAATCGACAATTCACAGCTATTGCTTGAGGGGGCCAGCCCCCTTTTGGCTATCGCTACCCCTCGGCTGTGCATCCAATTAATAAGACTAATTAAAAGTGTACAATCAAAGCACAGCTGGAACACCAAAACTGGGTCTGTCTGTCTCTGTGTGCCTGGGGACTGGCCTCTAATGTGGCACGACCACGTGAGAGGCCCGCGAATCCGAATCCGAATCCGAATCCGTACAATAAATTTGTTTTCTATTAAATGCTACTAAATGGCAAACAATGGCGCCACCCAAACAAAAACCACACTCAAACACACACAAACACACACAGAGGCATCTTTTCATGGTCAATTAGCAGACAACAGAAATCAAGTCAGCAGTTGTTGGCCATAAGGTCAACGCTGATGCTGAGCGTGTGTCACCAGTTCAGCTGGCCAAAATGTCAATGCTTTTTTGTGGGCCATTAAAAAGGATTTCAGTCTGATTGTTTTTTTGGTCGAGCCAACAAACTTGAACCCAAAGAACCCGAACTTCGTGTGCCAGTTTTTTTTTGTTGCTGGGGCGAGAGTCGATCTCCGTAAATTACATAATCAAAGCGTATAGAAATACATTTGCATATTTATGAGCGAAAATAAAAAATAACGAAAAAAAGGCTGACATAAATGTCAATTTTTTAAGAATCTTCTCAGAGCGCCGCCAGATCCGGCTGGCACCGACAAGCACCAGCTGCTTGGAGCGCGTCGAGACGCGACGGCATGCTAAACAATATTTATGAGAGCAAATTCAAATATTAATACCTTATCCTTTGCCAGTTCATTCACATGGCAATTAAAGAAACACTCACAGTAAAAAAAATCAATCGTACAAAAAGCAAGTAGGAGTACTCGTGTTGAGAGTGCCCGACTAGCAGATACCCTGCAGGCAGCGCCAAGCTGTTGCCCATATATTCTAGCTTCCTCCTGTACATCCTGGAACATTATAAAAACAAAAAATATACACTCGAACGCACGCGGTCGTGCTTCTTCTGTCATTTGCCCCATTGTATAAGGAATGCATTCTTGATTTACTCGGTGTTTGTAGTCCGATCTTTAAATATTGCCCACTTATATGCTTATAAACGAAACCACATGGAAAACAAATTAGTCTATCAATATCGATGAGGCGAAATATCCAAAATGTGAAATATTCCTTATACGTAGTCTCAAAATCGATAGTTATCGGTACTATGAAAATGGTATGGTTCGAAATTTCAAGCTTCTGGATTATGTAGTTTCCGAGACGTGTTTACATAGTCGAACATAGCTGGACGTACAGCTCTTCGTGCTGATCAGGAAGATATACACCTCATAGGGTCAAAGACGCATCGCATCCTTCATATTTGCACCAAAATATGATACCCTTTTTAACCATATTCAATGGGTTTAGGGTATGCAAAATAAATGAGAAAAAATATAAATAAATTAACAAAATATTTGGCTTCTACTTGGAGCGCGTGCGATGAGCAGCCGCGCGGAAGCCAGCTCGCAGAGCCCACGGCGACATTTCGAAAGGCTTTTCAAGATCAAGGCCTAGTAAATAGCAACTGACAATAGCAACAATAGTAACAACAACAACAATAATAACAACGACAACAACACTTGACAAATTGATATATGTATGAAGCAAGCTCCAAAGCCATCGAAGCCATCGCCATCAAAATGATGCGTAAAAGGTGCGCCAAGTGTTTGCATAAATTTTGAAATACACGGCATTTGCTTTGAGTGCCAGCACTCAGCAACTAACAACAATAACAACAGAGGCAACAACTATAGCAAATGCTAAAGATAAAGCTATTAAAATTAAAATGATCGTACTACAGATCTTAGCCTGGGCAGCAACAACAACAGCAACAGCGCCATAACAAACAAAACTTTGCCTTAAATTAAAAGTAAATAAATAAAATTCGCAGAATAAAAATAAAAACGACAACAACAAAAAATTAGATATATATAAAGATACGCTGGCCATATAAATATTTATTGACAAAAGTTGTCATTGTCTAAAGATGTTCTGAGTTCATTTACTGTTTCTTTTTCATTCCTTTTTCTTGCCTGCTTCTGAGCATTGCAATGCACAGTGAAACGCAGGTAAAAGATGATTAAGCAAAATCGGGTTTTGCATTCGTATGAGTTTAAACAAATTATTTGCATGCATTATGTCAGACAGGAAAATTATAATCAAATCCTGTTAAAATGATGTCGATTTGGTTATTGCTGATGTTTCGTGCGCCATTTTAAAAATTGTATCTCACATGCGGGCACAACTGTTGCACATCATTTCAACTACTAACTGAGTTATGATAACTACTTAACACAAGATGCGAATCAATGTGCGGCGATTGCGACGAGAGAGCGCAGCGAAGCCAAGCTTACGGCGCAGCAGCTGAGAGAGCGCGAGCGAGAGCGTAAGCTTTGACAAAAGTTCAAGCTGCAATGCTCTACACAAGGTACGAGCGCTCGCTCTCTGGGCAGCTAACGCTCGCGCTGGTATTGAATGTGTATATATTTAATATCGGGGAGTGGCAGCCGCCCATTTTGCCAATTGGAACGTATAAAAGCCGGCTGAGCTGCTGCCTGAATATTCGTTGCTATTCACATTTGCGTCTGGTCTCGTCTCGTCTGGTTTTGTCTCCGACGCAACAACGGAGTCTCAGTTGGACCACAGAGAACCGAAAAAGTGTTTTTTTGTGGTGTGAAATATAAGTAACAGATATAATATCAAAAGGTAAGCAGACAGGCGCGTTCAAGGATATTCAGTGTACTTGTGTATGTGTGTGTGGATCATATTGAAGGACTTAAAGCAACCGTGCCATAAACATTATTGTGTTGAACAATTAACATACAATTATTGGTATATATTCTACATATACAATATAAAAAGTGCTATGTGCTGCTCCTTTGTACAAGGATGTGACAACTAATTTGGATTTGATATGGACTAAAAGTTGCAGAGATTTTGACAAAACGTTTTGAGCATAAATCAAAACAGGAAAGCTCAAATATGTGCACGAAATATTTCCTTGGAAAGCATTTTTAAGAATTAAGTAGAAAAATTTCTGAAAATTCGTCAAAAGATTTTTAGCTGAATTCAATTTTGTAAAATTTGACAAAAACCCGCATTTAATATGCGGTGAGACCTACAACTTGGATCTGCAAGTTCTTAATTAATTGATTTTTGATTGATTTGAAAATCAAGTTTGTGTGCCGAGTCTTTTGTTTTTATGCACAAGTTCGTTGGCCTAACTAAAAATTCTTTTGGCCATTTTGACTTTACAGTCAAAGTTCATTGACTCAGTCTATTGTTAGCTTGAAACTATATTTTTTTAAAGCCTTACTTAAGTACTCATATCATAAAGCACTTAAAGATATATAGGTTAATATGTTTGAAGAGCAAATTTGCTTAGACAAAAACTAAAAATCATGGTGGGTATATAGTATGTTGTAAAATGTGAAGCCCGAGCGCTTTTGCGCAACTTGCAACATAAAACTTCCAACACACCAAAAATGTACATGCATAAATTATAGAAAAATACGAGAAAAAATGTGTGCCGACTTGGCATGCATATTATTTAGCCAGCAGTCATAAAAGGGCGCATACCAATACAAATATTTACATGTATCTACATATGCATATATATTATTAAATGCATCACCAGTTTGTCGGCTGATTGATATTGATTAACATGCATGAGCCCACGAAGAAAAAACACAAAAATTACAAAAAATACAAAGCCAACAAATTACAAAACGCAACTTTAAATAAAAACAGCGTAAAGACACATACACAGATAGAGAAATACTCGCAGAGATATTGAAATGCAAGTTTCCAAACTGCGTTCAATATGCATTCATTAAGGCCCGGCGGGCGTTTGTTTTTTATTTGAACTTTTCACTACAAAAAGCACTCGAAAAAATCGTGTTTGATGTCAAATCCATAATCGATCGCGCAACTTTTGAAAACATATCAAATTTTCATTATGCACGAAATTGGTTTTCAATTTCCAAATGTCGACGGCTGATAAGCCCTGCGGCAGCTGTGACCATTAGGCGAACCATTAATGATTTATGTTGCAAAATCTCTAGCAAAGGGGGGGTCAGCAGCTCATGAATACCCCTAATGATAAAGATCGCCGTCACACACACACAGACACACACACACACACACACACACACACACACACACACACACACACACACACACACACACACACACACACACACACACACACACACACACACACACACACACACACACACACACACACACACACACACACACACACACACACACACACACACACACACACACACACACACTCACAAGCAATAAAATCAAATTAACATGCAAAATTTCAAATGTTTGTCGCTTGTCGAACTGGCCCCCGACAGGCATTGAGCTTTGATTGATGGCATTGCATAAGGAAGCAGCCGCGACAGTGGGTGCGCTTTAATCTATATGCAAAAGACGTGGAAGGTTCTAGCCAGCGTCACAAAAATGCTAAAATCTAAAACAAAAGTACAAAAAAAAACCCAATACCAAAAGTCAATAAAACCAGTTAAGGTCAGCCGCGCGGACGCTGCTGGCCAGTGCTGCCAATTGCCGCTACAAAAAAGCAGCTAAGTCCACTGTTAAAAGCAGCTAAGCTGGGTACTTGTTGCTGAGTTGCCAGAAAATAGCTAAATCTGTTTTAAATTTCAACTGGTTGTGGCTGAATGCCTCTGAATATAGCCACATGTAGCTAGAAAATAGCTGAATTGGCAACGCTGCTGTTGGCCCGGCTAGCCATTGGGCTTAGCTCTGGCTTGTGTAATCAACATGTTTTCAGCAGATGCTAAATGAATTTATATTTATGAATAATGTGTCGATGGCAAAGTTGCTGCTGCTGATGCTGATCACGTTGCCGATGCTAAGCTACAATAAAAATAAAGTTTCAAGTGTCGCCGTCGCCGTCGCCGTCACTGAGGCAGTGTGTCAGTGGCCGCTGCTGCGACGCGAAACGCCTCGGGCAACCGGTTGGTTGGCACCAATGCATCCTTGACATAAAAACCATGCGCACCGAGTTACATCTTCGATAAGCCAACACACACACACACATACACACACACACACGCACACATACACGCACTTACACATGTGCAGCGGCACGCAATCAAAACAAATTTAAACAACATTCCGCACACGCACTGTGGCCTGAGCTTGTAATCTTTGCAAATATGCATATATTCAATATTTTCTTCTTCTTCTTTTCATTGCAGATGAAAGTCACTTTGGCGTTAGCGACTTTCTGCCTGGTGGCTGTCTGCGCCAATGCGCAGAAGGGCAGAACCACAACAACCACAGGCACCAAGCCGGGTCGTTTCCTCTCACTGCCCGTGCCCGCCAAGTGCGCTAGCCGTAAGTATTTAATACATACAAGAAATGTACATATATATATATATTGCTCCAACTGTGGCAAAAAGTAAAAGTGTGAAACGTTAGAAGAATATTAAATAGCACACATCCAGCTTAGTTGCCAAGTTTGCACTTGAAATTGTTTAGCAATGCGACGTGTGGGTGTGTTACGAACAGCCCGAACAATTACAATATATATTTAATTGTGTTAGGTCGGGGGCAGAAACGGGGCTGGTGGGCGGCTGACGGTCGCTGACGTGTTCGAATTTGTTTTCGCTTGCATTTTGTCACCCACGCACTTTCTTTGCCTTTGCTTATAAGGCATGGTGTACTCTCGGCTTGGTCACAGGTTGCAGCGTTGCCACCCCGCTGCCAAGCACAATTATAAGACACACTAACAAAAACGCTCGCACACACACACACTCACACACACACAAATCCTGCAAGTCATCGCTGTAAGCTGCATTCAAACAAAATGCACCGGAGAGGATTGCGAAAATGCAGCTGATAGATTTAAGATTCAAACAATAGCGTCATCGCTGCACATCCGGTACACTAATGAACACAGTTAGCAGTTGGCACTAATTAGGCAGCACACATATGTACATACATATGCATACATCTAAAAGCATACATTTGTGTGCATCCCGTTTAAAACAGAAAATGCAACTTAAAGTTTTTTGTTTTTTTTTTTTGGGCAACAACGTCATCGCGTCGCAACGTGACGGCCCATAAAGTTGCATAGCCAGTTTGGTGGCGCTGCTGTGGCTTAGATCTTTCATCTTTTTAGAAATTTCCAGTTATACAAGCGCAACTTTAAAGTTAAATAAACTAATTAACTATTCAAACTTAATTACCTGGTATAGACAACGGCGACGACGGCGTCGCTGCTCGTTAATAACAACTCTCAAGCATGCAAACTGTGCGCTTGCTTATTTAATTTACATTTAAAAACGGATTTTCTAAGCCCGAACCGCAAGCCGAGATTAAGATTCTGTTTAGATTTATGTATCCGTACACAGTTGGTAGAAGTAGTTGTTTTTTTCAATGTATACTTGGGGAAGTTGTTTGGCAATGATGCAATTGGGAATTTTTTATTTTCGAACTGAATGCAGGAAAACGCAGCGAAAGAAAGTGAGGTTAATGCGCGCCAATGTGACGCGTTGTTTTTATTGCCTTGACCCGCAATGTGAGGAAATTGCAGCAGTCTGGCAGCATCGGCAGCAACAATAATAATAATAATGTGCAAACAATGGCAAATAAGGTCATTATGTTAGAGTTAAGCTGATTTGACGTGACGTGAGACGGCGGCGGGGGGCGGGCGAATGAACAGGCAAAAGGCAATTGCAAAATTGACGGCAGCGACTGCGATGGCAGCTTTAAAGCCGCTTAAAGCGCGCCTAATGACGCGTGCCGCCAGCAGCAGCAGCAGCGGCGGCAGTGGTAACAAGAGGCGTGGCACACTCTGTTCGCGCTAAAAAAATAAAATAAAAAAAAAACTAAAAGAAAAACAGACAAGCTGAAAAGCCAACGCAGCAGTAGCTAATCAAATGGACGCTGCTGCACTGCAGTAGCCGCAACGGTGGCAGCTCAGAGAGGCAGCGATGTGAAACAAGTTTCGTTTGTTTGCCGAGGAGCAGTAGGAGGAGGAGGAGCAGGTGGAGGAGGCAATGCTAGCGTGGGGGGGACTGGGGGAGCTGCCATTGTTGGCTTAACCAATTTTTTGTTTGGCAAATGGAAAACCTTTTGACACACAGACAAAGGAAAGCGGGCAGACGGCGAGGCGACGATGACGGCATCAAACGGAGGAGCAGCATTAGCAGCAGTATGCTGCATAAATTGCTGGCACAGATTGCGCAACTAACAGTGGGGGAAGTTGTGTAAGCATCCGTGGCATGTTTTGCCCATTATGCGGCATACACTCTGGCATCGCATTGAACTCGAGGGCGGGCGGCCACACCCACTGTACGGTACTACAACTAACTGAACTCATTTTCCCATCTCTTGTGCTCGTCTTGCAGGTCCCAAGGAGTTCTCCTATCGCGGCAAAAACATGTTCCTAAGCACCCATGTGCCGGCGCTTGCCAACAGGAAGGTCGACTGGTTGGATGGCCGTAATCTGTGCCGCGAGTACTGCATGGATCTGGTCGCACTGGAGACCCAAGAGAAGAACAATTTGATCTTCCGTGTCATTCAGCAGAATGATGTGCCCTACATCTGGACCGCTGGACGCATTTGCGATTTCGCTGGCTGCGAGAATCGTCCCGATCTGGAGCCCAAGCATGTTTATGGCTGGTTCTGGTCTGCAACCCGCGAGAAGATCCAGGCCACCAACCGCATTCCACAGGGCTGGGGCTACAATCCTTGGTCTCAGACCGGTCACAAGAAGCGCCCACAGCCCGACAATGCTGAGTACGAGATCAACCAGACCAAGGAGCAGTGTCTCTCCGTGCTGAACAATGTCTACAACGATGGCATCGCATGGCACGATGTTGCCTGCTACCACGAGAAGCCCGTCATCTGCGAGGATAACGAAGAGCTGCTGCGCTATGTGGCGGCCACAAATCCGGGCATTCGTCTATAAGCTGCTGAAGTTTAAATGCTTCTGCATTGTTTGTGTAATTTTAAAGATACTTATTATAATACTCCCTAAATGAGTTCTTTTTGTATAATTTTGTTTAATGTGTACGACCGACGAATGTGCAAGACAAATAGACTTTAGAATTTATAAATACCCCGATCTTACATATATAGACATCTAGACACATGCCGAAAATTCACACAAATTCTCTTGTTTCGTAACTGCCAATTTTACACGTAGAACTCTATTTTTTGAAACTAAACTATTTCCTTCCTACAAATTGTATTTATATAAAATTGTTAAGTACGACTATTCACTGGAAATTCGCTACGCCCTTAAATCTCTTTGGCATTTTAGTTCAACAACAAAAAAAAAAAGAAGAAAAGGAAAACGAAAAGAAAAACTTACCATTCGATTGCCCTGCAAAACAAAGAGATTGAATAAAATGTTGTAATTCATAAAAAAGAAAACAATCATTTAAATACTTTGGTTTATTTGACACGCCGACGTGTTGGTGTTCGGGAGCGACTATAATCCCGCCTAGAATCGGACGCAGAACGACTGCGACTCTTATGTTGTCCAGATTCTCGACTGGAATGGACATGGTAATGTTTACGGCTATGCTCTTGCCTAGATCTAGTGTCACGCTCATTGCTATGACGCCTTTGGCTGCTACTGCTCGAAGATTTGCAGTTCTTTAATTCGAGCTCGGGACTCTCTGACCAGCGCCAGTTGCGAGACTGCGTCTCATTGTCATTCCAGCTGTGAGCGAACATGGTTTTAGTTTAGTCAATAGACTAAAATATGCCTAACAATTACCTGATTTGCCTGGATTTAGGCGTTCTACTGACAGAGCGCGCACTTCTTGGCGTTTCGTAGAGCTCCAAACTGCTGTTAAACAAATTGTTTGGATTGCGAAACAAATGGAGATAGCCACAGCTGTAGCCTTTGGGACATTTGCGTGTTAAGGACAAACCTTGAAGAAGCAACAAGTTGGGTAAGAAACAATAATAACTTTGAAATAATCATTAATAATAATGTACACAATGTACGCTGGTTGCTTTATAAAAGGATACGTAGTCTTCACATGCGCTTCACGTACCGCAAACGGCACCACGCCATGCTTTTAGATTGGAGAACTCCACATTCAGGCGCCTGGCTGCATAATAACGACCCTGCAAATTGATGAAGGCGCGCAGCGCAAATCTGTAGAATATACAAAATAGTAATAAGTTTACTCGCATATAAATAAATAGGAATAAGCTTAATTTCAACACGCACCGCTCGTGCGCGTACTCCACAAAAACGTGACCTCGCAAATGGGGTAATGTATTGCACACCGCACGAAAATTGACAATTTTGCCAAATTTTTCCAGCTCGCCGGTCGCATCCTTGAAGAACTCATCATAGTCGGCGCGTAAGTCGTGCTGTGTCAGCTCCAAATGCTCATCAGCACCGGCGTACTCCTTGTGCGCCACGTTGACCTGCAGCAGTGGATGCGTAAAGAAGTGACGAATCAATAGGATCTTCGCCAGCATGGGACGTCTGTGATTGAAGGTGCAACTGTGACCATAACGGCAGCAATTGGTGCGCGTGTAGAATTCGCAAAGTCGCTCCTCGGGATGCGTTTCGACCAGACGTCGCAGCTCGTCTGGTGGACTGCGCTCCTCTGTGTCCTCCATATATTCATGCATGCGGTGTAGCATAGCCTCGAACTCGGCTGCTGCCGCATCCGCCAGTCTTTTACTCTCTTCGCGCCGTTTGCGCTGTTCCTTCTGCTGAGCAGCAAATGCCTCAGCTTGCTGTGCACGTAAGCGATCCAATTCCGCTTCTTGCTGTGCACGCTTGGCTGCATCAATCTGGAACTGATGCTGTGCCAATGCTTCGCGGCGCAACCATGCTTCTTCTTCATCCTGACGCAAGCGCTCGCTAGCTAGGCGCTGAAATTCTTCGAGCTCCACCTGCTGCTTAAGCCACGCTTGATATTCGGGATCTGACTCTCGCGCTTTCTTTTCTATCGCCTCGTCTTTTTCTCGCTGGCGCGCTTGTTTCTGGCGTCGACGATGTCTTTGTTGTTTTTTCACCAACTTGCGCCAAGCTCTGCGAGTGAATAAGGTTTATTAATTGAAAATACAAGCAATTTACCAGACCTACCGTTTTGCCGGCATTCTCACCCTGTAAAATCAATGTGACCACAGCAGCAAAGTCGATAAATCCTTACATTTTTGTTAGCTTTAACATAGCTCGTAATGCCAGCTGTAAATTAGGTTTTCGCATTTGCGAAATTTACCTTCATTTTTATTAATGTTAGCATCATCCTATTTCTCTTTATAGGAAGCGAAATTTGTTATGCTTAAAGCATATTTTTAACTGTAAAAGAGGTCTCTGGTTAACAACGCTTGCTCACGACTTAACATTTCCAGGACTGTTATTGAGTAGACGTCAGCGCTGTATGTCAAACATGGTATTTTTGGTATTTCATTGTAATTAAAAAAATAAATTTTTTGGCAACTTACGCTTTTACAGTACGCGGTCGCACTAACCTTTTAATGTTTTGGTCTATTTTTTATGTAAATACTAGAAGAATTACCAAATAAAATACACAGTCGAGGATTTGGCGCTCATTATTCAAAATAAAATAACGCTAATAAAAGTCTATTAAGGTCCCGTACAATTGCACAAATAACAATCCAACAGTCGCCGCCCAAGGCAACAGCTATGAGCAAGGTGCGCAGGCTGTACCATCAGAAATATCGTGAAGATTGGGAGCGATTCCCATCGTTTTCAGAGTGGTTGTGCCGTGGAGATGATGGTTACTCGGCGCACTGCAAAATATGCGACGCCAACGTTTTGGCGCGACTCGCGTCCATTAAGCAGCACCACAACACGGCCAAGCATCAGAAGGCACTCAAGTGCCACCAGTTCGCTGCAAAGGTAAGCGCCCAACAACAAAAACAACTGAAGTCGAACCGTTCACAATGGATCCATTTTTTCTAGGGTATTGCGATTAAAATGGAGCCCAGCGTAAATGAGGAGCCAAAGCCAATGTCACAAAAATACATCATTGCTTCGAAGCCGAAACCAAAGGTGAAACGGGCTAAGGTTGATAAAGTTGAATCCATTGATTCGATGGAGCCCGACACATGCTCGAACGATTCGATTCTGGAGGATTTGTTGGGCAACGACGATATGGAGCAACAATATCTACAGGAGATAAGCGACCAGGAAATCGAACAAGATATAAAGCCAGAAACGATTCAAGAGTTTAAAATTGATGAAATGCAAGATGATAATCTAACAGACGACAACATTATAAGCGAATTTGATCTATTTGGCAAAAGCGTTTCCCTACAACTAAACCACATGGAGGTAAGCCCAGTGCTCGCTTTATTTGGAAAATACTTTTTAAACACAATTGTAATTGCAGCTGGAGGATGCGTTGCTCTGTCAGGAGCGCCTGCAGGTAGTGCTCACAGAATTTCGACTAAAAATCTTGAAACGTAAATCAAAACGCAATTTTTAAATTTGTTTCAACCTTAAACTTATTTTCAAGTTATATATAATTATATATATATATATATTGACAAGCATAACTAACTTATATACAGAAATAAATGTTTATGTTTATTCCGCCTCGATTTCATCTATAAAGCTGCGACACTTTTTTTTCAACACTTTAACGGCTTCCAGAAATATAACCTCCGGCTTCAGAGCGCCAACCGATTCTACATTAAATATATAGTGATCGCGTACACGTGCCATTGTAACAGCATCGGCCAGATGCGGATAGCGGTAGACATTGCGACTGCAGCTGTCGTACCGTGCATCCTTCACATAGGCGCACTCGTTCTCATCGATGCCAATGACGCCCGGCGAGAAACAGCTCTGCAGTAGATAGGCATCTTTGCCGGTCACTTCTCTGGTCAGATTGATTTGGGGCAGCAGTCGATAGTAGGCAGTAGCCACAGGCGAGAATTTTGCATGATCCTTCCCAAGGCCCTTGACGGCAATTAGTCGCAGATCCAGCTCGTGCCCCGGTCGCAACTGTGCAATGAGTATATCCTCATGTATGCAGCCCACGCTGCTTTCACTGTAAATCTGTCCTTGTTTGCCCTTGGGCAGCCATTTCAGATGGCCCGAATATACCTTGTGATTCTTATAAATATCATCAAAGTTGGACTGATCTTTGTTGGCATCCTTGCGACGTGTGCACTTCACTTTCAGCTCATATTCGAGCGTATCCTGCTCGGTACCCTGCTCCGTGCTCTCCTCTGTGCGATAGGCAAACAGACGGGGATCAGCCCTAAGCGGCAACAGACCCATGCGATGCGCCAGAACCTCATCCTGTATGATCGAAGTGTTGTTATAGATGTACACTTTCTCAATGGCCATGCTCGGCACCTCGCTTAGCATCAAACGACGAAAGGCGTTTGCGATCGCCGGATAGACGCCAATCAGATCAAATTCCAAGCCATTTTCTTCATCATTCCTGCAATCGGAATTTATACGGGTAACGGTACAGGCCGAAAATATCTTCCAAGAGACTTACCGTACAATCACCACTTGCAATTTGCTTTTAAAAACATCCATATTGAAGACCTCGTCGGCCAGCCCATAATCCTGTGGATCCTGCTTGACCTTGTACTCCTCCATGTAAAGCAACGGTTGTTCCTTATTTGCAGGCATTTTAATATACGCTTAATTCAGAAATAAATCCTATATAAAAGCAAGCGCAATCGCCGATGGGTTGCCGCACGTGGTTGTTGTCAAAACAATCAGAGATGCGCATTCTTCGGCTAGTCGTGGCTGGGTCATTGTGACTGGCAAATTATCAGCCTGAATTTTGGGGCATCTCTTATAGAAAATATGTATAAAATATAGATCAATATATAGTTCGCTTAGTAATAATTAATAATAAATATAAATAAATAATGAAAAGATTGCATTATAGTGCCAGCCTAATGGCTAAGCATAAAAAAATCACAATCCCAGTAGTCACTGCGAAATATGTATTTGCACAAGATTGGTGTAAGTTGGCAGCTGCGTGCGCAGCATTGTGAATGGCAACTTTTAGCTATTTAACCGGCGAAATCGGTTCTCTCCAGCAGCAGATTTACGTAAAACTTTGATAAAAGAAAAACAAAAATGTCACGCACACTGCAACGTTTAATCGGCGGCTGCAGACGCTGGACACAATCAAACTGCCGAACACAAGTGCAGGTGCAGCCATTTGCACGTCCTGCATTGCAACAGCAACAACGTAACTTATCGGCAAAAGCAGCAGATCCCACAAAAGGCAAGGGACCGATAACATGGAAGAGCCTGGCAGTGATTGGTGTTTTGGGCGCCGGAGGCCTGGGATTTATGCTGTATGTAAAGAGCGAGAAGGATGAGGCGCTTCTAAAGGAGCGCAAGCGGCAGCTGGGCAAGGCAGCTATAGGAGGTAGCTGGGAATTGGTTGATTCCCAAGGTCAAGTTCGCAAATCCTCCGATTTTCTGGGCAAGTGGCTGCTCATCTATTTCGGCTTTACTCACTGCCCTGATATCTGTCCCGACGAACTGGAGAAAATGGCTTTAGTAGTCGATGAAATTGGTGCGTAGCTACTGAATGCATGTATAAATAAGTTCTAAACAATGTGAAGCTTTACTTTGCAGAAAAATCACCACAAACACCAGAAGTGCAGCCCATATTTATTACCGTCGATCCGGAGCGGGACTCAAAAGAGATTGTGGGCAAATATGTAAAGGAGTTTTCGCCCAAGCTGCTTGGACTGACTGGCACCGTTGACCAGATACGAAATGTTTGCAAAGCCTTCCGTGTATACTTTAGCGCAGGGCCACGCGATGAGGACAACGATTATATTGTTGATCACACCATTATCATGTACCTGGTTAATCCCGATGGTGAATTTGTCGATTATTACGGCCAGAATCGAGACAAGGATCAGTGTGTGTCATCAATTTTGGTTAACATAGCAAAGTGGAATTCATTGAACAAAAAAGGCTGGTTCAGTTAGATGTATGGTGTTGCCACACTGCTGTTATTTCATATTAAAATTTTGTTTTGTATCAAGTTGGCAGCGCTAAGCATAACAGCCCCGTTTAACTTGTATGCTCGCTCTTTTTGACGTTCGTGCTGCGTGGATGTTGCAGAAATTGTTTTGTTTTCTCGCAATAAATATATAATCAATTACGAAATGGTGTGTGTACAATATTAAACAGCCTAAAAGAAGTTATTTATTATTGTGGTATTGTTTGTGTCAATCATGTGCATTGTTGCTCTAACAAAGATGCTTCCGTGATTCAGTCCACAACATAACCTTAAAAAGGCGGCGCTTTCGTGCTGATTTTTTGCAATTAATTAACAATATTGTTGTTTTACAGCGTCCGTTAATGTTGCAAGGCCACGAGCGTTCCATAACGCAAATCAAATACAATCGCGAGGGCGACCTGCTCTTCTCCAGCTCTAAGGATCAAAAACCAAATGTCTGGTACTCGCTGAACGGCGAGCGCCTGGGCACCTACGATGGACATCAGGGAGCCGTATGGTGCTTGGATGTGGACTGGGAGAGCAGAAAGCTAATCACCGGCGCTGGTGACATGACCACCAAAATCTGGGATGTAGAATACGGCACTGTGATTGCCTCAATACCCACAAAATCTTCGGTGCGTACCAGCAATTTCAGTTTCTCTGGCAACCAGGCAGCTTACTCCACGGACAAGGCGATGGGTCAGAACTGCGAGCTGTTCATCATCGATGTACGCAATGCGGATTCAAGCCTATCGGAACAAGAGCCCACTCTGCGTATACCCATGGTAGAGTCGAAGATTACATCGATGTTGTGGGGACCTCTGGATGAGACCATCATTACCGGTTAGTCAATGACACACAGTTGACGTAGTTATCAATTCTTATCACATCTAATTTACAGGCCATGACAATGGAAACATTGCCATTTGGGATATACGCAAGGGACAAAAGGTGGTTGACTCTGGCACCGATCACACTGCTGGAATCAATGACATGCAGCTCAGCAAGGATGGCACAATGTTTGTGACCGCTTCCAGAGATACCACAGCCAAGCTGTTCGATTCCGAGTCTCTGATGTGCCTGAAGACGTACAAAACGGAAAGACCAGTGAATTCGGCTGCGATTAGTCCCATACTGGATCATGTAGTGCTTGGCGGTGGCCAGGATGCCATGGAGGTGACCACAACGTCAACGAAGGCTGGCAAATTCGATTCACGCTTCTTCCATCTGATCTACGAAGAGGAGTTTGCACGTCTTAAGGGCCATTTCGGTCCAATCAACAGTCTGGCCTTCCATCCGGATGGCAAGAGTTACGCCTCCGGTGGTGAAGATGGTTTCGTGCGTGTCCAGTCCTTTGATAGTACATACTTTGAAAACATTTTCGAGTAGTCCCCATCAGTAGTAGTTATTAGTTCCACATCTTTCGTGAATGCGCCATGTACATGTGCAAAGAAAATTTTCAAATATACGCGAGAACAAGACGAAATATCATTTATTAAGTAAACATTAAAAGCATATATATAATAAGTAGGAGGCATTCGAGTAATTGCTTCTTCCGATTTAATTCCTGACGGCTTAGAAGAAGGAACGCTTCTTTTGTTGCAACACCACCGGATGTCCCTGCATGGCAGCCAATTGTGCGGGCGTGGGCAAGCAGCCGGGCGGCGGTGGAGGTATAACAACAGCTCCCGAAGTTGTGGTACGCAGCTCGGCACGTGAATCTACGTTTAAAACATGCGACGCAGCAGCACCTGCTGAGGTGCTGGGTCCGACTAAGCCATAGTCTGAGCCATTATGCATAACAGGTAATTGCTGATGATGCGTCATGCCATAATACTGGTTGCTTGGTACATGTATCTGCATCGCAGGTCCAGCTGGCGACGGCATATAGTTTATTCTTTGCTGTTGGCTCTGCTCGTACGAGGGCGGCGGAGCTCTCTGCGCATTAAATTAAAATGATAAACAATTGCAAAAGTTGAAATTTAATACGAACCATGGAAGCTGCGCTGTCGAAATTAAAGCTGTAATGAGGTGGCGCATTGCCAGCTTTTGGCGGCTCGGCTGTTTTTTCTAAATAATAATATAAGCTAACTTTAAAGTGCTTATGTAAATGTTATTTCCTACCTGGATCTGGTCTGGACATGTCTTTGTATTTATTTTAGTAAATTCTGTGAATTAGACGGAGCCTAGAAGTTGCCAGCCTGTCGAAAAAAATTTTACCAATCACAGCCATTCACAGTGGCACGTAAACACGCGTCAGCTGTTTGTCAAACGAGAGGAAGACGATAGCGCACGGTTGTTAGCCTAGACGAAAACAAAAATATTAAACAAAAAATAGTTTTAGTACAACAAACTAAATTTGTTTGTAAATTAAATACGTCAACATCCTATAACCATCGTAGAGAATGGCCCACGCAACACCGCAGGTGTGTAGTGTGACATTTCAATAGTTTTCGCGTTTCTCTGTGACGCAATCGCAACGCATTCTGTCTAATATTGTTATCGTTTACAGGGCGTTAAGCTACTGAATGGCTTTAAGCGTCCTGGTCGCTTCGAGAAGGGGCTCGGAGCACAGCTGCCAGATGCCTACAAGAAATTCTGGCGCGAATGGAAGTTAACAAAGCCAGCGGCGGTGCATTACATACCCAAGGAGAGCGAGTGGGAGCGTGACGAGGTTACGCATGCCATCAAACCGATACAAAGCATACCGATGCCCCTTATTGATACACCCGAATCCCATCAGGGCATATGGGGCGGCGAGGCTGTCATCAAGGGGTTCCAAAAGCGCCAACAGACGAAGCGACGCGTGCCGCACTTTTGGGTGCCGACCCTGCGTCGCTCCGTGGTGCACAGCCTGGTGCTAAATGAATATATGTCGGTGGTGGTGACGGAGCGCACACTGGAGCAAATTCACGAATGTCATGGCTTCGATCATTATCTGCTAAAAAATTTGGCATGTGATTTGCGATCGGCACTGGCTTTGAAACTTAAACGCGAGGTTCTGAAGGCTCTGCAGCTGGGATGTCCAACCTTGGCAGCGGAGCCCAAGCATCAGAAAGATGTGCTGAAGGAATACAGTCCATATCTGGCATCATACACACCCGAGGAGATCGATTGGTATGGCCACACCTATATCGAAGCCATACGCAAGCTGCAGCAACAACTGCGCGCAGCGGAACAGGTGCTACCGCATAAGGTTGAGTTTCGTACTAAATTGATTGAACGACTGCGGGAAGCGGGCATAGCCGAAGCGGGTAAAAAGGAGCCAAAAGACGCCATTTCTAACAGTGAGCACAAGGATGCGGACATTGAGGCAATGACCAAGCTGTAAGTATCGGCCTTGCTCTTGATTCAGCTCAAATTTTAACCTTTTCTCTTGGGGCTTGCAGTGAATCATCGCCCACATCAAGCTGGCTGTCCAAGATAAATCCGTTTGGCAAGAAAGAAACGTAAAGGACGTTACATTCAGTCAGCAACTACTGGTTATATGTTGAACATTATAAATTAAAACTCGTCTGGAATTCTCCAGTTCGTCCAAATTTATCCCCCATTTCAATGTCTTATGGTATTTTAAACATATTTATTCGTTACATTTAGGTAAAAATTACAAAAAAACATTTAAGGAAAGAGCTTACAGAGACATCCGCGGCAAAGTAGACGAAGGAATGATTGCAAACCCCGTCGAGAAACATACATACACAAAACACTTTACATACTTAAGTCTATATCCTATATATGTATATATGTATAAATCAAACTTTGTGCAATTTTATGCCAAGTCGTGGTGCATCCCACTATGCAATGGGATTCTTTTTCATTAGCTCAATGTCGGCGTTCATCATGTCACTCACGAGCTCCAGGAAACTAACTTTTGGCGTCCAGTTTAGTTCGCGTTTAGCCTTTGAGGCATCGCCTTGCAGCAGATCCACCTCTGTGGGTCGAAAATACTTAGGATTGATGCGCACGCGCACAATGTCGGTGTTGCGCTCGACGCCCACCTCCTCTACACCCTTGCCACGCCACGTGATCTCGCGTCCGATGTGCTTAAATGCAGCCTCAACAAATTCACGCACACTGTGCGTCTCTCCAGTGGCAATTACATAATCGGCTGGCGCATCACGCTGCAGCATCATCCACATGGCCTCCACATAGTCGCTGGCATGACCCCAGTCACGTTTCGAGTCCAGATTACCCAGCTCAAAGTATTCCATTTGATTGAGCAATATCTTTGCCACAGATCGCGTTATTTTGCGTGTCACAAAATTCTCACCACGCCGTGGACTCTCATGATTGAACAATATACCATTGCAGGCAAACATGTCGTAGGCCTCCCTATAGTTGATCACTATCCAAAATCCGTACATCTTGGCACAAGCTGTAATTTGGTAAATTAACAAACCGAATTTCATTTGATATTGAGTTCTCACCATAAGGCGAACGTGGATAGAATGGCGTCTGTTCATTCTGTGGCGTCTCCACAACCTTGCCATACAGCTCGGACGTCGAGGCCTGGTAGAATTTAACCGATTTCTCCATGCCACAGGTGCGTATGGCGTCCAAAATGCGCAGTGTGCCAACGGCATCAACCTCTGCCGTGTATTCGCTCAAATCAAATGACACCTTCACATGCGATTGTGCAGCCAAATTATAAATCTCCGTTGGCTTAACCATATTAATGATCTTCACCAGGCTGCTGCTATCCGTCATGTCGCCATAATGCAATTTCATGCGTCCGCCCTTGTGCGCCTTCGGATCCGCATACAAATGCTCAATGCGTGTTGTGTTAAAGGTGCTGGCGCGCCGAATGATTCCATGGACCTCATAGTTCTTCTTCAACAAAAACTCGGCCAGATATGAGCCATCCTGTAAGCAACGTAAGTAATAGTAAGTAACACGTAAGCATTTACAGCTCAAGCAAACAATTGTTATTTTCGTAGTATCGAAGAATAAATACCCTCGCTTGTTTACATATCGTATGTGTGCTATATTTCTATGCCAAGTTCCCGTAAGATAAATTAGAAGACCAGGAAACTAGCCAGTGTAGCCAATTGTGATAGCAATTTTTAATATTGAATTAATGTACTTTCCTGAATCGGCAACACTGGCTAAATATTTTCTTAGCAACTCTCTATACATTTTTCTCATTGTATGAGTACACATTTTCTAGCAAAATCAGAACACCCAGTGCAAGGGTATTGAACAACTGATTAGCTGAACACGCCTGTAATTAACAAATATTAAGACATAAGCCAATCAATCGATGACTCAGGTTTAGCTCATGTTACCACATATCTAACAAATAATCGCCCCTCCTTGCCACACACAATACACCCACCTGTCCCGTTATGCCGGTTATCAGCGCCACTTTGTCACGAGCGTTGACTGCATCACCTCCGCTTGTTGTGCCATTTAAATCCTTGCTATTGTGATTGTTCGCCAGGCGCGCTTGTTTGCTTCCCGTGGCTCCATCGCTTGTGGACATGTTAGCTGCCTGAGCTTTGTCGTTACTCTGTTTTCTGCTAATCGTCGTTTTGGTGCTGGTATAAACAATTTTTCTTCATCTGCTGCGGGAAATGTTGCCACCCGCATCAAAATTATAATACTCTTTTTAAGGTGGCGCAAAGAAACGCTCATTTTTAAAAGCGTACCAAAACTGACGTCACAAACATTCATTAAATTCCTCTGTGGGCACAGTCAGTCACACTACCTTACAAATGGATTCTATGGTGGGTCATTTCATCGATCTGGCAGCACTAACAAACTCGACGGCACATTCGTATACAAGCGCAGGCCAGTTGTTAAATTAAAGTTATTGTTGTTAAAAAAAAAAAAACAAACAAAATGATGGTAAGTTAAAAAGGATAATACAGTGGTTTTTAAGAATTAGCTGTCGTGTAACACAGTTAAAGTCCGCGCTGCATAATTGCATTGGAGACGCGCACACAAAGAACTGCTTATCAGTTTAATGGGCGTAATTGAGAGTGTGTATATGATATTTTTATTGCATTGCTCGCAAATTAGGACGGCACGGATGAGTCAAACCTATTAAATAGTCCCACGAAGAACAACGGCGGTACTATGGAAATCTCATCGCCAAATCCATTGGCACCGACAGCAAATACAAACGGCAGCGGAAGTGCCACTTCACCGGATAGCTCTTCGTCGGCGCCAATGACACCAGCTGCTCTGGGCGAAAATTCGCTACATGTGGAAATCTCTGATGCGTTAAGCGAGAAGGAAAAGGTCAAGTTTACCGTTCACACACGCACCACGCTGCCTGGCTTCGCTAAGAAGGATAACAATGTGGTGCGTCAGCACGAAGAGTTTGTTTGGCTGCACGATCGCATCGAGGAGAATGAAGACTATGCGGGCTACATTGTAAGTGCACCATACGAAATAATCATTATTGCTGAAAAATATATAGCATTGTTATTTCAGATTCCGCCCTGCCCGCCACGACCAGACTTTGATGCATCACGTGAGAAGCTGCAGCGTCTAGGTGAAGGCGAGGGCAACATGACCAAAGAGGAGTTCAAGAAAATGAAATCCGAATTGGAAGCGTAAGTAGAAGGTTTCGATTGTGCCATAAATCAATTTATTATCTGTTGATCTTTCTTTTAGCGAGTACCTGGCCACTTTCAAAAAGACCGTTGCAATGCATGAAGTATTTTTACGTCGCCTAGCCAGCCATCCCGTATTTCGCATCGATCAGCATTTGAAGGTGTTCCTGGAGTACGATCAGGATCTATGTGCTAAGCCGCGCAAAAAGATGGCCATCTTTGGCGGGTTCGTCAAATCGCTGGGCAAGACCACTGATGAAATACTACTGAGTGCTACTGTACGCGATGTTAATGACTTCTTTGAGAATGAGCTTCAGTTCCTTACCGAATACCATGGTCACTTGCGTGAAGCAGCGACGCGCACTGAGAAAATGACACAGCGCCACAAAGATGTCGGCTATTCGCATCAAAAGATATCGAACGCCCTGACACAGCTCTCAACCACAGAGAAAGGCAACATGGAGACTTTTGTGGCGAAGGCAGCGGAAGTGTTTGAACGCATAAAGGCAAGCTATTGTAGTTATTTTAAAGATCTTTAAAATATGTTGCAAATGTTCTAAATAGAATCTGGAGACGCGCGTAGCCAGCGATCAGGACTTAAAGCTGGGCGACACTTTGCGCTATTATCAGCGAGACAGCAATGCCGCCAAGGCTCTGTTGATACGTCGCCTGCGCTGTTTGGCTGCCTACGAGACAGCCAATCGGAATTTGGAGAAGGCGCGTTCCAAGAACAAGGATGTTCATGCGGTAATGTTTATTACAGAATAGAGACTCTTAACTTTTTAATTCTTGGTTTTTTTTGTGCTCACGGTGCTTAGCAGCAAAATTTTCTATTATATTAGCCTAGCAGACAATATGTCAACTTTTACATTTTGTATTAAACTATAAGTTTGTCCGTGTTATATACATACATTTAATTTGTCATGTACGCCTAGTTAAAACATGTCCTTTGATACCAAATTTTTATTCAACGAAGTTGTTACAAAAATTTGTTTGTTATTTAATTTTTAGAGTCATTTCAAAACATAATTGTCTGCGAGGATCTCACAGCTTTGGTGCGCCAAGCACCTGAACCCAACAATTGTGTCGGCTGCAAAAGTATTATTATATATTTTTGGCAATTCATTTTTTTATACATTTGCGTTTCTTATTGTTCAATTACAACGAACTCTCGCATTTCTTTTTCTTTGTGTCTCACTCTGTGCGTGTGGTTGTTATGTCTTCCGCTGCAGCCTTTGGAGGTGCAAGAGGTATTTGGCATTTAATGTTAAAAAAAAATTGGTCACCCCTAGTCTAGTGTCTTGTAATTCTAATTCAAAATTTATTGTAGACACACTCACATAAAGTATAATATCGTTAATCAGTTGCCGCATGCTCTTTAGCATTTCATCTACACAACTTTTGCATGCCTTTTGCTATGTTTTTTTATCATTTGTTTGAGCCATTTGCTAATCTTTGATCTGTTTTATGCAGGCTGAAACTGCTCAAGCGGAGGCCTGTGAAAAGTTTGAGTCTATGTCAGCCTGCGGCAAGGAGGAGCTGATTGGCTTTCGTAATCGACGTGTGGCTGCTTTTAAAAAGAGGTAATTGAACACTTGCAATATTTTCATTAGAAAACCATATAATGCCTGAATATTCTTACAGTCTCGTTGAGTTATCCGATCTGGAGATCAAGCATGCCAAAAGCCAATACGATTATCTGCGTCAATCGCTGTTGGCCCTTAAGGAAATCGCCTGAAAGCCGACAGGCTAGGCATAATCATCTGCACATTGTTTACACACCATTATTAGCCAAGGCCCTCCAAGGAGTAAATTAATTGGTTTTTGCTAAGCAAACAGTTTTATTATCTCTTATCTACATATTATTATTAAATGCATATGCATATACGTATACATATATGGCATATGTAAGATCTAGCTAATGCTTTGAATGTATATGCATTTCCGAATATGAATTTGTTTGTGAAACAGATCGCTTTTATATATGTATGTATATTGTATAACAAGCATTCCTCTATGAACTTTACTATTATATGAACATTGAATTCTAAATATAAAATTATATACAATAATCTTTTTGAAAACTGTCATCCATTCGGACTCAATTCAATTGTTATGTCCAATTTATGGGATTATTGGTAGTCGTAGCCAGGACAACCAACAAGAAACTCTAAATTTTCTACATAACTACCCCGTTTAAACACTTTGAAAATCGTATCCATTATTTATTATAGTTATTTCTTTTGAATTTTTTTCGATTTCCTTTGTTAAAATCATGGATGAGTTTGGTTGCTTTGATCCCAAGCAGCCTACTAGCGACAAGGTACCGGATTGGCGCACTTCAACCTATCGCGGACATCGTCACATTACGGACACACGACTGGGCACTAAGTTGAGCGCTCCAACTGAGTGCTCCAATAAGGGTATTTATGTGCGAGATCCGTTGCTGCACGATAAGCAGTACACCGAAGTGAGCGCCAATTACACGTGGAAGGTGAGCTATAACAGGTGCTCTTAGGAAACAATTCCAATCTTTTTAATTGCACCTCCTTGCAGTATGGCGATCCCAATATTTTGCGCAATCCGTCGCTTAACATGAAGACACAGTTCATGAAGCGCTTTGAGGAGGGCAATCTGCGTTTTGTGAAACGCAAGATTAAGCCCATGACGAGCGTGTCCCAGGACACGTATACATTCGTTGAGCTGCCATTTGAAAATGATCCGCTGCCAATGCATATGCCCACACCAGTGGAGCCCCCCAAAATAATCATAGATCGTTCGAAAATTGGCTATACCAAGTATTTGGATCCAGCAGCCACCACATACAATCTATCCTATGTGCATTTTACGCCACATGATCTGCAGGCAAGCATTGCGGCCCACGATAATATCACATTTTGGAACTGGGCACAGAATGGTCCCGCCGACACACACGTTTCTCGTGTTGCAAACGAAAACATGTGCGATGAGGCTAATGCACACGAATGCCCCAAACGCCGCTTGGAGTATCAGAATCAGCTTAAACGAGTACCGCACACCGGTCTCGTCACCGAGGTGCGCGACAACTATGTGGATCCCAAGCTGAACAAAGAATATATCGAATATGATATAACCGATGTGAAGCCAATTCTTGTCTCGGAGGCGGTTACACCGTTTGCCAAGATCAGCGAGTATGGCGTCTATGGTTCCGGTAATTCGGTGCTTAAATATGTTTAGACAGTTTGAATTTTATTTGAAACAGCGAAATATATTCAGGTTTATTTTACCCCTATACAAACTAGTATATCGAAAAACAATGTGGCAACAAATGATAGATGGACGTGACCAGCACTTCGTCATCGTCCTCAAAGGCAGGCAATTTAGCGCTTGACTGTGGCGCCTGTGCTATATAGATGGGTATGTCCAGTTTGGCAAACTCGTGTATGAACTGCCGGCAGACGCCGCAGGGCGTGGTATAGCCAGCCGGATGATAGGCAACAACGGCGCCTGCATTGAATGTCTTGCAACCTTCGCTGATACCTTTCACCAGAGCCGTGCGCTCGGCACAACAGCCTGGAGTGAAGGCCACATTCTCCACATTGCAACCGGTGAAGACCTTACCGCCTTTGGAGCGAAAAGCAGCGCCTACCTTAAAATTACTGTAAGGTGCGTAGGCAAAGCAGCGAGCATTGAGGGCATCCTCTAGCAGTTCACGGCCACAGTTATCTGTTTGGGCACAGCATCGAGTTAGTTGGGATTTATGACGGAGTTGGCAGCTAGACTGCCCCTTACCCAATTGACCAAAGGAAATGGTATACTCGTACAGTTTGACGGGATGTGGCAGCTTGAGCGACTCGGAGACAGGATATCCGATTCTGCGCGGCTGACGTCTGTCCACCTCATTTTGCAGCTCCTTCAACTGTTCCATATAAAATTTTAGCCTTTTGAACGCCTTCCGCTTAGCGAGCTCATTCTGAAGAGCATCAAGCCGTTTCATGCACTTCTTTAATTCCTTGCGTTTTTGTGACATTTTATTTTTAGACATATATTTAATTTTTTTAATTTTACAGACTCTACCAAAACTACTAATATGATAATGATACCGACTTGACAGTTAATCGGTTGAAATCAAGCCGTGGCCTACTGAGACTCTATAAAAGGATTTTCTTATTTGTATAGTCGAGGATTTCGGCATCATCCTCAACTTTCAGTGACCAGATTGCCAGGATATATCTGGAGAAAATCTTTGAAGATCATTAGAAAAATATAGCTGCCATATATACACATTTTACAAATGGCCAATAGGGTCTTCCGCTAGGACACAATCATGGCATTGGAAGCCGGATTCGTTTTTTATCACTTTCCTGACTGACTACGTCCCTTAAGCGACTCATCTAATCTGGGCTACCTACGTGTGCCTTTATTACCTACTGTGCCTTTATTATTATTATTTTTACTTGTATTGAATTCATCAATTGCATTTTGAGGTATTATTATACCCTGTAATCATTATAGATAGAAAAGAGTATAGGGTTTTGTGTGAATATACAGTATTTATATTCTTAATTAACATCTCGCAGATTTTATAAACCTTAGAGTTGTGGACTATATCTATATATACATATCTTTCTTTACTATTTTTGATTTGCGATCATGATCCTTAAACTGGAATAATGAACAGTTTATTTAGAGGTATTGCTCATATATAAGCTTGAATAAAATACGCTCGAATAAACGTTTCGGCAGTTTGGAGCTGGGAACAGAGTATCTTCTGCTCGGGCACCTCATGTCAACAACAAGCAGCCTGATTAGATTATCAGCATCAGATTATAGTCATAGCAGCGGTTATTGATAACACCAATAACACCGGTAAACAAACATTCTAAATAATAAGCGTTTAAATTTGTCGCAATATGCAGTTGGTAACTGCATAGAAAGCAAACGGATATCGTTTTTATAGAAATTTATGGGGAATAGAAAATTGGGAATCCCAACAATGTATAAAATGACTCATAAAGAACTTAAAATATAGCTCACTTTTAAAATATTAAATATAACTATGATTTATAGACCCTAAAATCGAGCTGGTACATAAAAATATTTTCGATTGAGGCTCTTTTTTACATTTGAGAAAATTACATGAATTTTTTTTTTGGATCGGTCAAAACATTTTGACCTTATCTAGTTCTTTATTTTATAAATAGTAATTTTGTTTACTAGTGTCAATATTTAATATATTTAGCAAATTCTAAAACCTTTGGATTATGTTAGCTTTGAAATGTATCTAGATCTTTCAGTAGGTGTGGAAACTCTTTGGCAACAGATTGAAAATGGATGTGCAAAGCACGGGATCATCGCTGTTGAACGGCTCCTCGGGCGATCGCTCATCTAATGCCTGTGCTATATAGATGGGTATATCAGTGTTGCCAGCAAACTCCCTGATAAACTGTCGACAGACGCCGCATGGTGAGATGAACACTTCGGGCTTATAGGCGACCACAGCGCCGGTCGAGAACTGCTGATAGCCTTCACTGATGGCCTTGGTGAGGGCCGTACGCTCAGCACACGCTGTTGGCGTAAAGGCGGCATTCTCCACATTACAGCCAGTGAAGATTTGATTGCTGATCTTCGTACGGAAAGCGGAGCCTACCTTGAAATTGCTGTACGGAGCATAGGCGCGCTGGCGCACCACATATGCAGCACTTAGAAGTTCCTGAACCGTTGCATCTGTGTAAACAAGATGATACATAACAACCATTGTAGTTGGGAATGCTTTTACTTACCCAACTTGCCGTATGGAACGACGGACTCTGTAATTTCTGGCTGGGCCAAGCCTTTTAACAGATGTGCCATATTAATAAAATTTGCTATTTATAAATTATAATATATACGCGCGCGCTGAGGTAACAAATAATTTTGTGCGCCAGTCCGTGTGTCCGCTACGAACGTCCGATGACAAATGGACAGTATTTATTGTAGACGCCGTGTGTTATTGAGGAGCGAGCCGCTCGCTGGTAGCAGCTGTGTGGCTGATAACAACGGCTGCTGCTCGGACAAATTGCCAAACAAATACACAGAAAAACTACAAAACATGGGAGCGTATGTACATATGTATGGGTTAACAAAGCGGGGTAGTTTTACAGTTGCACTTGGTTAAATAAGGGGTATTCACACGTTGTATTGCACATAATATAAGACCAAAGATGCGCCCTATTTGCCATTGAGAAACCGGAAGCTATTGGGCAACAGTTCCAGCACGCTGGTACAAAGCACACGGAGCGGCATATTGGTCGGCTTCGCTGCATACAGCGGTATATCCTTGCCATTGACGGCAAACTCGGACAAAAACTGTCGACACACACCGCAGGGCGTTGTGAAGCCGTTATCCTGCTCTGCTACAACGGCGCAGGCCACAAATTCGCGTTTGCCTTCGCTAAAATAAAAATTGCAACTAATTAAAGAAAAAAAACTGTATATAGGGCAAGTCAAGGACTGTTCACCTTAAGGCCTTCACCGCAGCAGTTCTTTCTGCGCATATGCTGGCAGCATAGGCGCCATTCTCAATGTTGCACCCAGTGTAGATGGCCCCATCGCTGGTACGTATCGCAGCGCCCACGGCAAAGTTACTATATGGACAATAAGCATGATTTCGTGCTTCCGCTGCGGCCCTTATCAGCTCCTGTATGGAAGCATCTGAAAAACAAATAGAGAGCGCTAAAATCCATAATTATCGTGTAATTAACAAGTCTTGTCGCACCCAAACTGTCGTGCTCCCTGACATTGGCATCATCTCTGGCACCATTTATGTACACCTGCGTCATGGCTCTATATATTTTCTAAACGTTCTAATTTCAGCGTTGAATAGGAACAAAGCTTTTGCGTTCTACTTTTGCTACGATTATAACTCCTTATGGTGTATTTTCGTTCAAACGCTTGCTGCAGATTTAATGTCCACCGAAATCATTTTCACTATTTGCCGTTCAATAAGTTCCAATTAGGCACTCGTTCTTACGACATCGCGCCATCTGACCTTAATTGTTTCGAGAACTTTGAATCCGTTATAGGCGGCTGCAACTGTAGCAACAGTCAGCTGTTTCAGAGACATTTGAAGTGTTATCGATATGTTTGATATCGATAAGCTTTTTGCTTTGTAAACAAAAAGGTATGTCGGTGTCACATGTGTGTGTGTGTGGGTTTTCCGACGTTATCAGCTTTTAATGATAATCGGAAAATTTTTTGAGTGGCAGTGGCATATTGATATCAAGGCAGTCATTTAGTGAGTCGTGCTTGTTGTGTTTTGTCCTACACTCTTTTTTTAATATGCCGTCGACGTCATCGTCCAGCAATCCGCAGCAACCGGAGGACATCGAGCGCGCTATGGGTGGTGCCGAAGAACATGTTTCACAGCGCTTGCCGCCCATTGACTTTGATCTGGATCGTTTTCCATTTTGCATTGTTTGGACACCAATACCAGTGCTCACCTGGATACTGCCATTCATCGGCCACATGGGCATCTGCATGAGTAATGGCGTTATCAGAGATTTTGCTGGACCATATCTGGTGACGGAGGACAGAATGGCATTTGGACGTCCCACACGCTATTTACGCTTGCATCCGAAAAACGTCGAAGGTGGATCCTATGCCTGGGATGAGGGTGTGTCAAAAGCTTCCGTCCTTTATGGCACGCGCATGCACAACATATTTTGTGATAACTGTCACTCGCATGTCGCGACGGCTCTCTGTAATATGCAGTATAAGGACAGCACCAGCTGGAACATGATCATTCTGTGTTTCTGGCTGTTCGTTTTCGGCCGCTATGTGGGTGTCTGTGGCTTCATCAAGACCTGGTTGCCGTTTCTAATACTACTTACCGTTGTTGTTTTACTCGCTGTGTACTTTTAGGGCCTACCAATTAATTCAGTTAATCAAAAATATGTCTAAACAAGATCAATGTTTGTGTGTGTAGATAAGTATGTAGTTTGTTTATTAGAAAAAGAATACTAAGTACTACTTATGACTCATGTTTTTGTTGCTGTGGTTTTGGCCTCACTCTTCAAGAGCGCGGCTGACATCGTCTGCTACTGCGAGTAGCTTTTTCCATTGGGTAGCAGACAGCGAGATACCCTTCTTGCCAGGCAAGACTTTGCCATCCTTCTCGTAGTGCTCGCGTATGTCAACCATTTTTTTGCCGCGAAACTCATTGATGCGCACCTGACGCATGCCCTCGAGTGTCCATGAGGTAGTACCACCATCTCCATCATCCTTTTTTGCCTTTTCACCGGTGACGGTCTCCTTGGCCTTTTTGCTTGGCGGTGGATTACGCTGCAAATAATTGTTTTATTAAATATTGATGATTTAATTAACGCCAGATGAAATTCTATGTTTCTTACATCATCAGGACCGCTGTCACTGTCAGACGAGGAACTTTTTTGCTTCCTGATTTTTGGCATTTTTAATTCGAGACTGAATTGCTTCTTGCTGATAAAATATTTGGCGCAAATAATTTGCGTCGACTGCGTTGCCATTCACTCGCTTGATTTGGCATTGACATTCCCATGTTAACGTAAATGCGACATAGACGCCGATTCTGCCGCATTCTTTTTCTAAGTAAGCGGCGGCATCAGTTGTAAACGCGCACTTTTTCTTCTTGTTTTGCGTAAATTCGATTGCCGCTGGCAGAATATTAAGAGAAAAGTGAAAAACTGTATAATAAACAGTAACTGAAAATTAATAGTTTGTGGTAAGCGTGTGTTTATTTTATTTTATTACGATTTGCGCTAAAATCTGCACACATTTTATTTGTACTCTTACATACATATATACATACAAATGTACATACATGCGCGTTTCTCATTTTTCCTTAAGAGTTTAAAATAAAATACATAAAATGGGCAAGAAGGCCGACAATCCTGAAACAAACAATGCATCCTCTGGCGCTGAGGAAGAAGAGGAGGAGTATGCCGTTGAAAAAATTTTAGATCGTCGTGTGCGCAAAGGAAAGGTTTGTGCGGGGATAAGCGGCGCAAGTGGGACGCTAGGACATGTTGCTAATGATCATTTCCATTTTAAAGGTGGAATACTATCTCAAATGGAAGGGTTATGCAGAAACTGAAAACACCTGGGAGCCGGAAGGAAATCTTGATTGCCAGGATCTCATACAACAATATGAGCTGAGTCGCAAGGATGAGGTAAGTCGTGAATTTGGTACAGTTGTGTTGTAAATGGTTTACCTTACTACGGATTTTTTCTTGCAGGCCAATGCGGCGGCCTCTTCTTCTTCGTCCTCTTCGAAGAAAGAGCGTCCCGGCAGCAGCACCAAGGTCAAGGAGACCGGCCGTACCAGTACCACAGCCAGTAACAGCAGCGGCAGCAAACGGAAATCCGAAGAGCCAGGTAGGCGACACCTAAACAGTCTTTTCATATATGCAAACATATGCATATATATTTATTTGAGATATATATATATATATATATATGAAGATTTCTACATATGTAAACATGCCAAGTAATAAACACTGTACTTCAGCTGGTCCAGCAGGTAGCAAATCAAAGAGAGTCGAGCCTGAGGATACCGCCGATATAATACCGGCGGGCGGCACTGGATTCGATCGCGGCTTAGAAGCTGAAAAGATACTGGGCGCCTCCGATAATAATGGCCGCCTGACATTCCTTATTCAGTTTAAGGGAGTCGATCAGGCCGAAATGGTGCCATCGACTGTGGCCAACGTTAAGATACCTCAAATGGTAATACGCTTCTATGAGGAGCGCCTCTCCTGGTATTCGGACAACGAAGATTAAGTGTTGCAGGTCCCAAATTTGTTGTTCAAAAATAACTTTTTTTTCTCAGCATATTAAACATTATGTACTTTTATCATAAAATTCCAATTAATAAACATGAACTAGCTTATGTTTAAAATTGTGTAAGCGGTGTCTCTAAATGTGGACGCCATATGTTGACCAGATGTAATTTTAGGGATTCAGCAGCTTGTTCGCCACATTGCATTCGGAATTTTCCAGCACATTGCCGCAGCAGGACCAATGCCGACGACCCGGATGACCCGCATGCCCGTGACCACAGCCACTGTAGCCAGGCATTCGGCCCTCGCACGAACACTTGACGGTCTTGCTGCCCTTGCCGGAGCAGAAGGCGCAGCAGTGGTAGATGCCATTGTGCGGACGCACCTGGCGCGAGTGAAAGGTATAGGGGCTGCCCTTGATTTGCCGCTCATTAATGGAGATCGTTAATATAAGTGTACCCTGTGTGTCGGGCGTAAAGGAAATGCTGTAGGTGCCGTCGCGATGATCGGACACCTCAATGGGCAGAAACTTGACGCTGGCATCCTTGTATTTTATAATGCAATTAATTTCTAGCCCGCCATGGCATAGCGCCACCCCATCCGCATCGCGTGACAACAGCAGCAGATCAACCTTCTTGTGCAGTCGCAGCTGCGAGAAGCCCTCCCATTGTAGGGTGCACAGAGATGGGTCAACGGTTTGCATGGTTATAATGCCGTATAGCGGTATATCATGCTGATTCTTGGTACTAGGCGCTCGTATTTTCGATAGAAAATGCAGTGAATCGGATATCTGTAAGAAATGCAATGAATTACTAGAGTATTTTGCTAGAAACTGTACTGTACTCAAAAAGGGTGAATGTGCTATTTTAAGGTTATGTCCGAAAACTGTCACATGTACAGTTGCTGCAGGACGGAATGTGGAAAGGTGCAAAATTGTATTGCGAATATAAATTTGTTGATAATTCGACTAAAATGTCAACTTAAGCAGGTTTTTTTTTGCAAATCCCTTCAGTTTTTAGTACAGTTTTAGGATTGGGACTAGACGGGTTGACTCATACGCACCTTGGGATCGACGGGCGTCTTGAACTGTTGGCAATACTCGAAGCGTTTTAGGAGAATCCGAGCGAAGCTTAGTATCTCAACATCGGCGCCAATGTCGCAGAGCTCCTGGCTAAAGCGTATCGCATCCATAGCCTGCTGCGTGCGTTTCTCTAGAAGATCAAGGTTTAAAAGAGTTCAATATTTGGTATAAAAAGTTCCCCCTTTTTCGGCTAAATAATGGTTGGATCTCTCAGATATAGCCTTTTCTGGCATATTAGTGATTCTCATGCCAACCAGTTGTTAGCCATTGGATTCGTTCGCTCAATCCTTACCCAGTTCGAGCTGTTGGTTCAGTATGAGCTCCACCTTGGATTCCCTGGCGCGACTGATCTGCTGCAGCAGAGTGTTGCGATGCGCATGAAGCGCTTCCACGTAACGATCCATATAGCTCTCTACCTGGGCCTGTATGTCATCACACCTGGCATTAATGCTGCGTGTTATATCGTGCAGCCGCTCGATCGAGTGCTCCGCATACTGACATAGCGGACGCGTTTGTTCCGTGGCCTCGTTAAGATGCTTGGTCACCTGCAGCTGGGTGATTGCCTTGGCGACGGTCTCGTGGCGATGGCCACGATGCTGCATCACCAGGCAGTCCGGGCAAGCGAGCTGCAGAGAGTTAACGGAGTTAGCAATGTAATTAGAGTGGAATCCAGTGCCTAACCTGCCGGCAGGGCACACAGAAGGACTTCAGCTCGAAGCCGTGCAGGCCGCACTTGAGCAGCACATGGCTGCTGTCCCCCAGGCCCAGTTGTTGTTGCTTCTGTTTGCGTGCACGTCGCAGCTCCAGGATGTTGCGCATGCGATGATTGGCCGTGCTTCGCTGTCGCTCGTGGGCCTCCTTGCACAGCGTGCACAGATTCAGAGTGCAGCTGATGCAATGATAGGTGGCCTGAAAGGATAACACTAGTTAGCTATGGCGGAGGAAGGTCCAAGGTGGCTTCCCACTTCAAATCTTACGCTTATCTCTTCGCTGCACAGTGAGCACCAGACACGCGAGATGATATCGTCGCCGGCCTGCAGACGCAGTGCCTCAATGCGTCGCACCAGCAGAAAGTTCTGTGGCAGCTGCCGCACCCCGCCCAAGGTAGGCAGCTCCGTGATGAACTGGCATATGTGGCAGCGTATGGAGCGCGTAGACTCCGGCACGCTGGCAAAGCTGGCGTTTAAGCGTGTGCTGGAGGAGCACGCCGAGGTCGAGCGTTTGGCTTCACCTTTACCCTGGAACACATACAGACAAGTCAACCATGAAGAGCAGGAGCTGAACTTCAATTTACCCGCAGCGTCAGGCGATCCAAGGACTTCTTGCTGCGCAAACTGAGACTTGCGCCGCGCTGCCTGTCCGGCGAGACCGTGGCCAGTTCGCTGGCTGTGTCTGGCGTGGAGGAGAGCAAGCTGTAGCTGGAGCGTTCCTCCCACAGTGCCTCCTCCCTGAGATTCTCGTTGACCAGGCACTGCAGGCAAAATGAGTGCAGGCAGTGCAGCGTGCGCGGATCTGTGTAGACATCCATGCATATGCCGCACTTCAGATCCTCGGGATAAACGATGCTCACACAGCTCGTGTCGGGCGGTAGCGTCAAGCTGGGCGAGGGTGACACCAGCGGCGTGCCCGCCGGCGAAGGCGTGCGGCTCCTGGAAACCAACAAGCCACTGTCATAGTACTCGCTTGCTGCTGGCGGCAGTAGCAATGCGTTGACCTCCAGAGGAACGCCGCTATCCGGCGTGGGTGGCGACACGCGCAGCTCCGGCGAAGCTTTCAGACTGAGCACACGTTTTGGCTTGAGCGGCATTGGAGCTCGGTGCGGGTGTGGGCTTAACATAACCGCAGCTGCTGCTGGTGCTCCTGGTGGGGGTGGGGGTGGTGCGACCGTAATGTCGCTGGCGCTGCTGCTGCTCTGCACGGAGACGGCCGATGCGCCGCTCAATATGTGATCCAGCAGCGATTCTGGTGAGGTGGAGCTGCCACCCGTAATGCTGCTGCTGCTGGGCTCACTGTTGCTGTCCGCGACGAGCGCTTCCGCGTGCTGGCCCAGCGTGCGTGAATGTCGGATGCAGCTGCTCAACTCCATGACGCGTAGTCGTGGCACCGTTTGGCCAGCGCCTAGCACAGCTAAAGGCGGAGGCGCAATGCTAAAGCTGAACAGCTGCGGCGCCGACTTGCGACGCAGTGCATCCAACTGCTGCTGCTGCGGCTCTAGCTGCTGCTGCTGCCTAGTGCCGCCGCTTTGTAGCCTGATTTTGCTGGCACTCAACTTGAGCTGCATTTTATCGGTTCGAGCAAATGTGGTGGCTGCTCCAGCTGCTGTTGGCATCGGCATCATTGCTGCCAAATCGCCAGCTGTCAGCTGCATGCGCTCATACTCGATGAGATTGCTCTTCGAGCTGCGCTTGAACGTGAGCTTCGTCTGTAGCGTTGGCGAGTTGCACTGGCTTCTGCTCATTAGGAAATCTGGGAGCTAGACAGTGCTTATGCAATCAATGGATGAATTTTACAAAATGTATTTTGCTCATGAGTGGATTCACTTGACAGCTGCGCGTTCCGTTTCCAACTGCTGGCTGGCAGTTGGAGCTGGCCAACGGGTCGTATGCTTAATCTAATTACTCAAACACAAAACAAATGCGAATGCGAATTGGTTACAACTGTCACCGTCTGACTGTTTGCCAGTTGTGTTTTGCACTCGATTCGCTGCAGAATGGATATGTCAGGTCGGATTATAACAACGCTCGCATCTGAATGGGTAATATTCAAAACCGACTGAATACTGGTGTCAAATGCAAATATATTCATTTTGATAGCCTGTCAGAGTGGGAGATAAGTGGATAAAAAACAAGCAAGACTAATATAATTGAATAAAAAAACACCATTTCTTAATAAAATAATTGGAACTCACGGTCCAAAAGATATTTAAAGAATTTGATCAAATTGTGATTAAAGGCTAAAGAATGGCCTTGAAAAAACCCACACGATCATATAATCTTATAAACATTAATTTTAAACCAGCATTTGAGAATTTTAAATTTATAAACTTTATAATTTCATGATTAAACGAGTTATTAAAAATATATACATATTAATCAAAGAACCTTCCCTACTACCCATTTTGTCGAAAACGTTATAACGCATTCTCATCATTGAAAATATTTCCATATAAAAGAATTTTCTATTATTGATAGAAATATTCAGTAACAAATTCATATTTCATGAACGTCATGATTTTTTTTTATTCATCTTAAAGTCCATTTTACAATCTTCGTGAGAGTGCGTTATCAATCAGTGCATCATTTCTTGAATGTCGATCAACCTAACACCCACTCTTACTCTCTCGCTCTCTGGCTGACGTTCTGTAAAACTGTCAAAGCTTTCACGCAAATTCCAACTGTTGTTCCGCTCACCCATGCACAGTTCTCACACACACACCATTTATACTCAAATGTCGGGGAGAGTGAGCTTTTGCGCGCTGGGCGCCCCCAAACCCAACGCACGCGCTCCGAATCGGCCTCAGTGCAATTTGGGATTGGGCGGCGTGCGTACGTTGTTAACGGTTGTTTTGTTTTTTCGCGGCTCGTGAAAATCGGTATCGGCATCGGTGCGAGTGACGCGTGTCTCGATTTTTTTAACATTTAGCTTTTGAAAGAATCGCCCAGCAGCTGCACAGAACTTGCGGCTCGGCAACGTGAAACAACTTTCTATTTTGTTGTTCGTTTTCGATGAATAATATTAATAACTGTTTTCGCTTTTATTTCAATTTTTATAAAGTGCCAAATTACATTGGTATTTAACCAAAAAATTTCGTGTGTTCACATATGAAAGCGAATTCTGTTTCATTGCACTGTGTTGAACTTTTGTGTTTTCTCGCTGTGTTTTCTTTTTCGTAAGTGACGCACATTTTGTTGTAGCGGCATTTTGCGTGCGTGTGTGTGTGCGTGTCTGTTGTTTTTATTTTGTTTTGCTTTCGATTTTCTATTCTGCGTTAATCGGCAAAAAAGGGGAACATCAACATGGAAGCGGTAAGCGTGACTTATTAGACCTGTCAAACATATACTTACATAGCTTAACGGTCTCCCCCCACTTATGCAAAACAATTGCGTTTATCAGTCTGAAGAGCGTCAGTTTCAAAGTTCAAATGCGATAAAGTTTTTGGGCGGCCTTTGCGCAAAAGGTTAAAGTCCCCCTGAAGCCCCCAGCCATAGGCCCATCGAAAGGCGTTAAACTGTTCTCGTGTTTATCAAAAAAAAAAAAAAACACGGAATCTAAATGATAAGTCTCATTAAGTTTGCCAGCGGATTAGCGACTATAATATTTGTTTTTACGCATCACAAAACAGATTTTTGCGTGCTGTTTCTTCTAAGTAGAATAAATAAATACAATAAAAAATGTAATCGATTTCGATTACACGAAAAAAAGAAAACACTTTTCCAGTGATTTTCCTATGCGAAATGATAACGTCATTGTCGACTGCGAATAACTCTCCTCACATTCGACATGACAGGTGGGAACAGTTCGGAAAGAGTCTTCTTGATATAAAAGGAGGTTGCGTTTATTTGAAAACTGTTTTAAATATTTGAAAACCGTTTTTTTTCATCAACTTAATAATAATGAAAATTAATAAAATTTAATATGAAATATTAAAAATAAAAATGTTCTAGAACTTTTTACGTTGCATTTGTAATACATGCAATTTTGTACTCCGTTTTTTGAAATACTCTTTCACCCTTTCTTTCTTATGATAAAAACTTAATGATATATTTGAAAGTTTCTCAATTTAATAAAATATATTTCATAGTTAAGTCGCTGCCTCGAAAAATGTAATTTATTTTCACCATTTGTCACATCCAGAGATAAACAGACATAAACATATCATATAATAAATATTTTATTACAGACGGATAACTATAGATTCGGCAACACGGACTATATCGTATTTCTGGGCATGATTGTTCTTTCCACAGGCACTGGCATATATTTTGGCTGCTTTAAGTGAGTGTTATACATTTTCTCCCATTGAGTTTTTTCGCTGATTGGCCTATGCTTTCTAGAAAAACCAAAAAGTCCATTGAGGAAGTGGAACCGACTTTGCCCACCAGCGCAGCTACGCAGACACGTAGACATGATTTTGGTTCGGAAAAGATGAGCGAATATCTGCTGGGATCGCGCAAATTGAAAGTCTTTCCTGTTGCCATGAGTCTAATAGCCAGGTGACAGAACTTTATATATATATATATATATATAGTAATGACACTTATCTCTCTTCTCGTTTATCTACAGTTATGTATCAGGCGTCACCATACTTGGCACCACATCAGAGATATATAATTATGGCACACAATACTGGTTTATAGCCATAGCCATTATACTGCAGGGCATTGCTGTCTCCTATATCTATATACCAGTATTTACAGCACTACAAGTCGGCTCCTCCTATGAGGTATGTATATATCTTTAGCCAAATCATAAACTTAATGACTCTGGAGCAGTTAGTAGTTTATAAAAAAGGTTGTTAAACCGAATCACAGCACAAATGATAAGAGAGGAAACCGACTCTTGTACCATATTGAATTAATTATATCACTTATTGATTGCTATTTGACTGGGTTAATGTGTTGCAATATATGTAAGAAGGTTAATGTTTTTAATACTTGATTTATAGGTTCATGCTTAAGAAATGAAGAAAATTAAAACGAATTTCTATATATATTAATTTCTTTTTTAAAGAATGCGACATTCTATAAAAGTATGCAACCATCTGCATCTCCTGCCTAACTCCGCCCTATTAAAATCGATATGTTATTTGTAGAATGCCGGATTTATGGTCGCGAAATGATGTCGTTGCCCCCACAGAAATGTGTCAGGTTTCTTAAAGTAGATTATTTTTAAACATGCTGGAAAGTTTTTGAATTCATTTAATGATTTTGTTATTGTAATATCCTGTTTAGTATTTTATTCATGCAATCCAGTAGCACGTATTTTGTTGAAAATCTGTTAAACTTTTAACGGATATATTGTTTGTATATGAAATTCAAAATTTTCTTTAACTTTTCCAAATAAAAAACTCAATATTTAGTTTCTATAGTCATATGACAAAGAAAATCATGAGATCTATTCAGTTAACCGAAAATGTATATCACCTAGGCGACTTTTTACATCAAATTTTTCCATTGGACTTTTTGCGATTTGTCATTGGCCTGAAACCTTATGTTGGCCAATTTGAAACCCAAGTAGAAATTGTAGCAAACATTTTAATTAAAGCAAAGACATCACAAAGTGTCGTTCAGTATTGGACTTTGCCCGCCCCACTTGTTGTCCATATGATTAATTTCAAATTAGATTCGCAGTTTTATGCCACTTGACAGTTGTTGTGGCCCGGTCGTAGAGTAGTAATTACTTTTCCAGTTTTGTTGCTTAAAAAAAACCATAAACATATTGATTTTCATCTTACACAGAATGATGAATGAACACTTCAATTATAAGATCTATTGTTCTAATTAGCTCTGAAGGGTTGTTATTAGTTGCCGATCTCGCTTTCAATGATATGTATGATGTTTAAAGGTAGTAAACACAAACTATTTTTTTTACCCTCACGGGTATAATAACTTTGTCTTGATCAATTTCCGTTTCTATTCAAAAAAATAGACTCTTTTCTCTCAACTCAAATGTTTGATCTTTAGATGAAAGATGATCCTAACCTATGAAATCATTATTGAAATCAATTAAAATTATCTTGTAGCTCCCATAAGGGTCTAAGTTCATTTATAGAGAATTTTTTTGGCCTTTCAAGACCAAACTTACCAAATCGAGCTTCCTTATACTTCCAAAATATTAGCAATATCTTTTTTGAACATGGTTTAACTACATTCCATGGGAATATTTCAAGCATTTTGTTGTGTGCCTAAGTAGAAGAAAAAAATGGGATATATAATATTTTTGAATTTCTAATTTTTTGGGACATAAAATATTAAGTATGATTTCTACTAAAATAAAAGGCCAAATATTAACTCGAAACTTATAGAAAAAAAACGTATCTTAAGAAATAAAAGAACTTAAAAGTAGAGAGAGAAAATAAATACCTGTAGGCATAAAAATATATATAATCACAATTCTGTAATTCGATAAACCGAAGGTAACTGAGAACGATTCGGATAATTCTTGGAACACAGATTAATATCAGAAATTTGATTACATTTTCAGTATCTGGAAATGCGCTTCCATTCGGTCATACGTAGCATAGCATCGTTTATGTTTATTTTGGATGAGGTGAGTGTTCCTTTCGAGCCGTAGACTTTCTAATCTAATGCCTTTTCATTTTCAGATACTATTTTTGCCATTTGTTGTATATGTGCCAGCCATAGCCTTAAATCAAGGTAATCATCTTTCAGGATCTCCATTTCCAGCTCATACTTTTAACTTCTCCGTTTTTGTCTCTACAGTCTCTGGCATCAATTTGCATGTGATATCATCGGTTATTGTTATTGTGTGCGTTTTCTATACCTTTGTGGGCGGCATTAAGGCTGTGGTGCACACGGACGCCTGGCAGACGCTGGTCATGTTCCTCTCGGTGCTGGCTGTCGCCGCCTTGGGCACCTACTATGCCAGCGGGCTGGAAAAGCTGTTTGATGATGCCGCCAAGGGCGGTCGCCTGATATTTACCAATACAAATCCATCGCCCTATGTGCGTCACACCGTTTGGAGCGTGCTCATTGGTGGCTTCTCCTACTGGACTTCCTTTAATGCCGTCAATCAGACCATGGTGCAGCGTTACATGTCGCTGCCATCGCTGAAGCAGGCGCGTGCATCAATGGCCATATTTACGATTGGTGTGGCCGCCTTTGTTTCCGTTTGCTGCTTTGTGGGTCTGCTGATCTTTGAGAAGTACCAGGATTGCGATCCGCTGAGTGCGGGCCTGATTACCCATGACGATCAGTTGCTGCCGCTGTATGTGGTTCAGAGCGTGGGGCATATACCCGGCATGGCGGGTCTGTTTATAGCGGGCATCTTTGGTGCCGCCTTGAGTTCACTTTCGGTGGTGCTCAATTCCACATCGCTGGTCATACTGGAGGACATTGTGCGCGGCTGCTTCAAGATGCAGCCCAGTGAACGCGCCGCAACTGTGCTGGTCAAGAGCACCATTATCGTGCTGGGTGTGCTGGCGCTCTCGCTGGTCTTTGTGCTGGAGCATCTGAGCGGCATATTGAGCATCTGCACCTCCATGACGGCAATTGCGGCGGGCACCACTTTTGGCCTCTTCACGCTGGGCATGCTCGTGCCGTGGGCTAATAACATAGGCACAGCCGTTGGTGGCATTGCCAGCGCTTTGCTAGCCGGTTGGATATCCTTTGGCACACAGTTTAGCATAGCGGCGGGTGAGCTCAACTCCCAGAAGCTGAACGTTTCCGTGGAGCACTGTACGACAAATGTGACGCTGCCCGACACTGTTTGGGTCGACGAGGAACTGGTGTTTCCACTGTATCGTTTATCCTATCACTGGATCAATCCCATTGGCGTGGCAACGGTTATTGTGGTGGGCTCCATTGTATCACTGCTGACCAAGCCGACGGATGTGAAGACACTTGATGCGGAGCTGATATCGCCAGTCTTGCACAGATTTTTGCCAAAGGAATGCTTTACCGGACGCCAGCAAACGAACCTACTGAGCCGCACATAAATACAAATGCAGAAGCAATTGTACATATACCCTAAAAAGAAATAGTTAGCAGAAGAAAAAAAAAGAATTCCCAAACAATACGTTGTGGACAAGCTCTAATCGGAGATGCAGCTCCTACATTCTATAAGTTAGTTAAGCCCAACATAATCTTAGTTTAGTAAGTAGTACAAATTGCAGTTCGGTTTTGTGTAAAGGCGCACACACACAACGTTTAACATGGTACAGGAATTTATGAATCTGCATACACAAGTTGTTTGTTGTATTATTATTTATATATATACTTATGTAGCTTTATTGAAACTGTTTCTTTTTTTTTTGTTTGTTTGTTGAATTCCAGTTAAAACGTATTACTTTGGCATTTTTGTTTGTTCTTGTTCAATTAGTCAGCATACTGTCTCTCAAAATGAGTGTATTCCGTGTGACTTAGCAAGCATTATGTCTGTGATAAAAATTTAATAAATATACATATATGTATATATTTATATACTATATAAGAAGTTGCCATTGCCATTGCCATTGATATGAAAAATGTTTGTTGCAATTATTTTGTGAGCAAAAGCGCATATCCTAGCATAGTATGCTACCTAAATTAGTTAAATTAAGCCCCTAATTTGGCCATGAATCACAAAATGATGAATACTTCGTACTACGTACTCCAGTTAAGGTTGTTTCTTCTGTTGCGACATCTCCTCCATCGTCTGTCCCCTGCTGCTCAAATACTTTCTCAGCTGGAAGGCAATTAGCACAAGGCACGCAACACCTGCGCTCACATAGCTGTTGTAGACAAACTGCTGCGGCAACATTTTGCACCTGAACACGGCATAGTCATCCGGCGTAATTGTGGCCTAAAATAATAATAAAATCAAACATTTGAGGATGATAATAGAAAAGTGCCCTGCTTACCAGCATAAAACTGGGATTGACATTGTTGCGCCAGCTGAAGGAGGCCACCGTGTACTCATCAATGCCCAAGCGATTGATGTTGTGACAGTAATAATGCGAGTGCCCGGCAAATGCCAATCGCGGCTTCAGCAGCTCACCCAGCGTGTCTGTGGCGTCCTTGGAGAGCACATGATAGCGCTCGCGAAACGCTTCTATGTGTGGGGCATCGTGTTCCCGGCATACCTTGTCCGATATGCGATATGTGGGAAAATGTTGCATAATTATGGGCTGACTATATGGATGGCGGCGAGTACGCGCGCATTCCGCAACATGCGGCTGCTGCATGCAGTGCAGCGTGCTCGATATATTCTTTAGCGCCGACTCCGCCTCTGTGCAGAACATGCAGCCGTCTGCCTCCATGGCCATCGAGTTGATAACCACAAAGTGTATTTGCTTGATGGTGTACAAATGCACCTTGGAGTAGTTGAGATAGTTTTCAAAGCGCGTCATAAAGAATGGATGCATTCTGCAGACCAGAAAATCTTGAATCTGATTTGGATTATTCCACTTGGTCGCTACTCACTTGTAGTGGAAGCCGACGTCATGATTGCCGACCACACTGATAAGCGGTATGCCCGCAGGTAGATTAAACATCTGTAGATAACGCCAAACGTACTCCTGGAATTGCTTATCGCTAACCATGTCGCCCTCGTCGAACAGATCGCCAAGGACAAAGACGACGTCCGGCTGCAGCAGCCTGGAGGCTGCCTGAAAGGAGCGTGTCATGTGCCACTCGCGGTAGAGCTTGTCCAGCCAGTGCCCGCGATGTGGGCCAAGCAAATGGGGATCGGCTATGACCATGGCTCGCAACGGATCATCCACATATTTCTTGCGCCGGATCTCTGGCCATTTGCATTTTTGCAGTACCACAAAATCGGCAACGTATTCGCAAAAGATAATCGCGCACAGTACAATCACAAAGCAAGCGTAAATCCAACGCATATTTTAATAAATTATAAATTAATTAACAGCCGGCGGAATAAACAAATGCAAAAAACGCAAGTCCACGCCGTAGGGCTGCCACAAAATCGCGTTACGTGAACCAGGGATGCCGAACCTCGCGCGCTAAATTTATTGCGTATTGCAGCATAGTTAATTTTACATAAATGCCATTTATTCCTCTCGACATTAGTGCGCTTCATTTCTTTTTAATTTTGAATAATTATACTTTTATTTTATATTTTGTTACCAGCTAAATACAGCGTTGTCCTTTTGTTTTTTTAAACTTTGCAAATTATTAAGTTCAAACTACCATCATTACAATGTCTATCGATAAATCGATAATTGATTCCCTTCGCGCCCAATGGCAACCGCAATAGATTCGCTTTTGCTCAGTTAAAATTGTTTTTGAAAATTTATAGAAAAATCGCAGATTTTATTTAGTGCTATTGCCATATGTTGCATAATATCAACCATCAGATTCGAACACAGATATTTACTTGATTGGAATGCATTGCTTTAAAAGAGATCGTAAAAGTAATCCAAGCCTTGGCCCAGCTCCCAAATGGAGATACCAACGCCCAGCTGCTGAGCCAGCTGGATGCGCTCATTGATGGAGTAAAGCGTTGGATAGAACACGATATGACGACCAGTTTCAGTTCTAAAGAATGCTCCTGGTAAGCTTTTTAAATATAAGCTAGAATTAAAGGCTACTCACTTGATCTCAAAGAAGTTTTCCACATCCCGCTCATCATGGGTCAGCTGCTTCTTTACGTGCCTGACTAGCTCCAAGTACTGGCCGTATGTAATGGGTCCGCCACCATCTGGCGTATAATCATTTCCATACATATTAAGACCCATCAGGATCTTAGCACGCTTTGCCTCCATGTCGTGGCAGCCAACTGGCGCAATATTCTCCACTGCATTGCGTACCCAATAGAGCGGAGCATTGGCTCCGGGACGTTGCACGCTCGAGTAGTCGTAGGTCATTAGGGAGAAGGCATAGATATGCTTGTATAATTTATCCATGTGCTTTTCACCAAACAAGTTTGGCATGTCCTTGCGTTTTGGGGGTATGACCAGTATCAGGCGTATTTGTTGCTTTTGCAGCTCCTTGGCTGCAAAAAAAAACGATTAGTATATGAAGGCAATCATTTCATATCATATTTAATGGCAAAGTGCACGCACCCATTTGCAGCACCAATGTGAAGAGTATCTTATCATCAATCCGACCGGCCAGTTGCGACCATACCTCCAAGATCAGTCCATCGAATCCATGCTGCTTGCACGTCTGGATCAGCATTTCGTTTAGATTTGTGCGCTCCTTGGCATCGCTCAGCAGCAGCTTGATATCCCGATCGGTAAAGTGATCAAATATAATGCGTGGAAATACTGCAATGTGTACAACATGCAACATTAGAGTAGCTATTTAAGGCAACAAGGATTCGTTTAAGCACCTTTTACTGTGCGCAGCTGATGCTGTTGCTGCACCTTGCCCTTGCGTCGCACATCATTTAGCCAGCCGGCGTCAATGTCGTGTGTGCCGGCGACAGCATAGTCATCGCCCTGCTTGACTATTTGCAGCCAAACAGGTGATATGATGTCAAACTTCTTGGCAAACATTTTGGCCACGTCGTAGCCATGGGAGTTCCACTGCAGAAAAGGCGACAATTGGTGAGGGATTCATGTATTTATTCATTTGCTAATACTCACGGGTGTTACATAGCCCAGTATTGTGCCATTAAAGCGGCGTTTTCCTGTGTCCTTGTAGTACGCCTCGTGGTGTATTAGTATGTCCTTTGCCAGAGGCTCCGCTGATACCAGGTCCAGCTCAAACACATCGTTGTCTTGCGGTCCACGCAAAAACTTTGATTCTCTGTGCTTGTTTTTGGTTTTAGTGTTGGGCGACAGGGTGCACAGCGCGTACTGACAGCTCAGCAGGATGCAGTAAATGATATGCGCCTTGGTTGAGCGCATTTTACTAGCACCGATTAGGAACACCTGGCAGCTGCCTCAATTAAATACATTTATTTGCACAAAGGCAAAACATTTACCAAACACAGCCAAAACACCGGCACAATTGTAAGCCTGCTCGATAGCGATAGCAATAATCGATAGCATATGTATAATGCGCCGTTTTCACTGCGCAGCCGTTTCCACGGAATGCGAAATAAACTATTACAGTTCAAGTTAACTTTGTTCAGCTAAAACAGGATGTGAAATGAACCAATGGTTCCAAATCCTATCAAGTACCTCCGTTAGCCAACTGCCCATTTTGTTATTGAAAAGGCGCATTTTTTAAACGTATGCATGCATTTGTATACATATATAGTTATATTTAAAGGTGTACACTGTATAAATTAGGGGGGTTATCAACATAATGCTGTTTAGCTTAACATCAAAATTAAATTAAACTTAGTGCATAGACTAACAGAAAACTACATACACTCAAGTAGCCAAAACTAATTATCACTTTTAAAAAAATGAAAAAAATTGATTTAAAAAAAGTGTAAAATAATGAACATAGCGCTAGGGTATACATAATTGTATCGTATCATAATCATAATTGATAATCATAATCAATTGTGTTGCATATAGCATATTTTTTGTATAATTTATGTATATGTATATTCAGACAAATACACGCATTAGATCGCTGCCCACCGAGTTGCTGCCCGGCGTGGAGCTGTTGCTCTTCCATGGATTGCCGACGACATTGCCGGCACCGCTGCCGCCGCCGCCAACAGTTGCAGCTTGTATATTGCTGCTGTCGGACAACGTGCGCATCAGCTGTTTCTTCAGCAACTGTTGCTGTGGACTTGGACTACCAATGGCATTGTTGTTGCCGCCGTGCAGCTGCAGCGGTAAATGCATTGGACGCTGTCGCATAAATGATCGATTCCCGTTGTTTTTGCTAATTAGCGACTGTCGCTGATGACGCGCCGCCAGCAACTTGCGACGCTTCTCATAGAAACTATGCATGCGCTTGTTCTCCTCCTGCTGCTGCTGCTGCAACTGTTGTTGCTGCTGCTGTTGTTCGCTGGCTTCATTGTGTTCAGCCTTCTCCTTATCCTTCTCCCTATCCGCTGGCGACTTCACCTTGCCCGACAACAGTTCGTTCAGGCGCTTTACTGTCATGCTGTTGCCAATGTTGCTGTTGCTGCTGCTGCCCAGGCGACTGAGCAAGGCACGCTTGTTGCATCTGAGCCGCTCCTGTGAAATAATGCTGCACTTTTGCGCATATATTGTCTTGCCTTGGCTGTTGCCATTGCGCGGCAGCAGCAGCAGCTGTGTCCCATTGCCATTGCAGTTTACCGTTGGCGGCGGCGGTGGCGGACGAGCCAGTGTGCCGACAACTCCGCTGGTGCCGTTCAGCGAGAGTAAACTATTGTTCGCCTTGCGCGTCATTAGCAGATTCTTGCGCAGCGTGGCGCCCATGCCATTGGGCAGCTTGACCAGACCAAAGGTGTTCATGGCCAGCGGACGTGGCGGGCCCGCATAAAGTGTCATATTAAAGTATGTTGAGTCCTCAAGATATTTGGCATTGGCCAGTTGGCGATGTGGCTGTGCTTGCAGCACGCTTTCATAGCTATTGTATGTGCTGCTGTTGTTGGTAGCTTGTTGTTGTGGTTGTTGTTGTTGTTGTTGTGGCTGGTTTTCCAGCTTGACAGTCTTTATGTGGTTGGCTTCCGCGCTAACAGTCTCCAGTTTTGTAAAATCAAAATCGCTTAGTTCATCATTAAAATGATTGGCCACGCCCACGCCGACGCCCTCCGTTGCTGCCTGCAACACATTCACATTGACATTGACATTGACATCAACATTGTCGTAGCCCGCTTGGTTTAGAAATTCAGCTATGACTTGCTGCTGACTCTGCTGATCCAGCACAGACACCTGATTATTATCGCTAATCTCATAGATAATACTTGGTAGCATCATGTGCTCATCGGCGCCCGCTGCTGCCACCTCGGGCGACTCAGCATCATCTGTCAGCGAGGGCACATTGTAGACGCTAAACTGTGCCGTTGCCGCCGCATTAAGCTGCTCCTGCTTCAATTGTTGCTGCTGCTGTTGTTGTTGCTGCTGCTGCTGATCCGCCTGCTCCAACATTTGCTGCTGCTGATAGATGAGTTGCTGCAGCTGCATGGCATCCATGGCAGTTAGCTGCGTTTGCTCTCCATCCTGCTGTGGCTCCTCGCTGTACACCTGTGGCACCTGCTGCTGCTGTTGCTGGTAGAGCGCCGTGGCATAGTCAGCGGCATCGGCATTGATGGTGCCATCATCATAACGCAATCGCTTCGTTATTGGCTCATGCTGCTCTGCCGACAGCTGCTGTTGCTGCTGTTGCGCCTGCTGTTGTGACTGTGTTGTGTCCAGTGCGCTCTCATCGAAGGGTATGTCCGACTCGACGGTGCTTAGAATCTCATTGATAAACTTGCTGTCGAGCATGTCGTCCAGTGTCAGTGATATGGAATTATCATCGGATGTATTTTGCATGGGCAGTGGCTCCTCGGTGACGGCCGACAAATCGACCTGATGCTGGCGTTGCAGCTGCTGCTGCTGCTGCTGTGACTCCACATCCACCTGGCCAGTTATTGAGGAGACGGCCTGATCCAGCTCACTTAGCTGTTGCCCATAAAGTGGCGCCATTTGCTTCTCCTTGGCAGGTTTGCTGCGATGATGCGACGCTGTCTCAGCTGCTGCTGCTGCTGCTACCGATCCTTTCAGCTGCAAAAAGCAATCAGACGATTAGAATTCGTATGCTTACCAAAATAGTTGTTCGATATTTCAATTGTATTTAATTACTTTTATTGCACATATACATTATTAAATATAAATTTATATATATATATTGTTAAAGATGCACTTCTTAGGCTGTTCAAATGGATATGTCGAGTCGAAGCCTGGCTAAAATACATATTATGGATCTATAGGTGCCTCGAAATTCGAGGCGCAAAAATGTATATATATATATATATGAATTTGCTTTTAGAAAATTCTAAACATTTCTAATCATGTGAAATGATACAAAAACAAGAGTTTTCTTCGGCTTTGCCGAAACTTTAATACCCCTACAGCGGTTGCATGCATAACTCTTCTAACTTGTAAGAAAATTGTTTTCGAATTATTTAGAATACCGAAGGAATTATTAACAGTCAGATTCTTGAAAATGTGGCGATAATATTTTGAATTTTTTTAAACAGGATTTGATTTGGGTTTTGGCTTGTTTTCAAGCAATTAATTAGGTTTATGGCTCGGGCAAAACCTGGTACTGATTTTGCTGAATATCTATCAAAATGTTTTTAAAATAAAAATACATTTTTAATCGATCGGTCCTATGACAGTTTTACCATATATATATATATATATAGTAATCCGATGTAAAATATACTTTGGTAAAATTTTAAATACATAAAAATACTTTAAATAATGAGAGCTATATTATATATATATATATCAATCTGACGCTGATAAGATTTAGTTGAAAGCAAAGTGAAATGAAAGTGGGAAATGCGGAGCTTAGATATTTTAAAAGACCAAAAATATATTCATCTTATGTGACAATCAAAAACTAGATGAAATCTTCAATGCTTAACAAATGTCATGACAAAGTTATTATAACTATTGCAAGGGTATTTATTTTAAAGAGTATATTATACGTATACACTACCTTCTTTTTACTTGGCTGCGTCTCGTCCAACATATTGGCTAGTTGGGCGGGCGCGTGGGAGTAGTTGACGGCATGCTCGTTGCCACTGCTAGCGACAGCCGCCAGCGTTGGCGTCGACGGCAGCGAGCACGACGAATTGGATGAGGATGAGAAGACCGTTATGGGTGGCTGTACAGTTGGCGGCGGCGGCGCCTCATCCTTGACAGCGACTGGAGCAGCTGCAGCTGCCGGGATTGACGCTGGAGCGGCTGTTGCTATGGCACTGGCACTGCTCTTTTTGGAGCCCACCTTGTGATGCACATCCGAATGGTGGCGATTCTTGGACGACTTGGAACGCGAGCGACCTGTGCTGCTGCTGCCGCTGGTCTTTGAGGAACTGGTACTCTTGCTGCTGCTGCTTTTATGACGCGACGACGATGATGACGAGGCCGAGCTGCTGGAGGCGTGCGTGTTGCTGTTGTTATTGGCAGCAGCTTGCGAGCTGCTGGAGCCATTCGAGCAACTGGACATGGTCGCCGATAGCGTGTCGGTGGGTGAGCCCAACAATTCCGGCGGTTCACGCACCCCGTCCTGACTGTTCTCCGCCACAGCAGCTGCTGCAGCATTAGAGCGCGCCTCCGTGCCGTTCAGCTTGTTGGGTATGGCATCCCAGATATTGGGATGCTGTAGCGCAATATGATTATTGAAACCAACTTTTGTGTAGCTGCCACTGCACGCATTGCACACAACAATGTCGCGTGTCGCCTGCTTGGGCACCATATCATAGTAAGCCATGTCCGCGGCATTTAGGCGCTGCACCTGCACCACATGTGGCGCTTGTTTTGCTTCATTGCCAGTTGAACCAGAGCCACCGCCGCTGCTGTTGCTGTTGCCACCAGCTCTGCTAGCGCCACGCAAATGCATCTTTTCGGCGGCGCGCAATTGTTTGATCATCTTGTCCAAGTCCAAGGCAGTTTGCCATTTTTGGCCCTGCATATTGGCCAGCGCCAGACTAGTTGCTGGCGCCAGCATGCTGCCCAGCTGAGCAGCAGCGGCGGCGACGGTAGCACCGCCAGCAATGACGTCTGCCTTGGATGAGTTGGTCATGTTGCTGGCAGCACCAGTTCCAGTTCCAGTTGTTGTTGCTGTTGAAGGTGGTGTCGTGGATGGCGGCGGCAGCGCCTTAGTGTGCTTCGTTGTGCCGTTGCCGTGCTCCGTATAGATTAGTGCTGCGGCCACATCACTCATGGGCATGTTGGTTTCCTCAAGTTGCCTGGCAGTGAGAATGATCCGTGAGGCAATGGCAATGCAAGGTGGCAGCTGCTGGCGGCCAATATTGATGAGGGTAAACAGAGTTAGCTTGGCGACGCGAGTGGCATTGTCTGCAAGAACAAAAAAAAAAAAAACACATTAGCATTCAAATTCCCAGCTGCCTTACTAATTGTTGATCGCACAGTGCATTTGTAACTGTTCAGTGATGGCCAAACTGCGTTGCTGCACAATGTTGCGACACATGTTGCCTGGTCAAAACAGCTGAGTGCTGCTGTCAGAGTGGCTAAAATGCAAACGCAGGCATCGGGTTGGCAGCCCTGGCGTTACCAACACAAATGCAACATATGCCATCCTGTTCGCACTTGTGCGCTTAACACACATACAACACACACACAATCACCCAACCACAAAAAAAAAAACAAAGCCCGTTTTAAAAACAATACACACAATAAATTATGAACTTTTTGCACTGCATTCAAATAATTACTTGAAACGTTCCAGTTTTGACTTACATGTGCGTTAACGTTAACACAATTCCATTGTGTTCACTCGGCTTGCTGTTTAGCCAATTTTCATTCGCCTTGCCGTCGCCAGAGTTGTCAAAGTGTTTCGCTTATCAATTTATTAGAAATCCGCATTTGCGTACAGATGCGATTGTTGCATGTCTGCATTTGACAATTTGTTGCAGGAGTTGATTAAGAGTATGCCGCCTATTTAATTTAATTTTCAACTATAAAAGAACGCTGAGCTCGGATAAATTTGTTGCTCATAAGTGCAGCTGCGCTGCAGCAACAGCAATCGATAGCTATTAATCGATAATATTGGCACGGAGGGCGCGGTTTTTGAAAAAGACTAAACATATAAAAAGATCGTTTGGTATTTAAAGTATTTATTATTTGTTTTAAGACGCGGCAATGTTAATAGCTGTTTACTTAAATTCAAAATATAAGATATATACAGTGGAGTGTATTTTAAGGCAGCCTCTGCGGACAGACGAACACAATGAACAAATCTCTTGGTTTTCAAATGAGTACATAAGTTGGTTAGTTGTGTGCTTTAGCCCTGTTTGATTTGTTTTTGCTTCAGCAACTTGAACTCTGGCGCCCACACAATATTGTTAACGAACTCGCCCAGCAAGTAGCAGGCCAAACTCAAACCGACTAAACCGAGGAACATTAAACAACGCAGCGGCACCGGCAAAACCTCGAGCAAGGGATAAACCCACTGACCGCTAAAATAGCGCACAATATTCACCCAAATGATGTAGAGGAGCATAAACGCCACGTTGCCGGTGACGCCGGCCAAGCGGCTGGGATAGCGCCGGAAGCAAGTAAACATATCCATGATGGCCAATAGCGCAACATTCGTATGAACCACATGATTCAGCCAGCTGCAATAAGAAAGTGTTAAAAGCTGATACGCATAAACAGAAAATGGAAAAAGTAAAACTTGCTTGGGAAAAATAAGGTCCAGGGCGGCGGGAAAGATGAGCTCACGATCCCATACATAAATGACCCAGAAGGAAATGCACACATTATGCGCAATGGGAAATGCGAACGTGGCGAATATATAATCACGCACCTGGCGCAGACAGGACTTTGGAGCCACGGTCACGGTGTTGTTGCCGAAGATATCATTCAGCAGCGCCACGCTGTGATAAATGGCCTGCACGATGACATCGAGAAATGTCAGATACTTGAATTTGCCACCCCAGCGCGTTTTCAGCTCCTCCTCCTCATGCAGACCCTTCGGCCAGTGCAGTTTGAATAGATAATAGTAAATCCCGTAGCAGAATTGTGCCGCCGCCAGCAGGTGAACCAAAAAGCGCAGGTAACTAAATGCGCCGCTCGTGTAGGCATCGTTGCACGTCTCCAGTCGCGCGTTGGTGACTTGAACGGCTTCCCTTGCAGCGTGCTGTTCGCGCAATTGTTTCTTACTCTTGGCCATAATTTTTGAATAAAATAATTTACAATTTACAGTGGCGGCGTTTGCAGATGGAGCTGCCAGGGCTGCAGCAGAGCAACGCGTGTTATTGTTTACATTATGCATAAAAACTGCCTGTATGATACGACATTATATGAGCGTATAAAATATATGTTATTAACGATATTTAATGAATGTTAAGTGTTTTTATCATTTACTTGTTTACTTTGTTATTATTTGAATTAATGGCATAGCATTTTTTTAATTATAGCCGCACTATTTCCACTCATCAAATTAAAATAAATGAAATCGCTTGATGTCGTATCATACAGGGTTAACATTTTTAACAGAGTTTCGCTCTTCTAACTTAACAGCGTTTACATTAACAGCAATTGGAAAACAGCTGTTGATTGTTTTGGTTAAAAAAAAGAATTGCGCAAAATTTTTGGGCATGTGGAGAAAAATATTATTTAATGCACAAAATGTGCTCAAAAAGCAACAACAAGTATGCGTAAAAATAAATTATACCTTAAGTAAACTCTAAACAGCCCAAATTTTGCAGTTTAAGAGTCAAACTGTTCGCCATTTGGCAGCAAAGGCGGCCGCGCCAAAGCTGATGCAACTGGAGCAGCTACACATCGAGGAGGCCATCAAGTTGGAGCCCGCTTTAGCCATTTACACGCCCGAGAATTGGCAGCGTGCACACGAAACATTTCAGAATCATGGTCTGGAGACCGTTAGCTTTCTGCGCATCGTTACGGGCAATCCAACCGTACTGAAACGCACACCGGAGCGCCTAATTAATAGCCTAGAGATTTGGCGCGCCTGTCAGTTTGGCGAGCACCTGTTGCATCTCCTGCTGACCAAATACCCCGAGCTGCTGGACGTTAGCGATGCCCATCAGCTGCTCTCACTGAGCGCCTATCTGAAGAGTCGACTGACAAACAATAAGAACGTGTGGAAGCTGCTAATGAATAGTCCGGATTTGCTGGTGCAATCGGAAAAAACCATTGAGCAGAAGTTAAACTATATGTTCGATATAATGCGCATCGAAGTGCCTGAAATAGTTAAATCCGCGGCGCTGTCGCTGCCCTTCGAGGAGCTACGCTGTCGCCACACATTTCTGCTGCGCTTGGGCCTCTTTAAGCCACGTGCACTCAAGGCGGATCCCAATGAGCCGACGACAAACAATCGACTATATCAGATAACGGATACATCTGAGAAATCCTTCGCTACCAAAATATGCCATGTCACGCTGCCAGAATATGAGGCATTCCAAGAACTATTCGCCCGCGAGTTAGAGCGCAAGTCCCGGAAAGCCAAAGATGAAGATGAGTTTAGTGATGAAGAAGATGCTTAGATTTCTAGTTACTACATTATATATTATACAGTAATTAAATTAATGATTGTTAGAGAACGTTAATTTTATTAAAAAGTTTTTCAATTCAAATAATCAACAATAAGATACAATCGATTAATTTTGCTAGCCTGTTTATTTGAACAGCGTACCCTGCCTGAACATCGCTGTTAAGTTGGACAGCACGTTTACACGTGAATGCCAAACACTTCCTATCTTGTCCGTGTGGGTGGCTCAGGGGGAGTTTTATTCAAAATTCAATTAAAATTATAAATATATTTTGAGGTGCCCGAATACAATTAGAAATAAATTGGCAGCAGGACAAGCCACAAATAAATGGCCAAATTCCGACAGATGTCACAGTGTATATAGTTCAGCGGCAAATACACCCACAAAAAAACCCCGTCTTTCGCTTACGCATTGCCCGAAATCCATGACAGCATGTCCGGTAATCCATTTGATAGCGCCGATGAGGAGCCCAGCGCTAGCAGTGACGAGATACTGGAGGGCTTTCTGTGTCCTATTTGCCGTGCCGATTTGAAGTCCATCGATTTTTTAACCGAGCACTTTGCGCGCCAACATGCCGAGGAGGAGGATGCACTAAAGTCCGTCTTCAAGGATATATTTACCAAAGCCAAGAAAAAGATTCTGAACAATTTCGAGGATGAGCGCAATCGTGCTGCGCAGCCAGCAGCCACGCCCTCTGCCGGCGCAACCAATGCAGCTGGTCCTAATGGAGCCAAAGCGAGCAATGCGCGAACGCAGCTCAATGTCTACAACAATATGTCTAAGCAGAGTGCGGGCGCAGAGCGCTCTCACTTTGAGTACTTTCAAACGGTGCGTAATCCTCGGCTGGAGCGATATGCGAGCGAAACGAATAAGCTGATCATAAGGCTGCATCGCCTGCTTAAGGATTTGCCCACGGATGCGGTGCAGCGCAAGCAGCACGAACAACAGACAGTGCCTTGGTTAGACGGCAGCTCCGTTAAGCTGTGCCCCAACTGCGCCAAGAGTTTTCACATAGCCCGCCGACAGCATCATTGTCGGCTCTGTGGCGGCATTATGTGCCACGACTGTTCCCGTTTCCTGCAGCTGGAGAATGCAAGTAGGTCATGCATTGCCCTGTTTCGCATCCCTACTGTATATACTGTATATTTTTTGTGCAGTGCAATTGGCCAGCTTGTCAACGACACGTGGCGAGCCTTTGCAACAGAAGCAGCATCAGGAGTATCGCGCCATACGCCTCTGCCAGCATTGCTTGTGGCTGCTGGACACGCGTCAGGACATGCACGAAAGCCGCACTTGCCACCCCTTAATGTCTCAGGTCTATGAGGAAATCAGGCAGCTACAGAAACAAGTGACACCCGATTTGGACATGTATCTAAAGATTGTTAACAGTCTGCACGATGGTGAATCCATATTCACGATTGCGGATGCAGGCGCATTGCGCGGCAAGATTGGTCAAGTTGCTGAGAAAATTGATTTGCGCAGCAAACGCATTTTGACCATACACTCGGAACCGGGCAGCCGTGATGAGGCGCTGAAGAAAGCCATACGCTTGAGCTGCGTGCAGGCCATAAAGGAACGCATGCTGTCACTGCCGCCGCTGCCGGACGAGGCGTATATACGCCGGATCCAGGAGCGCAAACGCATGGAAACCGAACAGCGCATTCTCACCGAACAGCGTATGGCCATGGAGGCCTACGAGCGCAAAGGCTTGGCGGCGCAGTCCGGCGTTAGTCTGGAAAACCGCAGCTTTGCCCAGGGCGTAAGTTAATCAAAAACCAGCAGCTGTTGCTTACGAATTATTATACACTTGCGGCGGGATATTCAAGTTATGTTAAGCGACGTGTAACACGTTGAATGAGACATAAGGCCACAGACCATGTCCGACTATGTGCTTCTATGCAAACTGGCTCCTCCGTTTCAAAGCATTTTGCGAAAATTGTGTTTTTTTTGTCTTTCCAGATATCTTAACTAAGCACTTACACGATTAACTCTGGGCATAGGGTATCTCCTAGTCGGGCACTACCGACTAGAGCACATTTCCACTCCATTTAATTAAAATTCTTTGCAGTCTGATTTGCAATCGTTAAACAACTGGTCGGCGCCACAAGCATCCGCGGCCATGTCGAGCGTGGACGATCCGCTGATTGAACAAATCAACATAATTAAGGGCTATATTAAGCAGGCGCGTGAGGATCTGAATTTTGATGTGGTCGAGACGCTGGAGCTAAATCTGCGCGAGCTACAGCGCGAGGTGTACGAGCGACAGAGGCAGTCGGGCAACAGTGCCACAACACCCCAGTTGGACAGCTAAACATGCCTATAGATATGCAAATCTATATGAATATAGATGTGAACTATAATTATAGTTGAAATATATATGCATATGTGTTATATATAGATATATATTATTTTTACATCCATTCCCGCTATTGACTAAATAAATGTGCAAATGTTATTTGGCTTGCGTGTGTATTTTGTGCAGACGAAATTGTGCGTACTACATGTGAGAAATGCATTTCCTTCTGGAGATTTCTAACTTAATGCCAGCATCAGTTTAGGACTTTAGACCCACAGCCGCAATCAGAGATTTCACTTTGGCTATGTATGCAGTTCGGGCGTCAGCGCTGCTCGTGCCCTTTAGCTTGTTCCAGGCCTCCCATTTGGACTTGCCCTTGAAGTCCAGGAAACCGGGCTTATCTGTACAAATTGGGGAAAATTAAAGTTGAAAGGTTAAATGAATAACTTTAGGCCTCACCTGTATTGCAATCTCCCACATTGGCCTGCTTGAATAAGCCATACAGTTCCAGCAGATCGCTGTCGGCTGGTGTGCTGTTTAAGTTCTTGACATCCTCGGCGGCTTGGTTGAACTCCTGGCAACATGCAGCATGTTTTTTTCTACTGTTTAATGTATATTTTATATTAATTTTCGCACATTTACCTGTTCAGACATGATTAACTATTTATTTTTCTATGTTACTGTTCATCTCTAAGAGCAGTCGATAGTTAACACGAGAAAGCGCCACTGTTATTTAACAGCCACAGGGCTGGCAGCTGTTAAGCATAAAATAAAATGGTGCAAAATATTTAGCTAATTTATTATTTAAATAGTGCCAGCTTAGTATAATGTTACTTTAAAAAATTAATTCAACAATTTGAACACACAACTATACTTATATCATTTAGCAGCTTAAAAAAAAGCTAGCTATGTTACTGAGTCGGCCAAGTGTACAGCACTGCCTGTTAACAGTCGCTCTCTCAACGTTTACAGCCGTTCTGTTTACAGCTGTTATTACGCGTCGAACTTTCATAGCGGGCGGACGTGTTTGCGCGTGGGCGTCTTTTCATTAAAAAAATCGAAATCAAAACGCAACTTAAAGAATTTAATAATATAAATAGTGTGTGTAAATTAAATGCAAATGCAGTGCGGCGCCGCACAGAAGTGTTCGCTGCAATAAAAATTCGCGAGCGCAATATCGAAGAGAAAGTGCCAACAAGAAAAGAAAAGAAAAGCGATTTGTTATTGCTAGAAATTTGTGTGTTGTGTTCTGTTCAGTGTTTGTGTTGTTGCTGCTGTATCGGCGCGCCAGGCGCTGCTTATGCAAATGTGGTATGATTATAAATTTACCTAGCAACTAGTATCCGAAGCATAGACATAGTTTTATGTCTATACATATACATATACAGTCATATATAAATGAGTGTGTGCATGTGTTTATGTATTAAATTTTTTGGCTATGCTAATAGGCCAGCAACACGTAACTGTTATTTTTTTTCTTGTTAGAATTTTGTTTTTTTTTTTATATATATATATTTTTTTGCGTGCATCGATTCCTTTGCAGCGCTGCCGGTGGCGGCGTTGCCCGCTTTTCTATGATGCGATCAATTTGAAGCCTAGTCCCGCAACGCTAGCTGTAACGCACGCTGCCCTTGGCATGAGTGTGTGTGTGCGTGTATGTTTTTTTGTTGTTGTTTTGTGCGTTATTCGTAGCTAAACAAATTTAAGCTACCAGCAACAACAATTGAAGTGCGAAAGGCAAACAAACAACAGCAGCAACGGCAAACAGCAACAACAGTCAACAAAGCCGACTTTTGATTTTCTATTCATATGCGGCATTCCATGCCATTTCCCATTCCCATTCAGCGCTTCTTCCTTCCTGCCTGTGCGCCTGGGTCTCGTTTTCGTTTGCCGCTTTTGTTATTGTTTTTTTTTGTTTCGGTTTCATTTTTTGGCTAGATTTTATCGAAAACTGAAGCGCACACAGTATAAAGCGAGCCATTCATTATATTTTGTTTAAACAAAAGACTTTTTTTCTAGATTTTTCGTATTTTTATTATTTAAGCGTAGTGTAGACTTTAAATTTTTCCCTTAGTTGTGGCATGTATTGTATATCTGTTATTTTCGATTGCATCAGGTTTTATTTTAAAAGTACGGTTTTTGTACGGCTTTTTAAATAACTTTCTGACTTTGATAAATTAAAGATCATGAGAAATTGTGAGTTTTAGGGAGACCTTTTAACTGAAGTCTGAGTAAGTGAGATAGAAAGAGTGTCAGGAAAGAGAGAGGGAGACAGAGTGATGGAACTTTATTTATACATATAAAGAATATGTAAAAGAGAATTAGCTTACAATTCTAAAGCAAACTAACGCTGTCATTGCAACGTTTAAGGATGCGGAACAAAGCAGAATTGATAACAATAGAGCTAGCAGATGCAGCTGCTTCTAGTCGATATTCATTCTTAATTTATTCCTTCTCTCCCTTTCATAATCGCTCTGTCTCTGTTTTCTCACTTTCCTTTTCAGCTGGTTTGTGTATGCAGCTGTTGCTCTATTTATAATTTCATTAACACATTTATACAGCGACATTTACCAACAGCATTCAGTTCATTTAATCTAGAACGCGTTTTCACAATACCTAAATGATCATGTTTAGCCGGCTAACTTTCATTTTCTATATTGCACTTATCCCAACCACAGCCCCAACCCCTTGGCCCGATCATTTTCACTGGTTTTGATAAGCGCGAGCCTCCCCCCTCAATCAATCACTTCAACTTCAATTTACTATTTGCCCCGATTAATGTTGACCCAGTCGTTGTCGCTTTTCCCCCTCATTAGTCACGGCCATTGCAAAGTGCTTTTCACTTAAGTGGGGTGAGGGGGGGCGGACGCTTATCAGCTGCGACGGCTTCTGCCACTTGAGCTGCACTTGGTAGCAGCTGCGCCTTCCTTTGAGCTGCAGCTGACAACGAGCCCACGGTCAGGTGTTGTTGTTGCAATACCCCGTGCCCCTTTTCGATGTGTAAACACAAGGTATATTGAAGTTGTGACGAATCTTGTAACCGGCCAAGAAAGGCACCTTTGAGATTGTAAAGTGTGTAGCTTCTTGGCCAGCATGAATACCCAATACCGAAATAGATTAATATCTATCTATATAGTCCAAATTTAATATGTGGAATGTTTCACTCTTTGGATAACTCGTCCACTCCAACAAAAATTAGAAATTCTTAGATGCAGTTTCTTTCCCCAGATCATACCAACATTCAAATACCAATTTTAATTCCAGATAATGTCAAACTCATCGAACAATAAACAAAGAAGTTATATTAATAATGAAATGTTCATACTGCATGCTACAGGGTATATTCTAGTCTTCCAACTAGAGTACTTCTGCTGTTGACTTTTCTTGTGTCCACGGAGACTTTCGAGTGGCAACTGCAGCTGATGGTTTTGGCCCTAGGCAATGGGCCTTTATAGTTATATCAGTCAGATATGGGGACTATATTCATTTATATGTATTTTTGGAGCTTGCATAAGGTTCTGTTCTCAGTAAAAAATCTATTTGATATTTCGAAAATTGTTTTCGTTTTATTTTTCACTTATTTTCTGCCGTTCGATGATTCAGTTTTCGTGGTTTTTGCATGTTGCGTTTTTCATTAGAACTTTAGAAATGACGCATTCGGTTGACCCCGCCTGCCCCCTTTATAAAGCTTATCAAGTTGTGATTGTGCATTTTTGGCGATACTCTGTAGTATGTATAGAGAGCTGCGATACTCTGTACTTTGCCTAGAGATGGTTTATTTTGGATTGAATATTCAATATTCAACAGACTTGCATTTAAGTTTTATTCATCAATAGATGATAAGCTAAAACCTACATTAAATGTGACACATTTAATCTAGAAATAAGTTATAAATATTTGCGTATTGTGTATTAAACTTAAAAACTCAATTGGTTATACAAATACATACACACTAAATTCAATATTTAATACATTGAATGTATACTGTATAGTTGTGCAGTAAATAGCTAATTTTATATGGAAGATCTTTCTGATTAAACTATTGAATCATTTTTATTTAAAGTATTCATTGCACATATGTATTTATAAAGTATTTTTAATAAATTTAAATGCCATCAGTAATTTTAGAAGTTTATTGGGGCCAAATAAGCGTATTACACAATATATCATAGTATCTATCCTATTAAGAGCAACTGACGTAGTCGCTTGTTAAATAGAACTTAAAAAAGTTCTAATTTCTAAGCAGAAATTCGATTCAATGGCCTGAAAATTTTTGGGTCTCAGTAGGCCGGTGGAAAAAAAGAATTTACCACACTGTTAAACAAAGAGTTTTCCACAAGTCAGTCAGCTGTCTTTTAGAAGGAAAACGAAATTATTAAAGACGCGACTTCAAGTTAATAATTCTATATTCATATTAACTTTCAATTAATTGTAAGATAATACCGAACAAAATGGTTTTTAATGAGAGCGAAGTGTTAGGCCTGGCCATAAACATGGCTGAAACAACAACAGCCGCAGCGAACGAAACAATCGAAACAACAACAATCCAAGCAGTTGAAGCAATCGAAGCAGATGCCAATCCGGAACCCTCGTCAGAGTTGGACATCGTAATCAACAATGTCGTCTGCTCGTTCAGTGTGCGCTGCCATCTCAAGCTGCGCGAGATTGCGCTCCATGGCTCGAATGTGGAGTATCGTCGAGAGAATGGCATGGTCACAATGCGTCTGCGACGTCCGTATACGACGGCATCGATATGGTCCTCTGGCCGTATAACGTGTACGGGCGCCATTTCAGAGCCGCAGGCGAAGGTCGCGGCGCGGCGCTATGCCCGCAGCCTCGGAAAACTCGGATTTCCGGTGCATTTTCAGAACTTTCGCATTGTCAATGTGCTGGGCACCTGCAGCATGCCCTGGTCGATAAGGATCGTCAAGTTCTCGGAACGATATCGTGATAATGCCAGTTATGAGCCGGAACTGCATCCGGGTGTTACCTATAAAATGCGCGATCCCAAGGCCACCATGAAGATCTTCTCCACGGGCAGCATTACGGTGACCGCGGCCAGCGTGAATGCCGTCGAATCGGCCATACAGCGGCTTTATCCATTGGTCCATGAGTTCCGCACCAGGCCGATTGTCAAGTCGCCGGAATCGGAGTCAATGGCCAGCAGCGACCAGATTGCCGGCAAGTTAAGGAGCAAGAAAGAGAATGTTACCTTGAAGCCCGGCCAAGTCAAGCGTCCGCCCAACGTGGCTGGCATCCCCACGCCGATGACCAATGTCAAGTCCGGCATGCGGCGTGAGCAGCCGTCGCCACCGCCAAGGAACTCGGATAGCAATGAGAATATTTGCGGCAATGCTCGCCGTCGTGCTACGGAGTGCTGGGCCAGCAAGCTGCAAAAGAAACGACCACGCTACAATGATGCCGGCTCCATGGCGATCGTCAATGCGGGCAACTTGGCCCGTTCGATCGGTGGCCACGCTAAGTTGCGCTGGAATGCGGCGAGTCTACCCAAAGTGGCGGGCAAGCACACGGGGGATGCCAGCAATCAGGACTCTGACACCGATCAAGATGGGGATGATTCTGCTGAGGAAGTAGAAGATGAGAAGTTCTGGTAGTGCTTGGAGCAACGGGTGCTATGGACAATTAAATCTTATCGATGCGCAATCCTCTTTGCTTAGCTTGAAAACAATCCCTTGTAACTTGAATAATCATTTACTAAACACTACAAGTACTCGTAATATTCTATAAATAACATAAATACTAAGCGTTGATTAAGGCATTCAAATTGTATTTTTCAAACATCGCCTTACTATGCTATTCTCATGAATTTAATTGACTTGTGCTTTGCTAGAGTTTTCTCTTCGTTTTACTAACAAAAACTTTTAGATGCATATATCAGAGATGTCTGCTACAGCATTCAAATCGTATTTGTTTAATATCGCCTTACTATGCGTTTCTCATGAAGTTAAGTAAGCCTTACTGACTTTGTATTTGATTAGTGTTCTCTCTTCCCTTTATAAATAGAGTTTTTGGATAAGTGTGTATATAAATATTTATATGCTACATCATTCAAATCGTATTTTTTAAACAAAACCCCTCTATGCGATTGTCATTAATTTAAGTAAGCCCTGCTGACACATGCTTTGATTCGTGTTTTTAGTGCATGTGTAATCTACCTTCTTCCTTAAACTAAACAAATTATTGCATGAGCACATGTTTATCTATATTTATATGCATTAATCTGAGATGTCTGCTACGGCAATTCAGACCTGGACACGTGCCACATGCTAGTTTATATGTTAATGTTCTTGTGCACATTTTTATGGTTCTTATTGGACTCATTTTACTTAAATAAACATTCTGATCTGCTTGCAGTTTTCTAATTAATAGGGCAACGACAGCATCCACAGCTACATTAAATGAGTTTTTGCTCTACTTTAAACAAAAATGTATTTTAATTAGCGGAAATTAGCTTTCGCCTTATAAGCTTTTTATTCGATTAGTATCAATCAATTTATATTATTGAAATTGATTTGTGGCAATCGTTTTGTATTTATTTGATATGAAATACCTATTCATATCTATATTTCATAATGCCAGATGAGACCAAAAAGCGTTATCATATCGGGTGACTTCTCACATTTTGTTTCATTTATCACCGTTTTTATGCGCTGAACCGATTAAAAACGGGTTAAAGGCTAGCTTGTTTTTGTGCAAATTTATGTAACAGGCCGAAGGAAGCACCTCCGACCTCATAAAGTGTATATATTCTTGATCGGGACATGGAATTAAGTCGATCTAGCTGTGTGCATCTGTTTGTCCTTCTGTATAAAAAGCTAGGAACTTCAAATTTGATAGATATTCGATTTTATATCGAGTTAATATCTATTAAAATCGACCTTGAGACTGGGTATATATGCACATAAAGAATGTTTCACTGTACGGATAGCTTTCCCTAAATGATCCCAGGTCAAAATATACTTCTTTTTGAAGCTAGAGCCTTGTCCTTTGGCATTTGCCTAGCTAGAATCTTAGTAAAGTTCTCTCAGCGCTGGATTCAGGGTATCTCCTAGTCGAGCACTCTTGTTTATTATTGTATTTTGTTTTTCGCCTGCAGCCAAAGGAACAGAATGTCGTTGCAATTTGTTTGGCCCAACTGCCCCGTTTCGGCCCAAAACTGTTTTCGCTGTCAGCGTTAAAAGTCATTTACCACGCTCCATGTGCCACCCACCCATCCTCCTCCCCCTCTCGAGAACGCCCCAACAGCTGGCCAAAAAGTTGGCAATCCAAAAAGTGTAGCTTTTATTGGCCAGAACCAGAAACATTCTGCCCAGCCCATTGAGGCGTGCGCCTAAAAAAGCGCCCTCAACATTACGTGATTCACCCACACACACACATTGAGCATGCTATTGATATACGATATAGTATATACGATATACGTATAACAGATAGATAGTTTTGGGCAAGGTTTGGAGGGTAACCGCATTTATAAAACTGCAACAGCTGCATTTATTTTTCAGTTTGTTTGTTGCCATTGATGCCGCTGCTTTTTTGATACCCTACACAAAGGGTATTATAGTTAATGATAAACATTTATGAACCAATCAGCTTTATCTAGATGAGCAAAGGGAGCTGTAGCTATATATTGTTGCATATTTGTCGATCAATTTCACTTGGCTTTAATAACACTTGGTATCTTTTGTACTTAGTCTAAAATCTTGGCATAAAAGTATGTTGGAGATTAATAGATCTCTATAGCATAATGCCCGCGACTATATATATAATAGGGCTTCAAAACTTAATATATATTATTTGTCTGACTGTAGGCAGTAAGCATTTCTGTAGCAGCCGAATAGGAGCTACTATATTAAAGAGCATTTGTGCACTAGGGTATTTCATCGTCGGCTATCTAAATGTAGCTGTTCCCCCAGGTCCTTATGGGTGTATCAGTGCAGCATTTTCAATCGAATGCAACATATTTGATTCTCAATTTTTATATAGAGTGGGGCTAGTTGCAGACCGTATGAGAAATATATTTGAAAATCAATTCGCATTTGTTGTGCTCAGCTTGACAAATGTTTTCAATTTCAGTTCACTGCAAGAGTTGAACCTGTTTAAGTGAACTAGATATTGGTTGATTGTTTTACGTCGAGTTTCCAGCTTTATGTATATATATAGGTATAAAGAAAAGGGTGGTTATAATCATGGTGGGTCTGGCTAAATACGCCCTTATTTATTGATCAAAATTAGTTTTGGCTCTAATAACTGGGTCTGCATTAAACTGGACTTGAAGAAGTTGAACTAGTTCTTTCACTAGTAAGAAAATGAATCAGGAATTAGAATTGAAATTTCAAATCATATTTTTTCTTATAATACAAATAAATACTTGAATACTTGAACTAGTTCTAAAAACAACCGCGTTTATTAAAGAAGCTTTATCAGAAAATTGAACTTCAATTTGAAGTCATTTTTTTATTAAAACATTTATAAATACTTGAACTTAAACTTGTTCTCAAAACAATCACATTTTGTAACAAAATTAGTGAGAATATTAAATTCTTATTAATTATAATTTTTTTCAAAACATAAAAATAAAACTATTTAGGGAAATTAATTAGAAAATTGAATTTTAATTTGGAATCATTTTTCCCTTAAAAATGTATAAACATTTTAACTTGAAGTAGTTCCAAAAAACTCCAAACTATATAAGAAACTTTATCAGAGAGTTTTATTTAATTTAAATAGAATCTGTTTGAAATTACGTAGCAAATGTTTGAATACAAATTGCATTTAACTAGTTCCGCCTGCGACTGGCCTTGAACTAGTTCCGTTAGGGCTGAACAAGAAACGCGCCTAAAAAGAATGAAGTGAATCTATGTCCTGGCTTATCGACAGCTGCACCTACGACCTCACCTGGCCCCCTTGACGTTTTGGGCGTGTCCTCACATCATTCTTGAGACAGGTAGCTGGCCAAGTGCATCCCATGAGGCAGCAGCTGCTGTTGGCCCTATTCAGCTACCTGTTTTCTTTGGGTTTACAGCTTGCCTAGAGCTGGAGAAAAAGATAAAAACTTTTTGAAAGAATATAATTCAACAGATGCTTCAGGTTTAAAGACTAAACGAATTCCTCAACATTCTCAGCGTTTGTTTCAGTTGCGTCATCGCTAGCGGAAATGTTTATATGTATTGTACATAAAATATCAAGATACATATGAATATATATATATATATATATATATATGCATGTACTTTTATGTGCGCTATGCCGAAAATGTTCAAGTCTGGTTTTCTAAAGGTTCTTTGTTTTTTGTTGTTGCTTTTTTTTCCGTTTTTTTGCCGGCCTCTCGCAAAACTCGTTCTCGAAAATGTTCTATTACAAAGTCAACTCTTATCTATATATTTATTGTACAGACACATATATATATATTAGTGTGTATATTTTTGTTTTATTTAGTTTTAGTTTTATGGCAGCCACGCTGCTAAATTGTTTTAATTAAGTGGCAAATTTATCGCATTGCTCATTTTTTTATTTAAATTTATATTGAAATTAATTTTTTGCTACTATTTTAAGATCTGTTCGACGTCTTATCGTCATAGTCTGAATGTCTAAATGTGCGCTAGTCTTAGCTCTATAGATATATGATTTTTCATATACATATACATATATCTGGGACGTCGCTGGCTTCTCAGGCGTACATATTATATGTGTATTATCTGAGTGAACGTGAGAGTATTCTAAACTCTGAGTGTTTTTACACCCTAAACCCATTAAAAATGGGTATACTGTTTTTGTGCAAATGCTCTGACCCCAAAAATATATTCTTGGTCAGCATCAATAACCGAGTCGATCTAGCCTTGTCCGTCTGTCTATCCGTCCGTCCTTCCGTATGTCCGTGTTTAAGAAGGCGTCGATCTTAGAACCTATAAGAGCTAGAGACTTGAACGTAGCTCCTCCTAGTGCCCGCGCAGTGCTAGTTTGTAGTCCGATAATCGATAACTTACCCCGTTTCCAGGCAATCGATAAAAATCGATATCGAAATCCTGTTTTCAAGCCAATCTCTTAAGTTTGAAGAGCTAGAAACACTAAACTTGACATGTTGCTTCTAGAATAGTATATACAGATGAAGTATCTTTCATTTTAAAGTAATCTCCACCCCCAACGCGAGCTACATTTGGTGTGAGCGTGAGAAGTTGCAGGGTATCCCGTAGTCGGGCATTCCCGGGCATCATATCTGGTGACGCCCCAATGCGTTTGCTCACTGCAAATATTTGGGTTTGTACTTGATTATATTTACATACTGTGCATATTGTTTGCTCTATAATCAGTGTATAAGTTCCCGATATGTCTGCGAAGTGGGTCCAAGTGGCCTCAATGACGCTTTGACTGCTTTTGTTACGCTTTGATGCCGCGCAACAGTTTGCAAACTTATAAGAAACTCAGCTAAATTTAGGGGAATTCTTATTTATTTATATATAAAGTATTCAAGATAAGCGTATGTGTATAATTTTTGATTAGAATTCGGTTATGTTTTATTTAAGACCCATTTATTTAAACATTAAGAAGTCAAGTAATTGTTGAGGTAGATCACAAAGAAATTTGACTACTATTTTGTTGAGCAAAATATTATTTAATTTAAATTATTTTAGATTGTTTAAAGTCTTTGAAGTAAAATTAGTAATAAATATTTAAAAAAAACCATCAAGTATAGCTTTATATGAAAAAAATAATTGTCTTTGAATTGTTTTACGGTTCGAATCACTTTCTTTCCCTTAAGTTCTATTCGAGAAGCTTGTTTTCTACATCCATGAATGCAAGTTTTTCCTTTTGTACCTTCGCTCTTTACAGTTTTATGTACATGAAATAAGTTTATTACTATTAGAAGTTTCTTCTTTCTTTTTATCTTATGTTTATTTAAGTATCAGCTTATCAATTCTTTGCTGATCCAAAGTTTATATATGTAGATGTTAGCAGATATTATTAAAAATAGTTTTGAAAAAGGTTTTTTTTATTTAAATGTAGTTATCTTCTGGATTAGATTTTGCTGTCTTTTATGTAGGCTTTCGAACCGGTAAGGTTAAAACCCGTGTTGAAGTATTTCACCTATTACAACTAGTTTCTTTTATAATCAGCCTAATTGTGTCTTTGGAACCTGTATGCAAATTTGGTCAAGTTCAAAGGCAGCTTCTTCTTATTGACTTTGATCATAGTTGAGTTTTGGACAATTGGAAATTATTTTATTTTTGAAACAAATATCCTTCGGTCTTATAATGCCCAGCTTACACTTGCTATTTGAAAACATTGCGCAAATAAAAACTCGAGGCGTATTTAACTGAAACCAATTTGAATTTATTATCCAACACTCAACGCAATTGCGATTCGCCTCGAATCGGATCCGTTTGGTACTCAGTCACACAGAATCGCTATCAGCGGTTTTTCAACAAGACATTTTCTTCCGCCTCTTTGCTCTGCTTTCTCCCCGTTTCTCCACTCATTAGCATCTTCATTTCCATGTCTGGCGGCCACTTGAACTTTGCCTGGGCGTTGGCAACTTGTAATAATATTTGCAATTGGGATTTAATGCACTTGACAAAGTTCTTGCAGTGCGCCCTTTAAAATGCACTATAAAAAATGTACACACACCCACCCTTTTTTTGGGTGGCGCCATCTAGTAGCAGTTACCATCACCAAACTACCAATCGGACCGATCCGCGTGTCTACTCGCCATTAATTTCACATTAATTACCAACGTCATAGACTGGCGCGCTTTGGTTTTTCGTATGCCCTGTACCAAGCATGTTGCGGGTATGTTAGGCAGGTGTACGGGTGCGTAACATTCTTTGAAATGTTTCAAACCATAACATTCAAGCATTGTGTAAATTAACATTTACTTTTTTTGTTAAGCTACAGTTGAATTATATGTTAAAACTGACTAACATAGCTTCTTCTTGAGTTAAATGTGTTAATGCTCTGTTAAATGTATTTCAATTTGAGATTCATGTTATTTATTTGATTTGACTAACGTAATCGTATATTTTTAAACATTTTTATGCTATATTATGTTTAGTTTAACAGCTGTTGCTGTGTCAAATGTAATGCTACACATAACATTTTTATGTTAATTCGATTGCAAGATTATAACTTATATAAATAAGAATTTCTAAGAGACTAGACGCGACATTTTGAGCTCAATATGATAACTCTTTATTAAATAGTTCTTAGTTTACATTCTAGAACTTATGGTACACCAGTTACAACAGGGTATTTTGTGTTCTAACATTTATTCAACCTCTTTTCTTTTTTTGATTTTACGAGAGAAAAGCCGTCGTAATCTATGGATTATTGTCCAGCTGATGGTACAGTTTTAGAGCGCCTTTGGACTATTTATAGTACACTTTTTTCCTTTTGCAATTGTGTAGTCCCTGTTAACTGCGACTATGTTGATGCAGGGCGCCCGTCAAAAGGGGGGTTTGAACTGACATGTCACGCGTTTTGCTTTTTAATCTACTTTGGCCTGGTGACGTCATGTTGGCCGTGCCAATGGCTCTGTGCAATGATTGTCAATGTCAATACACAGCCATGGTTAACCCCTTGTCGCCAGAGGGGAGAGCTTGCACTTGTCTACTAGAGTGTGGACTTAAAAACTTTTGTCCAAACAACTTGACAACACGCAATGCATACAACAAACGAGAAATTCCTTTTAAAATAAAACAACAACAATATTGTAACCACATTCTTCACTGAGCAAGCAATTTTCTTGGCAATTAAATAAAACTGAGAAGCAGCGAAAAAAAGAACATAGCTATAAAAAGAAATAATATTTTCCTGTTCTTTTTTTTTCAAGAGGTCAGCGGCAGTTCAAAGTGTCACGAAATGCTCCACTTTGATATCGACACATTCATTTTATTTAATTTTTATTTTTTTTTGGTTGGGTTAATTCAATTATAAAAGCAACGCGAGAATCGCCATAAAACTGGGTGAAAATGTGCTCGATAAATCTCGTGGAAGAGCCATTAATTGTCATGCAAGTGCATGTGGGTTGAGCTGGACAAGATTTGGGTCAGCTGTTGTGGTCTTATGTCCATCTGTTCCACCAACCAACCAACAACAATGCATTTTTGAACGCTTCACATTACGTATACGTAAATTTCACTTGGGAAATTAATTTCAAAGTGGTTACGCCTGCCACAGTCACGCCCCCAATGCCACACGCGGTGGAGGGCTTAACGGGGCCAACTAATGGTCCAGCAAGCTGGCTTCAGTCAAACTGACAGACGATGGGCCAGACGGCTGGACGGGCGTATAAAATGCATATCGCTATAGCTGCTCTTGGCCTACATTGATATTTTTGGCCTACACCCGCCCAGTCCGCACAGTGGAACAGTTTGCAAAATTATGGAATAAAAGCGTCAAGCATATTATTGCCAAAGAAAATTTATGTTTTCGTGTCTGTGTTTAGTTATGGATTAGTTAATTTAATTTTTTTTGTTATATTTTATTATAGTTATTGCATTTTTTATTTGCAGAATTCTAGAGCAACTTTGGTTCTTATATAAAACTTTCAGCCATTGTTATAAGAGCATTTCTCATAACAGCTTAGAAATTAGAACATAATCGGAAACCAAGCTCCTGTTTAATTGTAATCATGTTCACCCGATAAAGATAAATTAAAGGTTGGAACTATGACTTTTAAATTTGTTGTATCTAAAATTATTTGTTTAACGTTGGTTTTGGTAACGTAAACATTTTTAAATCCCTATTTAGCTGGTTCGAGGGCCTATATAAATTAACATTTAAAAAATTAATAAATTATAATATATATTAATTGTATTAGTAATTATATTAGTTTTGTATACACAAATTAAAAATGAACAAATATTATATGGTATACTTTTTACTTGAATGATATCTTTATTAAAAAATTACATAGGTTTTTTTCTTAAACTCTACTTCTATAGAACTTAAAAGCGGAAAACGCTTTAATATAAAATATTCAAAAAATATAAGTTGACATTTTTAAACAGTCTAAAGAGTATTTACTTTTAGAAGAAAGTTCTTGTTTCCTTTCTAAGTGAAATATTATAGTATTTGTCAGCATCAAATAGCCTCTTATCAAACTTTTTTCGTAAAATATATTCTCGTTAAAAATCGCGAATTTTTGACACGTTTTTTACTTACACAGCCCACTGTAAATACATAAATGTTCTCAGTAGCATAATATAAATTTGTAGCGCCTGTCACTGTGCTGGTTGTGAGGTGCGCAGCTGTCCTGCAGTTTAGTGGCACAGCATGAAGGAGGAGTAGGAGGAGGAGGCGGGGTGTATTGGGGGACTCAGCGTATATTACACATACGACATGTGTTGCGCTTTGGCTGTTGATGTGGCTCTGACCCATTAGGAGGTCCACGTAACGCCATTGACAAACAATTTGGCTGATGCACATGGACAAACCCCCGACGCGATTCGAGTCCATTTTCATGGCTTGTTTATTGCAGGTGGTTGGCACGTGTTCAGCGCAGTTTTTGGCTCCTTTTTGTTTTCACATATACCTACTATATATATATGTATATATTTTTTAATTTAATAAAAAGGACACGTACAGGATACGCATGCCAACTGGCGACTCTTCACAATTTCGCAATTACTATGCTCAGTTAAATGTAGGTAATTTAATGTGACCTAATAGTTGTTTAACTGACAAATGTCATGGAAATGGGCGAATTGTACGAGGCAGGGGCTGTAGGCACCTGACGTAATTTCATTGCATACCTTTTTCTTGATGTCATAAACTTTTTGGTCTGTCATAAAGTGTTGTCAGTTTTATGTGGAATTTTAAGGCTAATTTCCATTAGAGTTTTTCTTTTTTAGCTGAAAATACGCACTTACCCATCTCCCATAAGCATTTATCCTACATATATCATTGGGCTGGTCAGCCAAATTGTTATTTTTACTGCTCGTACATTTTCTCATGACACTGACACGCAACTGTTTTCCTCACTGTTCTTCAAAGTTGAGGTATGTGTCAATGACAGCCAACTGTCAAATGAGTGTCAACCAGGCGTTTGGCCTATGGATTATGGCCTGACATTAACATGAAACCAGCCGTTGGAAGTAACTCAATATAACTAATGGGTATGTCAACAGGTTAGAACTAGCAAAAGAGAGGGAAAGCCACGTAGAAAGAGCTAGAGAAAGAGAGAGTATATAATCATATATACTCTCAGGCAGGATATAAATTAGCTTATTATATAATTTCCTAAGCATTATGTTAATGCGTTTCCAAGATAAAGTGCAGAAAAGAATTAGTCAGACAAAACGGGTTTTTATGATACTAGATGAAAATGAGGCATGTCAACTAGAGATAAAATATACAATAAATAAATATAGTTTACTTTCAATTATTATTATTCATTATTTATACACAAATTGTAGTAAAATATGTCTCTTGATTAGAACTGCTTAACATGAACCGCTTAACATACTATGTTATGTTAACATAAGCAGCTGTTAGTAACAGACATTCATTTATTAACATGTCCCTAAAATTATAGTTTTATGTAAACAAATAATCAATGCTTTAAGACACATCTATAAAAAAAACTATTTTTGAAGTGAAAGATTTTGGACTTCTAATGTTTTAAAATGTAAAAAAAAGTGAAAGGGAGAATGGAGTGAAGAGAATTGGAGCTTATGGAATAGAAGTAAATAAAAAAGACACCAAAGACTAATACAGTGTTCGCTCGCAAATTAGAACGTCTCGGTTTTATGTTACTTTCTTTCAATTATATTCTCTTTCGCTAGATAGTTTAAATAAATAAATAAGCCATATTTCACACACACCATTTGTTGCACATTTCATTGGAAAATCAAATGCTAATTGCCCCAACGAGACGTTAAATTTTACGGACACTTTTTCCAAGTATTGCAATTGGAGGCTATGCACATGAAGTATACGACATGTGGGTCGCATTGCGACCAACAGCAGCTGCTTGGCATTTGACTAAACAAATGTAAATGTTGATTTCAAGTGCTATAACAATATGCTTGCTATTTATTGCATGCCACAAAATGCAACATGAACATTAACATTTCGTTGGGAGGCAAACAAACACAATGTTGCCAATGAAATGTCCAATGTAAAATGTGTGCCAAGTAAACTTAAACGTAAGACAAAGAAACAAAAGGCAACGAAAACGAATACAAACAAGTAACATTGCGCTGCGCGAAAATGTGCGACTTGGAAATACCCTGTAACTTAAGTGAGGAGCTTGCACAAGAAAATCGCTCTCGATTAATATTTGCCAAATTTGTTTGCCAAGAATATTGTTGCATACACATTTTCTTTTGAGTGCAGTTAATCGAATTGATTCTACCCCTTTGACAGCATCTAGGTGCGTACAGGGTATGCAAATGGCTACTTGTGTTTCTCAGCAAAAACGCAACATAAATAAACATTATAATTGAAATTGAAATCGAAATAGCAACAGGCCAAACGTCATTTTGCTAGCCTCAAAAAGCTAATAGGCTGGCATCTGCCAGCTGCCAAAACAATATCCCACACAGAATCTACATTTATATCTATCTACATATATGCATAAATACACATATATATATTTGATATGCCAATACGATGCGTGCACAGCAAATGAATTGCTGGCAAATAGCATCAAGTCTGGCATCAGCTTGGCATTTCATATTCAATTCCCTGGCAGGGTTGAGTGCTGGGCGGGTGTGTGTGGAGGGAGGGGGAGGGGAATTGGGGCCATTGTTATGATTACAAAGGCAAGCGACATAACGACTCCCGCCGCATTCAATGTCTGTGTCAATGCGCAACACGTGCCCCAGAGCTCCCGAGCCCCCGACGAAGTTCGCCCACAGCCACACCCATTCGATACGATAAGAGGCGCCAACTGTGGCTCCCATTCCATACAACCGTGGATGCCAAAGTCTCAGATGCTCAGCGTATTATTCAGCTGTGATGATGCAACAGACCGGTTTAACACTCATACAGCTTATTCATTATTAATTTGGGTTAAAAATTATGATCTAACGCTGTTAACAAGTTCTTAAACAGAGGAAAACAAATTTTTTATAAGTTTTTATAGTATTTGTGAGATCTAACAAATCTTTGCTGAGAAATATGTATATTGACAACTTCATATAGTATACATATATATACATACATATACATATATATATAGAAATAATACCCATTTTTTACATCTATTAAACATTCATTTATATCAAGACTTTTTTGGATTCTTAAACGCATATTCTAGGAATGTAAACATTTGTTGTTCAATCTATTATCGATAAGTTATTTGATTAAGTATTTCATAAATCATAGATCATCAAACGGATTTTGATTACTTAAAAAACTTGTATACATCTATGCTAAAAACTTATGTCTATAGGTTAAGAAAACCTCTGTTCTTCGAAACAAAGGAAAAAACAAGCAAGAGCGTCGTACCCGACCGCGCAATGTTCTGTTCACGGGATAAGGGATTATTATTGGGATTAGTTAATATAATAACTGCAAATCTATATACAGATTTTGGTTGAGTGTGATAGAAATATTTCAGTCCGATCTTCAAAAGATCGAGTAATCTATTGTATATGTTATATATATTAGTCGCCAGCTCCAAAATTGGATGCGATATACATGCTAATAATATTCATACATATTATAATAATACATATTATAATACATGTTATGTATTTTCGCAGTATTTTAGGCCCGAATGGGCCTATATCTGACGCAGCTGCTATTTCAGAATTATTTATACACCCACTATATATCAAAAAATTTGTTTATTCATTTACTTAGCTAATATTTCAATTCAAAATATATTTTAAGCAATTTTTGTTGGAATGATAATTTTTACACTGCTCTCTTAAAAGATGCCTACAATCAACAGGTGTTAAATTTCCCTTATTCAGACCAGCCACAATCATCAGAGGATACATATTTACCATTCATACTGTTATTTCTAAAGTTTACTCATGTTTACTTTAATGGCACTATTATGGCTAGTATTTTGTCTGAGTGCTTCAAGTTACTTGATCGTTGGGTAATACCCATTTGTATACGCTTACTTATGGCTGCCAGTGTGCATTAAGTAGCCCAATCTGCCGCACCCTCGTTCACATTATTGTGCCATTAGGCATCTGCTTGGGCAGCCAACTACTGAAAAACTACTTTTTCATGTGCCTACTACTATTTTTATAGCCTACTTTTTTCGTCTAGCCATTGTCTGTTTATCTAAAAAGGCGCGGGCGGTGGCGGTAACACTTGAGCTTTGCCGGTCTCTCTTTATCTCTTCCGCTCTCACTGTGTCGGCTTGATTGTGCTTGTGTGCACTCAAATTTTTTGCTCTCTTATTAGCCCATATTATGTTGATGTGTTTGAATGAGAAGCGTCGACATTGACGTCGGCAGCGGCAGCGCACACATTCATACATTTACATATACGCTTTTGAGAAGCTTTTCTGTTGTTTTTTTTGTTTGTTCATTTCATTCTTTTCATTTAATGAAAAATTAAAATGTTTCGCACATGCTTAATTACGTTATATTTTTTGTTTTTAATTTTTATTGTTGTTCTGGTGAAGGTAAAATTATTTTTTATTGTTGGCATTGCTTATAGTTTTTTTTTTTTAATGCTGAAGTTAATTGAGGTCTTCTCAGTATTTAAATTCCCAGCAAAATGACGTCACGAACATGATTTTTTCTCCAAATTGATTTTGTAATTATTATAATTTTTTTCATTTTGAATAATGATGTAATGTTTAATTAATTATTGTATTAAAAGAGGCTTATAATTTAAACATTTTTGACTAAAACTAACTTTATTTTTATACTATTACGTTACTATATAAAATTATTATATTATATACTGTTATACTATTATAGATACTGGAATTTCAAGCCACTTTATTTGACGTTGTCTCAGTTAGAGGCTTATTATCATTCCGAAATCGTAGCATTTGTCTATTGGCATCATGAAAACATTTCCCATGCTTTATATATAGATACTTACCATAAAACTAGCCGACTTGATGAGCTTGTAATTTGTTCGATTTCCTTGAAAGTCTACAATTTTGCTTGACATTATCGTAAGCGCATGCAAATAAATGCCACATAATGTTGCACATTGAATGTCAATTACACGTTTCGCCTTAGGGCAGGCGTGTAGATCCTGTGTGTGTGTGGTTGTGTGTGTGTGTGTGTGTGTGTGTGTGTGTGTATGTGTGCTCCATGTCCTGTGAAATGGCGCACAATTGTGCGACTAATAATGGCGGCCAATCCCCAATCCCCGCAAGACGGCGAAACATAAAAGCCAAGCGGAAAAGGAAAATTGAAACTAACCCAACCCAAGTGGAAATGGCGTGCCACTGACTACTGTCTTTGTGGGCCGGGACACGCCCACAAAATGTACATGATGGTGTGTGTGTGTGTGCTTATCGCAGCGGACGCGCCCAACTCTCGACTGCCAAAACAGTTTGTTTATTGTTGTTTTTTAGTTGTAATTAAAACCAAGTTAATGTTTTTAAGCCCAAAGATTAAACAGTTGCTGGCAACTACTTAAGGCTTTAAGAGCGAGGGGGGGTGTATGTGTGGTATGGGGGCTGGTATGGGTTGGTTGACAGCCGGGCTGACAGTGGCTGCCAGGCAAGCAGCAGGCGCAACAGGGAGCAGTCATTCGCTTGGCTGCACTTTCAGCGCTTCCTCTTGCCAGTTGCCATTAGGGCAGGACATGTTCTGACAGTTGCCGCCCCTGTTGTGCGACTGGTTGTGCAACAGCCCGGCCCCGCGCTGCCCCAGCTGTCGCTTATCTAATATAATTTCTAATTTATTTTTTCCACCTACCCACTTTTGCGTTTCCAGCTGCGCTGCGCTGCGTCCTCCTCACACAGCGGTGGCCGTCAGAAATTGCAATTGCCGTTGCGCCTGCAAGTTTTATGAATGAGTCGGCCAAGGGGCACAGGATCAGCCGCAACGTGAACAGGAGTCGCGCAACGACAACGTCCATTGGTTGCCACACTGCCGCATCCCCATTCCCATCAAGATGGCCTTCAGCTATGCCTGCCTTGTGCTCCAGCGCGTCGTTGTGCCGGCTGTGCTCGTGTTGGGTAAGTGCATAAAATACTGTCAACTAATCACTTTTATTGCCTTTCAGGGGCTATTCGAAGGAGTAACCATTAAATATACATATCTCAGATCAGTATTAACAGTCGAGTCTATATAGCCATATCCGTCTGTCTATGTGTAAATTTATTTTTTTCTTTTACATATATCTAAATACAACTGTGCGTAGGTCTGACGAACTTGCGCAGATCCTATCCCTATATATCATCTACATTCCAACTGACAGTCTTGTTTTTCAAGATATCTTAACCAAACTTTGCATTTATGAGTTTAAGTATGCAATTAGCATTTAGGAAAAATCGTCTGAAAATATCATAAAGCTCTCATAGAGATAATTGATCAAAATTATAGCTCTTATATAAAAAACTTATTTTTTCTGAGATGTTTCAATCAAAGTTAGCGTTAGTTATCTTTATATATTCCCAATATATGAGTTAAATCCTAACAGCATCGGAATATTCCTTAGGAAAAAACGAAATTTATTCCTGACATAAGAAACTATTCTTAGTGAAATACTATTAATAATACAAGTAGACTGAGATAAAAAATTTAAAATTTTCATTATTTCATTCTTGAATATTTTTCAATGAATTATTAATAAATATAAATTATTCGTTAATGTTTTTTAACTAAGAAAAAGAAACTGCTGGACAACAATAATTTTTCACATTTAAGTAACATATTTAAATATATGTATTTAGAAACGATACAAAAATTACATTTTCCGATTACATATTTCGACCTTCATTTTTCCTTTTGATTACTTACTTTTGCAATTAATTAAGTACATTCTTCATTAGGTGTATAGAAACAATCAATCAGAAGTTGAGTTATAGAAAGGGTATTAAATCTTCGGCAACCCCAACATAAATATTTGCTCAATTCCAATTCTGAGCTGTGATTTGGTTCCTCTTTACAGCTTCGCTGATGCGGCCGGTGGGCATATCGTTTGTGTACATGTTAATGTTCTTCATGTCGCCGTTCATACCACTCGCAACCCGCCGCAACTTCAAGGGTTCCGTCACCGCCTTCTTCATCATCCTGGTGGCATTGAGCACCTTTGTGCTGCTGGGACACATTGCCCTTCAGGTGGCAGCTGTGAGCGTCTCGTTGCCTATCTACGATTGCTCCTTCAGCGAGCGACTGCTGCGTCACATTGGCTTCATGAGTTTCGTGAACTTGCAGTGAGTTGCTTAACCATATGGATATGCCATTATATACGCAATGGCTAACCTGTCTTTTATTTCGCAGGCCCACGGCCATCGTTGAGTGGCTTGCACCGGAGGTTCTGGTCTTTACCACGGCGCTGGCCTCATATCTCAGCGTGAAGCGCTTGGCCACACAAACGCTGAGTGCCGAGCAGCTGGAGAATGGCGAACTGCCAGAATCGCAGTCGGAGCATGCTGTTAACCAGCAGGCGGCCAACGATTCCAACGGCGCCGATGTGCAACAGGCAACTGCCACCACGCCGCTGCAACAACAGCAGCAGCAGCTACGCAAACGCGTCTCCATGATCAGCCAGCACATACACTTTGAGGGATTGATCAAGATATGTAAGTGATGTTAATTCTAACACGATGTTAAACTCAGTCTGTTAAGGCAACTATGATAATTTTGTAAGAAAAAATACTAATATAACTTAAGCTTGAGTTTGAATGCTGCTCAGCAAATGCAGCATTTGTTAATTTTGTTTCAATACAATTGAAAGCGGCTGCTGTTAACGGCTTAGAGGCAGCTGTTGGGGACTGGATGCTGTAATTGTGACGCTGTTAATGTTAAATAGGGTTTAGTTGGAACGAAAACCAAACTGATATTGTAAAATGTACTGTAAAATGTACAGAATTTAAACAACATAATTGGGCTTAAAATAATCTGAAAAGGGGAGGTATTTAGTCACTTTCATGTTTAAGCGACGCTGTTAATAGCAAATGATATTTTAACAGACTGACTGGGGATTCTGTTGTTTCACATATGTTAAAATTCGGATGTAAATGTTAACTAGACTTAGGTTAAAATGAAAAGAGGAAGCTATTTTCAATCAAAGCTTTTAAATTGACGCTGTTAATAAAATCCAAGAAAATGTGTGGAAATGTAAGCAAGCAAACTAGTTGCATTAAAATAAACAAATATGTCTTTAGCTTTTAGATACAGTTTTAAAAGTTGTAATTTTAATTTTTTGGTTCGTATTTTATTTATATTTTATGTGTATTAGTAAAAGTCTCCATGCCTGGTTTATATTTAATCTGTAAACCATTTTTAATTTAAGTAACAAATGTTATTTATTTGAAAAACTCTGCCGCAGCAGCTGTAATGCAATAGATTAGTGTAAGCTGTGCAAAACTAACTGAAACCAGCTAATGGCCTAGAGCCCGATCTGCAGGGATAGACAGAAATGTACTGTAGCGGACCTAATCCTCGACTGCCTCTCACATGGTTACTAATGCATACTCATATACTCTTTTTATTTTTTTTGCAGCACCTCTTTTCTGCCTGGCCACATTGTTTTTTGCGGCCGTACTGCGTCCATCTGTGCCGGGTGGCTTTTATTTTCTCATTTTCCTGCTGGCGGGCACCTACTGGGCAACCTGCCAGACGCTGCAACGGTGCGTGTCCCTCCACCCAGATGCAATCAAATCAATTGCATCCTCTTCACACCTCACTCTAATACTCTATCCTTTGTTTTTCTCTTCTTATTGTTTTTTTTATTTTTTAGTGGCTTTGCTTTGCTGCTGCGCTGCGTGATGGTCGTCCTTGTGCTGCATTCGCTGTGCATTGTTTCCTATCAGACGCCCTGGATGCAGAGCCATCTCAATAACACCAGCCTGACCGCACGGTAAGTCCGGCACAGTCCGACAGCAACCTTTTGCGAAGCTCTACTAAAACCACCTTTATTTCGCACGACAGTTTGATTGGCCTGGAGCCGCTCATTGAGTCCGAATGCGTGCCGGATATACGCATCCTGCTGTACAATAATAAACTCTCCCTGGACTCGTATCTGAATCCGTTCGCCTTGTTCTTTGCCTACTTTGCGCTGGCGCTGACCACAAAGCATCTCATCAAGCCGCGGGTAAGTGTCTGTGGGCTTAGTTTTTCTGCAGCTGAAGCTGCATGTTTTCTAATACCCTTGCAGAGGATACCCTGGTTTCATCTTCAATTATTTAAGGTAGAGCCAAGTCCGTCTGTATGTCTGTCTGTTTTCTTTACCTACCTTACCAATAAAGACATGAAAAATACATTTATTCATGAAGGCATTTATTCAACAGGCATTCAAGGCAAACAGATACAACAAACGGGCAAACCTTTAGTTAGTTTAAAAAAACTATATATAAAAAAACATGCGATATGTTTTCCAGTTATCTGCAAGGGTATATTGTCAATGGTACCTCGAAGATTACTTTCTTTCTTATTATAATTATTAAACAAATATTTTTCGAACTAACATTGGTTACTGAACAACTCTCTATCTGATTTTCCTGCTGCTCTTCTACTGCTGCTCTCAATGCATTGGACAATTTTTGGTGCTTTTCTCAACTTAATAACCTAACACAATATACAAACTTTCAACTTTTACGCACACGCATGCACGAACACAACAACATGCCACAAAAACAACAACAACAACAACAATGACTCGTCACTAACCTAATAAAATCCATTGCGCCGTGCTGCCGCTTGCCACGTTTACCTGCCATTTTACCTGCCAACTTGCAACTGCCACCTGTCACCGGCAACAACAACAACAACAACAATCAGCTGGAGCCGAAGCCTGCCACCGCCTTTGGGCAGCAGCTCGAGTGCAACAGCAGCGGCAGCAACAACACCAACAACAAAATCAACCGTCAGCTTTCGTTGCTCACGTCGCAGGCAACACGCGGCGGCGTCTCCGGTAGCAGTCGCAAGGATAGCTCCAGTGCCGGTAGCGGAGGCGCCACAACAAGTCGCCCACAGCGTTTGAGTGTAAGCGTGTGGCTGTGGGTGTGCCTGTCTGTGTGTATGTGAGGCAAAAGAGTTGATAGGAATTGGTTGCGGATGCAGCAGTCACAGCTGACGGGAGTTGCTCTTCAAATATATATGTATATCTATACATATATATATATCGATAAGCTCTAAGTAGAACCCAATCGATTCTGTTCTGTTGCAGCGTGTGTGTGTGTGTGTGTGTGTGCGGTTATAACTTAACCCATATATATTGCAACTTTCGGAAACTAATTAGAAACTTTGGAAAATCTAACTAACTTCGGACCTGTCCAGGATTCCGAACAATAAATAAGCAATGTTTGCTTTTAGCTATTCGTAACTTACTTTAAAACTAAATGCCTGAAAAAGAGTTTATAGGTTTAATTAAAATCAAAGATTTTAGTTGTTTTCGAATTTTCTTTTTTTTTAATCTTTTCAAAACGGCGCATTGGGTAAAGAGTTTAAAATACGTCTCGACTTATAAACAAAGTAAATAATAAAATTATTAATATTTAAAATTTATAAATTCATAATCCTACTTTTGTATAAATTCTTCATCTTATTGCAATGTTATTAAAATAGAAATGAAATAGAAACAAGCATTAGAATTGTTAATGCATTAATTTTAAGTTCTTAAGCAAACTAATTCATTAAAAATTCTAATGCTATTTTTTAGACCATTAACATTTCTATAGGCCACATTTTCGGTCGACTTTTTCCTTATGACAACTTTTCAAAAAATGTGTTTTTTGAAAATATAGTAGATAATATTCGGACTCGTTATTTAGAACTCGGCTCCAAATGCGCCTATTTATTATTTTATTATTTATTATTTATATAATTGAATTCTTTGTTTAATTTATATGATTTCTAAATTATTGAACATTTAATTAGCCGTTTAATTTAACAAATTCGTAAAATATCGAAATTTCACATATTGATAATATTGGGTTTGCTATTCAATAAATAAAAACTGCATAAAAAAAATTAACAAAAAAAAAAATAATAATAATGATTTAAAAAAAAATATATAGTAATAAACTAAAAGAAAACAATTGTTTAGCATAATAAAATAAAAAGCTCCATTCATTTTGAGAAAAAGAAACCCAAGAAATGAAAGATTTTTCGGAATCCGGCGCACCTTATTAACCTCAGACTAACTACAAAAATGTGTATTAAAAACTTTACTTTAAATATCAAAGGCATTTAAAAAGCATGTCCTGTGCATAATATTAACAATTAATGTTTCTGAATTGGGCTAAGCGATTTTCGCCCAATATTCTTGAATATCCTTTGGCTAATTTTGAAGCAGCTGTTTGATAAGTTTTCTTCTTTCTATTTTCGATGTGCTTTGTGGTCTTCTCTTTTATTTTTACTTTCGTTTTTTTTTGTCATTTCTTTTACGTTGTTTGTTGTCTTTTCGTTGATTTTTGTTTACGCTCTCTCTTTTATTACCTCTTCTGCTTTAGGTTTCTTTGCGCCGTGAACAGCGTGCAACGTTAAATGAACCGACTGAGACGACGCCTGTACGTAAACTAACTCCACTATTCGCTACTAAGAAACCTCCCAAATCCCAAAAATAAAACTAACCCTAGCCTAGTTAACTCTTAAAAGAAACCATCTCTATCTACATAATTACCTAGCTATCTATCATAACTAGCTAACTGTAACTAACTAGTCTAAAACCATAATTGTTCAATTGTAATTGTTAATTGTATTTGTCTAACATTGATACTAATTGTCGAATCCTTCAGTTGTATTTATCATAACCTTAACTCATAGTTGCGTAACGCTAACAACATTTAACTCCAACATATCAGACGTGAGCGTGTGTGTGTGTGTATGTGCTTCGGGTCGTCTGTATATAGCTAAACTAATTAATATACTCACCTAGTTTTAGTTAGTATGTTACATTAACACTTGCAGCCTGCCATAAACTACGTAGCTGACTCTTCCTTTTCTCTGTCTATATGTTATCTATATATAATTCCCTGGTATCGTCTTGTTAGCTAAAAATCTCTTTAATCTCTGATATTTCTCTCAGCTGGTGCGTCAGAGCACACGCAAGGCGCGCTCGCCCCCGGCACTGGAGTCCGGCGGTGCGGTTCCGACGGCTTCCAGTGGTTCACGTGGCAATGATATACAGCTGGACTCGCTGGAGAGACGTTCCGAGCATGAGAATAATACCACCTCCATACTCGATCAGATCTCATACGGTTTTGTCAGCGTCGGCGGTTTCATCTATCAGAATAGCTATATATTCACCAATATTCTGATGATGGTAAGTTTTGTAGATTTTCTATATAAATATGTCGCGACCTTTTCATATATATGTATATTTATTAATATACATTTGTCAACCTTTTTTTTTTAAATTAAAAATGTTCCCTACAAATGAAGGCTTGAATGTAGCTAGAGAAAAGAGTTATTAAAATATACCTAAAACTGCGTAAATATGCGAAATTTACGAAATAAACTAAACAAACTACTAAAATTGATCAAATAAACCTAAACAATTATATTAAAGATGTGAATATTTACTAACTATATAAAATTATTAATATTCAATGCTTTTAAATATTGCTTTTGTTTAATCATAAAAAAAATTAATAATATGTTGTGCTTACATCGAATTCCCAAAGAAAATATAGTAAATAATTTAAATAAATAAAAATAAAATTAAAAAAAAATATATATATATAAAACAATTTATTATTTAAAGTTATTAAATGTTTAAAGTAGACTGTTGAATAATGGAAAACAAATTTTTCTTAGACAATTTCCAATTGAAAATATTATTAATTCATTTTTTTATTAAATATAATTTTATAATTTTGCGACATATCGAGTGAATTTATTCTGATTATTATGATTATTATTTATATTGTTATGTATATGTATATATTAAATATAAAACAAATAATATATTTCAATTATAAATCTTATATTGTATCCTTTTTTAGGCCTGGTCCATAGTCTACCACAGCTGGCTGACCTTTGTGCTGCTGCTGTGGGCGAATGTGCTGTGGATGATACCCAATCAGCGCAAGGCCATGATGCGTTCCAGTCCATTTATTGTGCTGTATGCGGAGCTGTTGCTGGTAGCCCAATATATTTATGGCATGGATCTGAACAACGACGAGCTGCCGACCAAGGTCTCAGTAAGTTCCCTCCCCTACCAAACGATTATTGCGCATATATATTGAATATTTTGTTTTTTTTGTACATCCATATATATTCGCAGACGGCGGGCATAAATCTGCAACAGATTGGCTTCGAGCGACCCATTGAGAATCAAATGCGTCCGTGTGTGCCGCTGATAGTGAAGACCGCGTTTGTGCTAATGTTCTGGGTGACGTCGCGTCAGTTCTTCAAGGAGAAGCGGGACAGACGCCGTGATAGCACCTTGGCGGACATTATAGCACCGTTGCAGATAACCGTGGGCTCGGCGGGCTCCACCTACCTCATCAACGATGGCAAGAAGACCTCAAAGTTCCTAAAAAAAGCTGGCGATGTGATTAAGAATTTGCTGGTGCGCCTCTGGATCTGGCTGCTGGTGTTGGTCATCTTCTTGTGCGCCATTACGGGCGAGGATATGACCGGCTTTCGCATCTGCTATATGGCATTGTTCCTATTCTTCTTGCTGGTGTTTCAATCATCGTCCAAGGCCTGGGTTAAGATCATGTACGGCTTTTGGCTGTTCTTAATCTTCTACGCCATGTCCATATTGATATTGATCTATACATATCAATTTGATAAGTTTGACACCTACTGGAAGGACTATCTCAATGTGTCCCAAACGCTGTACGTTAAGTCAACCAAATCCAATGCTGAATTTTATTTGAAATAAGTCTTCATCTTTTTGCAGGCAAGCTGATATTGGCCTGAAGCTATACAAGACTAAAGATCTGTTCCTGCACCTGGTGTCGCCAACGATTATTGTCATATTGACTGTCATACAGGTGCATTACTTCCACAAGCGCTTCATTGCCTCCCTGCAGCAGCAGCCCACGTCTGGCGGGGCACAAGGCAGCGCCGCCGCCGCACAACAGAAGCGGACAGAGACAGGCGCCTTGGAGGCACCGCCACTGAAGCGTCGCGGCAGCGCCAGTTCCTTGCGCCGTTCCGTTGGCCCCACAGCTGAGGGCGTAACGGGCGTTGCTACCACCACCGATTTTGAGACATCGGTACGGGATTTGGTGCGCATCTCGTTCCGCAAGATCAAAAACAAATCGGAGTACATATTCAAGCGTTTCAAGACCGTCTTCTGGCGATTCCTGGAGCTGCACATCATGAAGGCCGTTTATATAGCGGCCTTCGTGTGCAGCGTCAGCGAAGTATGCGTCCTCCATATTGTCTTTGTGGGCTTCTGTGTGCTGGGCGCCACCTCTCGCAAGGCGGTGCAGGTGGTAATCAGTCGCCTGATTAGCTTTATAGTTACCATCATTGTGCTGTCCAAGATGATTTATCAGATCGAGTATTTGGATCATTCGCAATATAGAGTCACCTGCGTGAGTGTCCTGCACATACCTAATCCCTGTTGTGCTTCAAATAATTTACAATTTTCGCATGTCTCCCTCCACAGGCGGACAATCGCACCGCCAACAATGCCGAATGGGTTGGTCTCAACAAGGCCGACAAACTCGAGGGCGGTCTAATGGGTCTGCTGCGCACCTACATCATTTACATGGTGATTGTCACCATGCACGCGGTCATATCGTTGCGCCAGCTTCAGATGCGCGTCAAGATTGGCGAGATTAGCGCCAATCAGCCAAAGCTGCTCTTCCAGAATATCACGCGCGCCGATGCTGAGAAGGATTTGGTTGGGCTGGCCAAGTATTTGTTGAACTTTGGCTTTTATAAGTTCGGCATTGAGATATCGCTAATAGCCCTGGTCTCGACCATTACGTACAGACAGGATATTGTCGCGGTAGCCTATGCACTGTGGCTGGTTGTAATCCTACTGCTGAAGCGTTCGCAGTGTGCCAAAATGTGGGGCATATTCCAGACCTTCTTCGCCATCTCCATACTGCTGCAGTATATTGTTTTGGTGGGTCTGCCGCCTAGCTGGTGTATGGGTAGGTTTTGCTTTATTTTTATATCAATATACCCTAGCTAAAGGTTCAAATGCTTACAGTGTATCCGTGGGATGAGGGATCCTTTGGCGAGAGCATTCAACGCTGGACCATGCTGCCGGGCGCCTTGCACTTCAATCATGTGCCCAAGCTGATCTTCGATTTCATTGTGCTCATCATACTGAATCGCCAGAAGAGCATCTTCTGCATTGAGCAGCGATATGCCACCAATGATGATTATCCCGGTGGCAGCAATCGCAGCGTAATTGCGGACATTGCCCAGCTGGGACGTGTGCCATTTGACAATCCCACGCATGATTTCTGCTCCTATATACGCAACTATTCGGATATATTGAAGAATGGCGTTTTGTGTGGCTTCTATTGGTTCACCCTGGCCGTGGTCTTTCTGGCCGGCACTAATATAGCGGATCTGCTGGCGCTGGGCTATTTGATTGGCGCCTTTGTGTTCCTCTGGCAGGGCTCTGATTTTTATTTGCGTCCCATCAAAACGATCATCAGCCGCTGGAAATGGCTGCTGGCCTTCAATGTGGCCAATATACTGATCAAGACGAGCTTCCAAATGGCGGGCTGTTTATTTATGACGCCGCTCACCAACAACTGCTGCTGGCTGGTGCATATGTTGGGCATTACCTGCACCAGCAATGTGCTCAAGGAGCAGGAGCTGGTGCCGCCCGATGAGACGGATCTACTGATTGGACCCGATGGCTGCCCCAAGATCACGCATCAAATTGTGCTGCTCTGGGATGCGATTTGTTTTGCGTTTATCATATTTCAGTTGCGGATCTTTAAGTCGCATTATTTCTGTCACATCATCACGGACACCAAGGCGAACAATATACTCGCCTCCAGGTAGGGCTTTCGCATGCCCCTCGGCTTGATCCTGAATAATTGATTTATTTTCCTATCATTTTTCTCTTGCAGAGGCGCGGACATTATTGAGAGCCTGCGGCAGAAGCAAATTGCCCATCGTCATGACCATGAGAAGCAAGTGCTGCACAAGATCAAGCGCAAAATGGAACGCATACGTGCCACACAACAGAAGATGCTGCGTCCACTGGACAAACAGACCCACTTTGATGGTAAGTCGGCCTTGGATTTGTTGATTTTTCATTTTGATGGTCGGCTTTTATTTTCGTCGCGTTGCGATTTCTCAATTTTGTATTTTGTATCGTGGAAATTGTCGTCTCGTGTTTGTATTAACGCGCGCGCGTGTGTGTTTGTGCTCCTTCCAACTAATCCTTGACTTGGGGCTTAAAAAACAAATATATAAAAAAAAATATCCAGGGCAACGCACGCCCTTGGAGCAAAGCCTGGCCGAGGCAGCGCCGCTGGCGCATCAAAGCAGCTTTGTCTCCTGCCAAGGCTCGGGCTATCAAACGCCCGATGGCCCCAGCTCCAAGAGCAGCTCGGGCACATCCTCGCCGGCGCGGGCATCCATGCTCTCGAGCAGCAGCAGCAGCGCCGAAAGCGTCGATAGCGCCGATGCAGCCGTCATCATTGAGCCGGAGATTAATATAATGTTATGCGATGACGAGGATTTGAACTATGCGGATGTGCAATCACTCAGCGACGAGCCTAACGCGCCACCAACTCCTTTGGATGCAAAACGTCCGGCTACGGTAACCACAACAGCTGTAAGTGCCCAGCCCGGAAATATGTTTTCAATTTCAATATGCCAATTGAATTCCTCGAAGCCCAACACGCCAAGCACGGATGCGCTCTCCGCGCTACTCACCGAAGGTTTCCTGGAGCCCAAACGAATTTCATTGGGATTGGCGCCCTCGGAGCAGAGTGGGCAATCGACCATGCACACCTTGTTGCCGCCGCTGGCCTCATATGCCACAGCCTTGGCCACCAGTGGGGCCAGCTCAGTGAATTTGACGCCCAATCTGCGGCGTCAGCATCGCCGACAGTCGTCCACAAATGCCGCCGTCTCCTGGAACGAAACGGTGTCCATTAAGTGTTCGCCCCTAAAACAGAACCTGGTAAAGATCAGATCAGCATCAGCAATAACTGTGCCACCGATTACCCTCGCTCTTATCTCGCAGTCTGCGGAGCATGAGGAGCTGGTCACAATGCGTCAGAAATCGCTGCATCGTCGCCATCTGAGCATGGGCAATGCCAGCTACTCCATGGACGAGGCACAGGCGCGTCAGCGTCGCACCAGCAATTTGTCCGGCGCCAGGGATGAGGCTGCATTAAAGGCTGCCCAACGGCCGCATAGCTGGGGACCCGTCGGTACGGTCTACTATATGGAGTCGCTGATGTGCGCCTTCTATGAGCCCGCACTGCTGCATGGACCATGTATTGGATGAATCTTCTTATTTAACATTTTTATCTATTTTATTTATTTTAAACTGGAACTTTGTATAAAGATTTTGTTCAATGTGCGTGCAATAAAACTCATTGAGGCCGTGTGTAGCAGGCCTCAAGCAACAACAACAAAAACAACTACAATGACCAAAACAACATATGTAAATATCACTTTTCTAGAGGTTTTACTTTTATTATACAAATCTGCATTGATTCGTCTTATCAATGCTTAAAGCGTTCTTTGGGCTATGCGCGCTTATACAAGTGTAATATATGAACTATCTATACATTATTTATATATCCTATGATACGGTCAAGATTCCATATTCTTCTCTGTGTGCTTTACTACTACTTGAAACCGTTTACTACGCGCTTTATTTATGATTCCTTATTGCTAAAAATTTCTTTAAAAATTATATTTTTGCTACAGAAAAATTGTTAAAGCAAATATTTGATAAACTTGATATTTAGTAATTTTTAAGTTTTAAATATAGTTTCTTTTGGATTTGCAAAAAATTCCTATTCAAATTTAAATTTTATTTAGCTACGCTCTTCTATGTGATTCTCATTTTATTGCTTGAACCATGCAATGACTCAGAAAGTATAAAAAGTGGTTAAAAATATTCTGAAAGTTTTGTATTAATAAAAAATAATTATATATTTAATAATTAAAAAAAAATGCAGCAAAAAACCTTTGAAGCTTTCGGCTTGCCGATTAAATATATATATTTATTATAATTATAATTTAATTTCTATACTTATTTGTTTTATCATTTATTTTCATTTTGACATCTGTTTGTGTGTGCGTTTTATTATAGACCATGGTTATCCACTTCCTGCACCAACAGTACGCAGAAGGAAGGAAATTAAATTGCATCCACATGGTAAAGTTTGTGTTTTTTTTTCATTTTGTTTGTTGTGCTTGATTTAAATCATCATAAAGCCCATAATAAAAACATTAAACATATATAAAGATCGCTATAGATCGATACAGCAACATCATGCCGATATTGTCTTGCCTTGTATATTATCTATTAGCCTTAATATATATCAAATTATATATCTATATATATATATATGTTTATAAAAGCTGCATGAATGTTGCTCTAAGCTGCAGTTTTTGCGTGCTACCCTGTAAAAATAACATATTTATTATCATATTTTAGCCATATCTTAATGTTGTCATTAGCTTTAGTATTTCCCATATGCCCCTTATAATATTTTATTTTACTTAATTCGAATTCAAAAGCTACGCGCGCCGGCGACTATTATATGTTTGAGGAAATGGATGACAAGTTCGAGCTGGATTTAATACACGATGAGATTGATTTTCTCGAGGAGGAAAACATAACGGAAAGCGAAATGAAAATGCAGCGACGCAAGACGCTATACGATGTAAGTGAACTACTCTGAAAACAACTTCTCTATTCCAGCCAAACTCAATTATTGAGTATTATTTCTAAAAACCTAAGGCATGCTGTATGCATGTGATATACTATATAACATGGCTGCAAACCAATGTCTCGCCCTTATGTTTTGTATATATGAATCAGGGTTTTCATAAGAAAGTGTAAATAATTTTAAGTTGTGAAAAAGTATATATATTTTTTGTTGCAACTAAGTTTCCCTCCGGATAATGTTTTATAATAATTTGTATAGCCTGAACCCATTAAAAATGGGTAAAGGTATGTAATAGGCAAAAGAAAGCATCTTTCCCATAAAGTTTATATAACCTTGATCAGGTCGATCTGCCAATGACCGCCTTCTGTCTGACCATAAGAAACTATATAATAAAATCGAGTTGATATGCAGAAGAAGCTTATTATTTTTAACCGAGAATTTCTACAAATTTCAAATGATTGATAATATATTCAAAAATATATAAGAGCTACATACACTAACCATAATATATAGGTTTATCTACTATACTTTTAAATATTCCCCCAACTATTGTAAGGCAGAACTTTGGTATACACAAACTTTCGTATGCCATATTTATGCCCTGAAAATTTCATAAAGATCGGACCATATGTACCGAACTAAAGCAAGAATACATTTCTCATAGTCTGTGGCAAAGGTTTAGTTAATGCAAATATTATGGTATGATACCGGACCGATGGGGCTTGCAGCTAGTTTGCAGCCTTGATATACATATACCCATAATCTGTTGTAAAATTCCCTTATAAATTACGCCAACCTCCAACACTGACATTGTTGCCACACAAATGAACAAAACAAAAAAGGTTTGGAAGGATCTAAACGATGCGGAGTATCGTCGTCATTTGTATATGCGCGAGCGTTCCTATGCCTCCGAGCCGGGCTCACGCATAGCGCTCAAGGATATGGCCGCCTATAGTCTGGATGAGCGGGATGAGCTGGTGGCTGGTGTGGATCACATGGTTGATGACGTGCCCGACAACAATCATGGTGATGGTGGTGATGATGATGATGATACCATTGAGTGTGACGTTGGCGTGCGCACCTCGACGCTCTCCGAGCCGGTTGACTTTGGTCGACGCAGTCAGACGCTGCTCGAGACCCAAACGCCGCCTCCAGTTCAGGCAGTTGTGAGTGTGCAGCAAAAAAAAAAAAACAAAAAAAACAAAAAAATTAAGTTGAAATTCTTTAATTGGCGCACCCGTTCATATCTATATATATATTTGATCACGAGTTTTAAAGCGCTGCAAACAACAACAACAGCTGCAAGTTGGCGCACACACTATATAGTACATATATAACTGTACAAATAGATTAACATTTACAACTTTTATGTGTATAAATATCTTTTATATATTAGCTTTATTTCGTTTTCTTGCGTCTCAATGTTGTTTCTTATGCGTAAATATTAATTAATTCTTAGAATAATTGATTTTGTTTATATTCTTATATTGTTCTTCCCCCGCTTCACAGAAATCAAAGGATGCGCCCACAGATTTCTTTCCCTCGACGAGCAAGGGCATCTCAAAGGAACGGGATGCGGCGGCCACCACGAGCAGTCCCAAGCCAGTTGCCAAGGATGTCGCCGATTTGCCAACAACTGCAGCATTGGCGACGACAGCGCCACGTGAGGCCACCTCCAAGGAGACCTCGGACAGTAAATCGAAAATGGAACCGGATAGCGGCGATGTGACGGCCAAGGATTCAGATGAGGATTTCGATACGAATCCCATTATACGCCTGCTGGAGGGTTTTCTAGTTACCTTGACCATACGGCTGAATCGCTTCTCGCGCAATTATCGCTTCGTCAATCGCATTTTGGCGGGCGAGAAGAAAACCCTCAAAGTAGGTCTTCATTTTGTGTGTTTACTGTACTTTTATTTAACTAATGTATCATTTCTTGCTGACAGGAATCCAGCTCGCTGAATCGTTTGGGCCTCTCCAGCGCCGCGGCCATGTTCCATTTTCTGAAATCGAATCTCGAGAGGTATTTAGTGGGCGTTAGCTATCCTGGGAGTGTGCGCCGCTTGCATTTAACTATCCCAACTGTTTATCAAGATTATTTGTTTTGAAATTTTCATTTGATTTTCTTTATGATCGAAAAGTGCGTTTTTAGCGTAGCGCACGTTTTCTCTTGTATTTCGAATTTTGTTTAAATGGTTCGAGAAACATATATTATTTTGCGTTCTGTTCGAGTTTGTGATATGAAAATTGATTTCGTTTTATTATTTTCTTTTCTTTTTTTTGTTTATTTGCATATGTTACCTTTTGTGTTACGTGTGTTTGAAACTGTGTACCTGCTTCCACAATATCAAAAAAAAAACCAAAACAAAACCAAATCAATCAAACACCAAAACTCACCTCACCTACATCACGCTGCGTTTGTGCATTATCTTGATTAGTGATGAAAACGGTGGTCAGCCAGTTTCATCATCTACACCGCGTCGCTCACAGCTGGCCACAACAACAACACCGCCCACAGCAACAACAATATCAGACAATGAACACTTCAGCACACCACTTAACACAAATACAACAACCACACCGCTCACACCGCCAGAACAAGAACAACAGCAACCACCACATCCACACGATAAACCACCAGCAACAAGTACGCCACAGCAATCACATCCAGTCGACGATATCATCGAAATGCCTGTAGATACCGTTGATGCAGCAAGCTCTAGGTAAAATCAACCAACTATCAACAGCTCAAATGCCTAACAACCATCACCATCCCTCCCCAACATCCCAAAATTCATATTAAGAACAGCTAGCTAAATACCCTGTAACTTGGATCCTAGGGCAAGCAAACACTTTAACCAAAAAAATAATAGATGGCTTTTGTAATGCCTGAAATCTCGGGAGCTCATAATAAACAGCTGCTGTTGATGCTGTGTGTCATATGTTAAGCAGCTGTAAATAATTTAGAAAAAGAGAGCTCAGTTACATAAGTCTTAACATGTGACTGTTATGTTGAGCAACTGTTAGTAAAAGCACCTTAATACATTAAAACTAACAATGTTATGAACATTACAGCATTATATTAAGCAGCTGTCAGTAAAAAGTGCTCTGCAGCATAAGCGTAACCTGACCAAAAGTCATCCAAATGGAAGTCAGAAATGCTCTGGATGCCTATTAATTTGCTTAACTAGGGATTTTAGGTTGTTTTTTTTATATTTTGCTTTCACACGATAAATTAAATTGTCGAATTATCATAACATAATGTACAGGGGTTGCTTTAAATTAAAACTTTTAGAAAATGAATCTTTGCAGTCAATTAAATCACCTGAAATTTTTCTGAGGTCTCATTAAACCTCAAATAGAGTATACTGTATAATAAAAATGTCCGATGTATATTGTCATGGATTTGCTTTTAATCTGGTTAAAGGCTAGTTGTGCTTTTCCTCTATCACGTGCTTGAGTAATAAGTAAACATTATATGCCTCTCTGTGATCTGTTCTTAGTATATATTATGCTTAATCAGTTAGATCAATTTCATAACTAAATCAATTGCCCCAATATTCATCCCACAAAAATATCTTGAGTATTTTAGCCCACATTAATCGCTTTAATTTGATCAATAAATTTATTTACTTTTCGATTTAATTTACAACTTCAAATATTAAAAAAAACAAAGCAATATTACAAATTTCAAAACTAACCAATTGTAATTTGAGAAAACAACAAAACGAAACAAAACCAAAATCTTTACTAATTTGTTTTCTTTTTTCTTACATTTTACATTTGTTCTACGCGCATTTTGCTCATCTGAAATTTTGTGTTTATAGAAAACAATCAATCAGTTCATCGCCGCCAACGAAAGGGTAAGTAAATTTCAAAACATATATTACATCCGATATTAAGGATAACGATACTAAAACATAACTGTCTACAAGAATAACAAACAACCACACACACAACAACCACACCTACACAAATATACACACACACACAGCATTCTTCTGTGTCTGAAACAAATATACATGCATATATCTCTTAAGGCTCTACTTATAACACCTCTCTAATACTCTATACTTGAGCAACGATTGTGTCTTTACTTACTCGTGCTACTATATGAATCTCATATCTATTATAACTGTGCATTTTGATACAAACATACACATTAACATAAACACACACACATATGTAACACACATGCAATCCATAATTGCCTGCATTTGGTGTTCTATATAGCCGCAAATCGGACTGCGGCCTGCCCGAGATACGCATTAAAGCGCCATCTATTGAGCGCTGCGGGCAGCAGCAGCAGCAGCTACCGCCGCCGCCGCCTCCGCCGCCGTCTCACACGCCCCATCATCATCATCAAGCGCATCATCAGCAGCAGGCGAGCATCGGTTCGGGTTCGCTCAGCAAGCACTGGTCCTACGAGCACGTGGACAGGTATTGACCACGCCCATCCACACACACACACACACACACACGACCAAGTACTCGTAGAGCTGTTGCTGTTGATGTTGTTGCTGTTGTTACTGTGCTAATTATAACCGTTGTTCTCAGCCTTATCCAATACTCTTCACACGGGCAACATTCTCACCGTAACTCTCTTCATCTATCTACCTATCTTTAATTCTTAGCTCTCTCTCTCTATAACTCTATAAATAGAAGCGCATTTGGAGGAGAGTTCCGAATCAATATTACTTGATGCATTATTTGTGTCTATATCTATATAATTTGCACCCTGTGCAGAGGATTGAAACTTTAATATAAGAGAAAAGAAAAAAAATTATAGATCATGTTAACACTATTCGGAATTCTCTACCGATTGCGTTCTTCATATAACTCTTAACTAATCCTTACTTATGCTCTATATATATCTGTGGCTGTCTTTAACTAATTTATTGCATCTGCTTAAATTTAAGTCCATGCCACTCTCTGTGCGTTCTATGCTAGTATGTATGTATGTATTGTTGCTGTTTGTGGCTTTCCTAATCCTCCAACTTATCAGTTGTACTCTTAAGTTACCCCGCACATTCCCCCCACGCAACTAGAGTGCGTCGCATGCAGCGCACAGGTTTCGCCAAAAAAAAAAAAAAAAAAAAAAAAATCCAGCACCAGAGGCATGTCCATAGAGCTAGTCCTGTAAAGATTTGTAACTTTTTCCGGATTTTGGCATTTTTGCTTTGTCTAATCCTTGTTGGCCACTTGCAGCGCTGGTGAATTCAATCTGGAGGAGGAGAACTTTGCGCAGCGGGATCATCACATCATCGTTGAGGTGCTCATTTCCTCCTGGTATGCGCTACTGGCCAATACGGATCTCATTTGTTACATTGTCGTGTTCATCAATCAGGTGCGCCATTAGCCCATTAATATTCTTCAGCACAATCCTTAAGATTTACTCTGCTCCTTACAGGTGGTCAATGCCAGCCTCATCTCGTTGCCGCTGCCCATTATGGTCTTCCTTTGGGGCACGCTATCGCTGCCGCGTCCCACGAAAACCTTTTGGGTCACATTGATTGCCTACACGCAGGCCATTGTCCTGATCAAGTGCATCTTTCAGTTCAAATTGATTTGGGCCAATTATCACAATTTGCCCAACCAGCCGCTCGCGCCAGCCAAAATCTTTGGCGTCGAGATGAAAACCCACTATGCGGTCTATGATTTGATATTGCTCCTGGTGCTGTTCCTCCATCGCTATCTGCTCAAGTCGCAGGGCCTGTGGAAGTCCGGCTACAAGGATGTAGATCAGCAGTTTACCAAGCCCACGGCCAGCATGTGAGTGTGTCAATTAAAACCCCCCACTTTGCCCCTTACTTATCTAGTTGCTATTACTTCCAGCGATGATCGCGAGGATAGCGATAATATGTCACAGCCGGACTCACGCCAGCTAAATGAGGATGCCGCACAGAAGCTCAGCCTGCAGGTTAGCCAGGTCTCGCTGCCTGGCTCGCCGGAGTACAGCAAATCGGCGATCAATCAATTGGAGTAAGTGCAAAGACTTGGCATTTTAACTATATTAGGTTATTAGGTTAAACCTAATCGTCAAGGATCATGTTATGGACGAAGTTTCAAGTTTCGTCCGATCGCGCTCAATTTGATTTGAGATTCAGTAATTCCACTCGCAAGTGTGGAAAATGGGTGGTAAACGATCGTATAAAAGATTTTTTTGTTTATCTATGTAAATTATCTTGAATTTCTCCCCCATTATCTTTATAATACTTATTAATCCCTATCATTGTTTCTCTTCTAGACGCACTAAGTATACGTCCTCGCTGCACAAGTTCTTCTTCAGTCTGGTGCACAAATCCCGCCTGGCCACCGATGTCTATGCGCTGATGTTCCTCTGCGATTTTGTGAACTTCTTCGTGCTGCTCTTCGGCTTCACCGCATTTGGCGTGAGTAGCTTAAATGTTTTTTTTCAAATCAAACCACTCTAAAACCTTGCTAATCCATACCAGACTCAACAAACGGAGAGCGATGGCGGCGTCCAAACCTATTTGGCGGAGAACAAGGTGCCGGTGCCGTTTCTGATCATGTTGCTGGTGCAGTTCCTGTTGATTGTCATCGATCGTGCACTTTATCTGCGCAAGGCTTTGGTCAACAAGATCATATTCCATTTCTTCTCGGTTATTGGCATACACATCTGGATGTTCTTTGTGGTACCTGCTGTGACGGAGCGAACATTCAATTCCCTCGCACCGCCGATTATATTCTACGTGATCAAGTGTTTCTATATGCTGCTGAGCTCTTATCAGATCAAGTCGGGCTATCCGAAACGCATTCTGGGCAACTTCTTTACCAAGGGCTTCTCGATGGTCAATATGATTGCGTTCAAGGTGTACATGCAGATACCCTTCCTTTACGAGTTGCGCACCATACTCGACTGGGTGTGCATTGATAGCACCATGACCATCTTTGATTGGCTGAAAATGGAGGACATCTTCTCGAATATATATCTGATACGTTGCACACGGCAATCGGAAACGGATTTCCCAGCAATGCGCGCACAGAAAAAGGCCTCCCTCTCCAAGCTAATAATGGGCGGCACTGTCGTTTTATTGATTGTCATCTGTATTTGGGGACCGCTCTGCTTGTTTGCGTTGGGCAATGCCGTGGGCACCTCGAATGTGCCCTATCAGGTGTCGGTGTCCATACGCATCGGTCCCTACGATCCCATTTATACGACCAATAACTACGATAGCATATTTGAGATTGACTCCAAGATGTATGGCCAGATGACGAATGCGTTCATTAAGAATAAACAGGCGTTGACCTTTATAGCTGGCTACGATGCCACCGATGTGGCTGCTGTCAAGCTGGCGGGCAACTCGCCCTCACTGTGGAATATTGCTCCGCCGGATAGGCAGCGCCTGGCCAACGATTTGCGTAACAGTAAGTTGATAATATTGTAAGCCGGAAATTGGATTATCTTTTATCAATATATCTTATAGATCACACGCTTATTGCGCGCTTTTCCTATTCGCTGACTCGCAAGGCGCCCGCCAAGGGTCTCAAGGAAAATGTGGGTGATGAGCACGTCATCAAGCTGGATGAAACGTTTGCGGGACGCACTGCACTTATCAATATGCTCGACGAGACATATGAGCAACTGGAGGGCAAGGTCAATAGCAATGTCAATAAGACCACCATTGCCAATGGCACCACCAATGCCAATGGCCCCACCAATGCCAATGGCACCACAAGTGCAAACGACACCACCAATGCGAATGGCACCACCAATGCCAATGCCACCATCCCAGCGAAAAACGCCAGCGAGGTGGTCGTGGTAGTGCCCAGCATGATACCCAAGTTCATCAAAGTGCTCAACTCGGGTGACGCGTTTGTTGTGACTGTACTGAGTGGCAAGGAGCAGGAGTATCGACCGTTGGTCATTAAAATGCATCGCGATAACGCAACCAATGGGCTCTGGTGGGAGATACGCGACTTTTGCTCTGACAACTTTTACACGAACACGCTTAAGGACTTGCCCTACAGCGATTGCAGCTCGGGCATCGTCATGTACACATTTAACGACAAGAAATTCCCATCGACCTTCAGTTTTCTTACAGCGGGCGGGTGAGTCACAACGCCTTCATTAAATATCTGCCTGATATCTAATGTATTTTTGTTTTCTTTTTTCCCTTTTCCAGCATCATTGGTCTTTATACTACATTCGTGTTATTGGCCTCGCGCTTCATGAAATCGTTTATTGGTGGCCAAAATCGTAAAATCATGTTTGAGGACTTGCCCTACGTGGATCGGGTGCTGCAGCTGTGCCTAGACATATACCTGGTGAGTTCTGGTAAGGTTTATAATTTGAGAAATGAAATTAATACTTTGATGATGCAGGTGCGTGAGGCACTGGAGTTCGCTTTGGAGGAGGATCTTTTTGCCAAATTACTCTTCCTGTATCGCTCACCCGAAACGCTGATTAAATGGACTCGCCCCAAGGAGGATTATATGGATGATGATGGCGACACCGATTCCATACCCAGTCGCATGAGCGTGCGTCGACCAGTCGAGCAGCTACAACAACATCAATATCAACAGCAACAACAACAATAACATAGGTCTAATCTAAATATTTGAGTTAATTAGAATCTTGTTTACGTATGTTTAGTACGTATGTTTCGTTAACGTAGGTTTCATAGTCCTTTTTTAAATTTATACAGCAATTAGTTAGAGATACAATATACAAAACACACACACACACACAACACCCAAATACACTTACAATTAATTACAATATTTATGTAGTTAAACTTTGTCAAGTACTGCCGTGTGTAAACAAGCGTGTAAACGTTTAAGAAAATTGTACACCAACTAATTAAGTAGTTAGTGCATGTTCTATAGGGCATACAATACATTTATGCATACTATATAGGAATTGTAACTAAAACCAACAGTCTAACTAATTTTAAGCAAGCGAAAAGTGTTGCAGTTTGTTAACTTAAAACTAAAATTGATTAGCTAAACGAATTGATAGAGAATTTGCTTAAGTTAATACCTAAGTCATATAAAAGATTAATAATATAAATAATAATAATGAGAACTCATATTCAGGGATTTTTAGCATTTTACAAATAACTTTATTGTAAAACATATAATTAAAATATGCATGAAGCATTCAACTTATTTGTGTAAGTTAAATCATAAAACATAATTAATAAATGTTTTATATTTATATATATATATATAAATATTTATATTTATATTTAATGTAATGTCTCATATATCATATGTAAATGTATTTCTTGTCGTGTGCGCAATCTTCAAGTTACATCAAATATTTTCTACGTAAATATGTATTTATGTTGCCTTAGAACACAAAACAAATAATAATTGATATTATGTATTGTATATGTTGAAAAGTTTGTTACGGACTAAACTATTATCATATATATATATATATATATCTGTGTATGTTGCATATATAAAAGCGTTGAATTTATTTCTAGGCATATCATATATATCATATATTGTTTTTTATATCGTATGCAATTATCAGTTGCTTTATTGTTAGACCGCAATTTCATATCAGAATGCAACAATAATAAAACGCTTTAAATGTGTTTGGCTTCAAATCAATATCAAAGTTATCTATTATGCCTTTATACTAAATACATATGCATATGTATCACGAATAGGCAATCTCCAATAAGCTATAAATTAAATACACACACCCAACTACAACTATACATGCTATTTTATACATACATATTAAAACGAATAAATAAATGTAATAAACTGAGCAAACACTAAACTAATTTTTATACCAAGCAACGAACAATATGAGCGTAAAACTAAAACTAACTATAACAAATAAATGTACCTATTTTTAGCGTTGTAATATTTTAATTAGCTATCAAAAATCATATAAAAAAAATACTTACTATGAATGCAAATAGAGAATCAAAATTAATTGTACTAAATTGTAATTGAATTTTTCGATTGAAGTAAACGTTTTGTAATCGCAATCCTTACCAGATGTAGGAATATATATTTTATATAATTCTGGTCATTTATATAGAAATTGTTGACCTTACACCATTTAATTTTTTTCAATACCTTAATTTATTTTTATTAACAAAAATGTAAATATTTAAATAACTTGAAATCCTCGGATTGCATAGTATGCTGGATTCAGGTGATGCGCGTTGAGCAATTGCGGTAGTGCGTGAATTTGATGTCCCTACTGTCCAGGCTGTTAGCGCTTTCGTTGCTCTGCTGGCGACTAAACTTGACCGCTGGATACACCTCTTCCCACTGGGATTCGCTGCGACTGAGCACGCCACGCCGTCGTGGGGTCGTAAAGGAGCTCTCCTCCTCACGTATTGCATTGACTGTGCTGTTGGTGGCGGCTTTGGGCAGAGGATTGTTGAGCATCTGTGTAACGCTCTTGGATAGACGTATGGACTGTATGCGATTGTAGCCACTGCCCGTTGGCTTATAGCGCTCCAGTTTGGTTGTTAAACGTGCCATTTCATTGCTCATCCACTCGGGTGCTCGCATGCTGAACCGACAAGCGTTGGAATTATAGTAAACAGAGCGAACCACGGCCGCGGTGCTTTTATAACCATGCTGCTTGAAGGTGATGTAAGCAGGGGGCATTGGCATATAATCGATACGCCTTGGCCGGGCATTGCATAAAACCTGATGCAGGGCTTTACAAGCGCAACAATTGCAAGGGCTCTCTAACAACCCCTGCTACTGACCTATTCACTAAGCCTTGGCCAGAGATGTAACAATTTTGGCCTGCATTTACCTGAAATATCGACATTTCAAATTTTTTGTGAAATATCTCCGGTAAATGTACGCCGATTTTCGAATGTCGTACCTCTTTCGACTCGTATGAATCAGGACTTTTGATTGCCATTAAAAAAATAAAATTCTAATTTTAGTCAAAATTTAACAAATATGGCAAGGGGTAACCTCACAATTTATGTCAAAAATGGATGAATTTATAAATCAAAAATTTTAAATGCAAATCATTTCCATATACCCTCACGATTTCAAAATGGCATACTTCTTCGGGATCGGCCTTCATCTAATTGAGATATTGACATTTTAAATTGTTTAGCAATATTTGATTTGAAATATCTCCTGTAAATATAGTTCGATTTTCAAATAATGTACCTGTTTTAGCACACGTGAGTTGCGGATAAATTATCTAAAGCTTGCCATTAGCTTTCACCAATCAGGACAAATAGGGAATAGCGCTATAATTTTGCCGACAAATCTCCGCCTAGTACATTTTGCCGACTGAGTTAATTCGCTTTAATTCGACGAGATTGACATCGGCGAAATTATGTCGTTTTCCACAAACAAAATGATTTATATAGATAACATTTAATTATAAACTAAAAGGACAAGAAGATGGTGGCACACATTAAAATAAAATAGAATAGGCTACAAATTCGAGCTACTTTGGATAGCGGTTTTAGTTTTTGGTCAACAAGGATATGCTGTACTATGCTATGTACAAAAGCCAAATAAAGGACATCGTCTTAGGACACTTTGCAATTGTCATCGTGCAAGTGATCCCCATCGAGCTGCAAACCGTCCTCGGCTGTCGAGAAAACGCCGCCCTGAAGCACTTTGTTAACAGCAGCCCGCGCCAAATAGCCCGTGGTCTCCGAGTAGGGCAGCGAATAGAAGGCGGTTAGATCCTCCTGCTTGTTTGGCACTGCCTGCTGCTCCGACGATTTCGGGTGAAGCTGTATATTGTTGTCCTTACAGTACATGGCAAAGGCTTCGGCAATGATGCCATCCAAATCGAGCGCCTGCTTGAAATGCAGCTCAGGATTCCTGTAATTAAAAGGAAACATTAGAGCATTGTCCCTATACAAAAAGGAATTTGGTTTACCGATTCAGAATGGTGGCCACAATGCAGAGTAGCTCGACGGTAATCTGACGTCGCTCCGGACGATCAATACAGATGAGCGTCTCCTCTACCAACAAATTGAAGGTTAATTCGCCGCGACTCATGCTTGTCAGCGTGGGTGTGGCTGGCAAATGATGACCCTGCGTCAATATGCCCTGTGGCGTTCGTTGCAGAATCTCCCAGATCTTGTTATAGAAGTGCTTGGGCACGCGGCACAGGCAGCCCTCCAGCTGGCGGCGCTGCAGCGTTGTAAGTCTGACGGGAAATAGTTAATATTAACAATTGAAATAATTCATGAAAATACGCTTACTTTTCCTCCACAGCCCATTCACTGACAGTGAGCACCTTCTGTAGGAGAATGCGCACTTGGAACGGCGACAAATTGTCCACGTCAATGCTTTGTTGCCCAGAGATTTGCAAATAGATGCGCATGGCTTCAAGCACCCAGCCTATACGTATTTTCAATATGCCCCGAAACATGGACGGATTTGTGGCTATAAGACGGCCGCAATATAAAACCACCTCCTGCTGCAGCACCGCCTGAATCACATTATATGGCTGCACGCTGGTATACATAACATTCTGAATCTCGGCGGGAGTCATCGGCTTATCGAAGACTGTTTCCTTTTGGCCAATGATGCCAACGGTTAGCTCCTTGCCATTAACCAGCACAGTGGTTATAAACGGACTGATTGAGTCCACAATGTGATGCAGCAATGAGGAACAGTAGCGCACGGCGCGCCAATAGCGTAACGATCCTGCGCGATGATAGAGCTGCGTCAGTGCCGTGCTCACGTTGAGGCCATTAACCTCAAAGTTGGAGCCCTCGCGATTGAGCAGAATGCCCCACAGTTGGCACAGGCAATAGATGGATTCAGTGTTGCGAAGCGCATTGATAATATCCGGTGTGGGCTTGCTGTCAAAGTGCTGTAAAAACTCAAGGGTTAGTCTAGGGAGCGGTAGATTATCCAACTGTTCGACTTACCGCCACGGAAATCTTCTCCTCAACATAGGTAAGCGCCTTGGGCACATCTGTCAGTGATTGATAACCTATATATTCGTGATTGATTTGTGAGAATGCATTCTCGTTGTCTGTTAGATCGTTTTGGTTCATGAAATCCAAATGCTCGATGCAGGAGCTGCTGATCAGATTCTGGAGTCGGCCGATGCGCACCTTCATGCCATCGCAGTAGCCCTTCTTGAGCATGGCAAGCAGATCAAGCATTTCCTTAAACTGCGGATCACGCATGTGCTCCTCGCGTATTAGCAGGCAGACTGTGGGCCTGCCGGACAGTCGCCAGTATTTGCCCACAAATTGCAGCTCCGTTTTGATATCGTCGATCAAAAGTGCCATGTCGCGATATAAATAAAAATCGGAGACCTCAAAAATGAGCGGATAGCAGAGTACGGTCATGCCGCAGATGCGATAGACTTTGCTGGTGCCGAGCGAACCAACTGGGCGTGAGGGACGACCTGAGAGGCCCACCTTGTGATTGACACCCAGATGCTGATAGACTTTGATCAGCTCCGTGGAGCTCCAGATTTGCACAGGTTCCACCTGTAAGTAATATTTATATATATATTGATCGGTAATATGAATTTTAATATGTTTCTCACTTACCTCATGCGGCGTTTGGGTCTGTATGCCATAGGTGGCCATCATGGCCTGCAGACGCATCGACTCGGCGATAAGCACAATTTGCACCACCAAATCTGTGGCGGTGCCCTGTAAGGATGCGCAGAAACACCGGTAAGTAATGATATTTAAGACACTATCTACTGGTATTAAGCAGTTAGAAAATGCATATAGCCAATTCTTCACATGGGAAAGTAAAAAATCGTACTAGCCAAATGCCAAGATGCATAAACAATTAGCATAACAATAAATAAAACAATTGGTGGCACAAAGGATGCTAGCGGAGAGTCAAACAGTGAGAGAGAAAGGAAGGTGGGAAAAAAGGTGGAGCATACAGGATAAGAGGTGTTGAGGACTTAAAACATGCCGGAGACACAAAACACTAAAGAGAGAGAGAGAGGAAAAATAACTGGTAACAAACTGTACAAAAATATATTACTTACAGCTAGTTTAAAGTATTAAATTGTAAATTAATAATCATTAGTTCAGGCAATTGTGTATAAGAAAATTATAAAGTTACAAAGAATAATGTTTAGCTTCATTTCAAGGCTGCAAGTCAGTTTTAAGACCAGCCGGTTCGAGTTCCCATTATAATAAAGCAATTCGACCCATACTTCAACTCAACCCATCAGAACTAACCGTACTATAACATTTTTCAAAGTACATTCTAGTATATTTCCAAGTGATTTTAAACAATATTTTGTATACAAGATTCCGCTGAAAAATTGACATGAATTTCTTTAAAATTGTTCGAACCAGGCCCACAAACTGCAAGTGACATCAATTTTTGTGGGTTGCAGCCTTGATATATTTAGTATATAAATGACATAGGTAATATTAATCCCAAATTTTGAAAGTTTTTGCCGTTTGAAGTGCCAATTTGTTGACTAGAGATGAGATTCTTAGCTCAGGACCCGCACAATATGACCACTAATTACCTGCATTGCATCCAATATTAGCGGTACGCGTCGATTCTATTTCATTTTCGTTTTGTTTTTTAGTAGAAAAATAGATATGTACATTTAATATTGGGCATTAAATTAGTGGAAACAAGTTTTAATTTTTGCAAATAATTTTTTTTTAGCAAAAATTTGCGGACTATTCTGCTAGTTTTGTTAAAGCATTTGCTTCCCGCAAAAAAAAAAAATTAAAAATGATGTAGAAAAAAATAAATCAAAAATATTAAAAAAATTTGACAAACTATTAATTGCTTGCTTTGGTGGTTAAGTACAATCGGTTAAGGAACAAGAAGCCAAACTGAATGCTACGTAGAAGTGGAAGAACCCAAGATCTGGTGAACCATTACTTACAGTGCCCGGTTTAGCCTATGTATAGAGCGTGTGTGGAAACAAAATATGCAGTAGATTTTTTTTTATAGACAAGAAACAGTACCGAAAAGAGTAAAGAAAATACTTTTGTTTTAGATACAAATAAGCAAGGGTAAATAATTTAACTATATACAATAAACACAGCCATCGTATCAAATAATATTTTTAAATATTTCTTTTCTGTTTTTAAAAAGCAACTAAAAGGCATATGTATTTTGTGTGTGTGTGTGTATATGTATGTATCCCAGCAGGAAATGCTGGGCTCTACGTGGAGATTAATTTTGATATATCTGAAATATTCGAAAATCTCAATTCTTAATTTATTTTAGTTTATAAACATGGCAACAACAAGAATACGACATTTAAAGATGATTTTATTTGTTACCGAAAGCTGAAAAAGCCATGAAGAAATTATACCGAGTATATTCAGACCTAAATTAAAGAAAAAAAAAACTATTTCACTATAATTATATTTCAGTTACCTTCTTCTGAAAGGGTTTTAAAATGTGTGAGCTATTAGTTTTAAAAAAAAAATGTTTAAAAAAAGAAAAGTTTGCCCTCTTTTAATCATTCGAACCGCAATATACAATTTCCTGCAGGGATGGATCGAAATAATGTCATATATATACTATACTATATACATACGCATATTTTCGATAAGTGCTTGGTGTGTGTGTGTCGCGAAATAATAAAATTTGGATAAAAAATGTGCAAAACATCTAAAAAAAAAATTAAATATAAGCGCTTCTTTTTTAACATAAAAGTTATAATTTTGACAATAGATCGATATATCGATCAGATTGAGTGCGAGTAATTTGTTGTATAGGAATTTGGGCTACTTACTTTGTTTTTATCATCGAAAGCTTTGCCCTGTTTATAATATTGTATGCCAACCGATAGAATTACAAATGTTTGGGGTTTGTTTATGGGTTGTGGGTATATATAGTTTTTGGTTTTGTTTTGGGTATTGGAGCAGTAGTAGTGTAGTAGTAATTGTTGTATATATGTGGTAGTAGAGAATGGACAAAATATATATATATATATATTCATATATGTATAAGTAGTATTAAACAGCCAATTCAATTACTTAACCCAAAGTACAATAGAAACTAAAGAAACATTACAAATTAAATCGAATACCAATTAGACAGCGAACACACAGCAGACACAGAAACGCAGCAGCGGCGCCGGCAGTTAGCTGAGCCCTTATCCCCCGGATCAGTGGTATATATTAATGTATATTTTTGTATTGCCCCTCACACCCAGTTACCCGCACCGTCCACAACTCACCTGAAAAGCCGAATAACGACCGGCGCGTCGTGGTCGATTATAGCTGGGCAGATAGCGTCTGATTGGATCCAGTTCGTTGATGTGCAGCAGTCCAGCGGTCAGCAGCTGGGCAATGATGAAGAATGACTGACCCCAGAGGAACAGCGACTGGGATGGCGCACGCATATAGGAGCCCTCGCCATCTGGCGCATAGTACATGGTGACCACTGGATCACCATTGGCATCGGTGTGCAGACAGCGGCGCAAATCATTCTGAAACTCCTCAATTTGTTCATTGTTATTCTTAAAGACACCATCGATTATCATCGATATGAAGAACAATGGCCACTCGCACTCAACACCCTCAAACTCCTTCAACTCGCCGGCCTGATAGTAGCGTCGCGTTTTGTCCTCCGCTTTGCTAAGAAACCCATCGCGTGTAAAACGCTTGAACCCCATTTTACTGCGCAGCCGATTGACCACATTCTGTTTGGTCTGCTCCACCAAGCGATCTTCATGCGAGGCAAATGCTGGGAAGGAAAGCGTTAACAGCAGCGATGCATCCACGCCCTGAAAGCGAGAAGGTGTTTGAACTTCGAATATATGTCGTAATTTTTAAATATGCACACACCTTCGAGCTGGACTCGCGCGGCAACATGGTCTCAAAGATGCTGCGATTACGATTGTGCGCATCAATGTCCACGTAGACGACGCTCCATGAGGCGCCTTTCTCGCCGAACAAGTTGCAGCCATTGATGGCCTCCAGTGCGGACTTGGCCATGCCTAAAACAAAGCACATTAGCATGGGCCAATATCTTAAGAGTGGACTTACCTATAGAAGACGCGTGAATTTCGGGTGTGCCATTGTTGTACTTGGAGCCACGCTCCCACATGCCAAAATCGGGCGTGCGATAGGCACGCTCCACATAGTAAACCAGATTCTGCACAAAGGCCACCTCATCGTGAGTGTAAATGATCTGCAGGCCCGAGGTGATCATCTGCACTAGAAATAGCAGATATAAGGAGACCTGTAAATAAGCAAATGGTGGTTTAGGAGATTAGGTATTCCGGCAAGAAGCTTCTCCCTACTTACGCAATCGATTTGCAAATGATTGTAGAACTCATCGGGATAGATCTTTTCGCCCGTGTGCAATTGGAATTTGCTATGCAGCGCATGCTGATTGGACTGACGCTGCTTAAAGAGCTCCACGCGCGATGCCTGCTTAACCCAGCACTCCAGAATGCCGCGCATGCATTTGACCGTGCTCTGGCCGAGCTCATATGACTTGCCGCGATCATCATCGATGCGTCTGTACGCCTGATACAAGCTCCAAACGGCAGCAGCACAATATACACTGTCACGCACCGAACCCACCACCTGATCGGTGCTCATCACCGGAAACAGGCCTGTGATGGGGCTCTGATAGCGCAGCAGCTGGCGTTTGACTACAGGAGGGGAACAAAACGTATTGAAGTAAGATGAATATAAATGTTTTATAGTTTGAACCAACTCCCTACTTTGCAACTCCATGTAGCCGGACTATGCTTCCAATATTGGTATGTCATATATTTTTAAACTTTTAATTATACGAAATTTAAATTTTCAATTGCCCTTAGTACTGAAAATATTGTAAGTCGTAAATATTTTCATAAACAAGATTCGGGCTAAATTTGAGTCCAAAGGTTCTTATACTTTGGACCTAGGTCTTCCTCAAAAGGTTTTTTCTTTATGTTTTGCGGGAAATTATTGGAAAAGACAAAGATAATATTTGGACAATTGGACTATTTAAATTTATAGATCTAATATACTCGTTTTTAAATACAGAGTGCCAAGACTTGATTAGTAAAGTGTCAATGGCTTCAGCACGCATGCTTACGCCACATGCTGTGGGGCTTTGTTGACAAATGCAAATAAACAAACCCCAAATGTTTGCTTTGGAGAGAGAAAGAGAGACAGAGCGAAGGGAGAGAAACCCCGCGAGCAACATATCGAAGACGCTAGCAAAATGTCTGCCGATATTTTGCTAAATGCTTATAAATAGAATCAAAGACGCGACGCGATGAGAAGCAGCGTCGTGGCAACAATTGATGCTAAATTGGCTGCCCTACACAGACGCCTCCAAGGTTATATAAAATGAGGGCTGTACGATAAAGATTGGTGGTTCCGCCTAATTACGCTATTTACCGATGCCATAGTAAATGTCCAGCTGCTTGACTGTGTCTTCGTAGTTGATGGTCTTTAGAAATTGATCCAGATTGATGTCCTCCAAGCTGTTGTGACGCCCACTTGTCGATATGCCACTGTCTGTGGCTCCTCCGGCAGCGCTGCCGCCAGGTGTTGTAACTAATAGGCCGAGTCTATAGAGAAATGTGATTGACATGTTAGTAGGAATATTGAAATAATTGTATTTGATTTTAATACGCACGATTTCGGCACATTACGCATTGTAGTTGACTTCAATTACACGTGATTTGTGGCTTTAATTACCAGCATTCATTAAAAAATGTATACGCTAAAGAAAACTATACCCTTCAAGAGTCAAATGCGAAATGCAATGAGACCAGTTCCTCGAACAGAGATGTGTTCATTTAAATTAAGGTGGCGGCTCTTTCAGATAAGTTTTGTGGTTGAGTGTGACGTCAGAACTTTTATAAACATATTGCATCGAAATTAGAGTGATGTGTTATCATTGATGCTAAAAATTAAAAAAAACAAATAAAAACAAAAACAATTGTGTTAAAATTGATATGTTTGACATTTTAAATTAATCCATACCTAATTTTCGAGCTCATTTGATTAAGCGCCCTAAATATTTCTAATCTCTCTCACGCTTTTCGCACACTGTTAAAGGCGAGCTGTGAGCGTAACCTTGTGATTTCTTAGCATTTATCATTGTATGGTCACCCTGTCTTTAGAACAGCTGTAGGAAACAGCTGGTGGTTCTAAGCAGGTTTTAGTGTTTTTTTCTTGGCATGTCGCACCTTTGATGGACGGGCGCAGGCAGCTGCTGTCGCTGTGTCTGTCGTTGGCATTAACTAAATCATAATCATCATCTATCAGCCGACAAGTGAGATCATCGCGCAAGCACTGCCCATTGTTGGCCGTGAAATGCAGCCGTTGAAAATGTGAGCGTCTTGTAGAAAGTGTGTGAGCCAACGAATGTACTTAATAGTCTTATAAAGATGCTGCAACTGTTAATACTCAATGCGCTGCTTATGCTGACGCTGCAGCTGTGCCAGAGTCTTGCCCAAACGAACCCGGACGCAACGAAGCATACGCTGACGTTGCCCAATTTGCCGTCCGATCATCTCGTACGCTACCTCAACACGTTTCCCAAGCTTAAGCGCCAACTGTTGTCTGTTAATGCAACAACCCGAACGGAATCTCGTGCCTGCTGGGGGCATGAGCGTAATTGCAGCGCCGAGGCGCGTTTTCAAACGCCCCACTGCCCTGGCGACCATACCGGCTGGGTGCAGAGCAAGGAGGCGCAGGTGCAGACCTTCTACTACCAGGCGGACTTTGGATTTATACAACAGCAGCTCGCTGAACTGATGCCCCAGTGCTTGCCTAAATACCTGACAGACTCATCGCTGGAATGCACTCGGTATCTACGCTTCTGTCGTGGTCGAAATCTGCTCATCGATCTGCGGGATCTGCCGCAGCGTAAGGAGCGCATCCGCTATCATATGGATGTGCTAAAGCCCGGCCAGATTTTGGGTCATTGTGAGCTGAATCGCACACGTCTCAATAGCGAAATGGAACACATTGGGTCTGCACTTCAATCGTGGGGACCGGAGCTGCGAAATTTCGATGTGCTGCCACAGCCGCTACTGGAGAGTGGCGCCTGTGATCTGGTTTTAAATGTGCCCACATTCATCATGAAAATCGATGCCACGTACAATATGTATCATCATTTCTGTGACTTTTTCAATTTGTATGCCTCGTTGTTTGTGAATCAATCGCACCCGGCTGCATTTAACACAGATGTGCAGATAATCATATGGGAGACTTATCCATATGATTCACCGTTCCGGGATACCTTTAAGGCATTTACGCAGCGGCCTATTTGGACGCTGAGCGATGTGCAGGGCAAGCGTATATGCTTCCGGAATGTCGTGCTGCCGTTGCTCCCACGCATGATCTTTGGACTGTTTTACAATACGCCCATTGTAAGTGGTTGATGTTTACCTTAATGCCTATCAAAACCTAATCCAAAATGCCCCATTGCACTTATAGATTCAGGGCTGCTCCAACAGCGGTTTGTTTCGCGCCTTCTCCGAGTTCATTTTACATCGCCTGCAGATACCCTTCCAGCCGCCACTGCCACAGCGTAAGCTGCGCATAACATATTTATCGCGTCGCACAAAGTACAGACAGGTGCTCAATGAGAACGATCTGCTAGCCCAGTTGGATGCCAAAGAGCAGTACGTTGTGCGGCGTGTCTCATACGAACGGTAACTTTTTAACTCAATATTCCTTAAACTGTAGTTAACTTATATTTACCCATATAGTCTCTCCTTTACCGAGCAATTGGCAATCACGCGAAATTCCGATATACTGATTGGCATGCATGGGGCTGGGCTTACGCACCTGCTCTTTTTGCCCAATTGGGCATGCCTGTTTGAGCTGTACAACTGCGAGGATCCCAATTGTTACAAAGATCTGGCACGTCTGCGTGGCGTACACTATGTCACCTGGGAGCAACCTGATCTCGTATATCCCCAAGATGAGGGTCATCATCCGGAGGGTGGCGCGCATGCCAAGTTTACAAACTATCGTTTTGATGTGGATGAATTTGAACATCTAGTCGCTCAGGCGGCTACAAAAGTGCGCGCGCACAAGGATTTCCCTCAGACGGCAACAACAACACAGCATGATGAGCTTTAGTTTAGTTTAGCGCTTTGTGATTTTTTTAACCAATGCATTTATTTATTTAAACTTGAACTGGTATTATCGATACAATTATATCGATTACCGATAACATGTACTTGGCGCGAATTTTCAATGTGGCAGCTCTTAATTTATGTCCATTGATTTATTGAAATGTGATGTGGCAACGCTTGCAAATCAAATGAATCGAGACAAGCACGACACGCAAGCATACAGCAACATTACTATCGATGGGAATCTTCGTTGCACTGTGGCAACTCTTGCAAAATCATATGTTTTTTATATTTTTGCGGCACAATTAGAAATTTACGTGAACTGCAGTTTAAACCCAGATACTAAACTATGGATGGTGCAAGTGCTCTAGAGTCTGGCGATAATCAGATCTACCACTACGATGCGTACGTTACATCGGATAAATGTTTCCCATCAGCTCCGCTACACATATTTCAAAACTACATGCAGCAAAAGGCTTGTAGTCCCCACACGAATGTCGCATCTCTGATACATATTCCAGATAAGGATTCGTGGAATTCCCTGCGAGCTGGCCTGCATGTAATGACTGCAATATTACCAACATTGTTGGGCATCACGTTATCGCAGCTGCTTTGCCAACATTTGCCATTGCGTTCAACGCGACGCTTCCTAATGGAGTTCCTGCTGATTGCCACGCCCACAATATGCAGCAACACGGTGACCAGTGATTATAATGAATATTTTTGTGCGTTAGCTGCCATACTTATTGCCTTTCTGCTTTGGCAGTCTGGCATTTGGGGCAGAGCTTCTGCAGCCGCGACTAGTCACTGTTACAAGGTTGGTCAGAAGCCTTCGGCTATTACGCTTGTGCGCTCGACGGCGTATGTGTGCACTGGTTGTGCCATTTTGGCAATTGATTTTAAGGCTTTTCCCGTTGATTGGCGAAAAAATCGTAGATATGGTGCATCATTAATGGATGTGGGCATTGGCATGTTTGTCATGACAATGGGCGTGGTGTCGCATCGTTCCCGGCATTTCGCTGATCTGAAAAGGCTGTCCAAAGTTGTGGTGCAATTGCTGGGAATAGGCTTGTTACGCACTATTGTCATCACAATGATAGACTACCATCAGGATGAGCACGAGTATGGCCAGCATTTGAATGCCTTCTTTTTGTTGGGATTCACAAAGCTCCTTGGCAGCCTTGCCAGTATGCTGGCTCGCTCCGATCAGCAACTACTCCCGCTGTCCATGGGTGAGTATACAGTTGGCTAGTACTTCAGCTATAGCTAAACCTATTTTCAACAGCTATTTTGGCGCTCCACGAGCTTCTGTTGCAGCTGGGTCTGTCGGACTTTGTCATGTCGGATGCGGATCGCGTTGGCTTTCTAAAGGCAAATCGTGAAGGCCTTAGCGCTCTGCCTGGCTGCGTAGCGCTTTATCTGCTCAGTATATGGGGTGGCGAGTGGTATAAGTCAATGGATAAGCTTAACTATAATCAGTTCATTGCCAAGCTGCGCAATATGTTGCTCGTGGTCATTACAACCTGGACGCTAGTGTGTGTCAGTGTCTTCCTGTTTGGCATAGCGCGTGTGACCTTCAACGCAGGGTATGTGCTGTGGTTGTTCAGCATAGGCACGACAATACTGTTTCTCTACTCGTTCCTGTTTGAGTTCTGCCTGATGGTGCCAATGGCAGAGCCGCTTGAAGACAAAGCCGATGCGTCATTAGCAGCTGACACTAAACCAGCTAAGCCAACAATTTTGCCTGCCTTTGTGGAGACAATTAATATGAACGGACTAACCCATTTTATGCTCTCGAATTTGTTCACGGGCCTTGTCAATTTAACGCTGGAGCCATCAAAGCGCAGTAGTACAGAATGTGTGACAATCTTATTGCTTTACATGCTGGCTAGTTCCGGTATAGTCTATGTGCTATTCCGCAAGGGTATTCGGATTGCCTAACGGCAGCTGTGGCAATATTTGTTGGAGTTAAAAGTACAATCGGCCCAGCTTATCTATTGTATATACAATCGGCCCAGCTCATCTATTGTATATATCATCAAAGAAAATATTTTTCCAAAAGTAATGTAATATTTTGTATAAAAAAAGTATTTTAATTAATCTTATATCTACTCCTTCAACTTGCTTAATTTATTTTTCAATTTTCAAAATTTACTAGCCATCTGCACCATATAGATGTTAAAAAATAATATTTTCAAAATTATTTTGTATAACCTACAACACGTTAAAAACGTCTATTTGAAGTGCACATAGGCATACAGAAATTTCGAATAGCTATGCTTCAACCCAAAATATCAATCATTATTTATATCAGTGCCTCTAGTAGGTCGACAGCGATTCGAATGGCGTAACTTGGCCGTTGGGCATGACCAGAAAGAGGATGACTGGTTCTTTGGCACCCGACATTTTAGAAGGGGCATGTTCCACATCCGAGTTCTTGTACACCTCGTAGACGTGGCAGCCATTCTCGGAACTCATCAAGCGCGTCCACAGCCATTTCTGTCGACAATCATGCAGCTTGGTTTTCAGGCGAAGATATGCTATGGAGCAGGTCGAGAGCGAGCGCTTCATGCGCTCCGGTAAGGTTGGACCGCCAGCGACCTGACGAGTATCGCTCACCGGATGGGCAAAGTCCACGCGTGGCGTGCGCAGTCGTGGATAGCTTACGGGCTTGCCTATGGTACACTTGGATCTCTGACTGGACGTCTTCGGTGGAGTGCTGCATACGGTTGGCGATTTCCACTTGGCCGTCGACTTGGCACTGGCATATTTACTCATACTGCTGTTGCTGTTGCACTTGGCCACCTCAATGTTGCCGCATATTCCGCTGCAAACGGAAGAGCCACTGACCTTGGGACACAAAACCGGAAGAGTGGTCGCCCCCGCTGACGGAGCAGAAGCCAAGCTTTGCCCTGCGATATGGGAATTCAGTTGATATAGCAAGCAAATTTATGTGTGTCTGTGCTTTCATTACGCATGGCAGCCATATCGAGCTGGTGGTATATTTTGGTTGCGCCTGAGTAGTACAGAATGCGATCCAGCGCCGTCATTATGACCTCATCCGGATATGGGCCCAGTGCATCACTGAGCGGCGAAAGGTTTGTCTGCTTGTTAAAGCAGGCAACGACCTGTGGCCGGTTTTGTTCGCAGCCGCAGCTATCATATGTCTTGACGGGGCAGCAGCTCATTAGAGAGAGAGAGAGAGAGAGGAGATTTATATTTCTTTTCAGCCTATTTCTAGTTATAAAAGTAATTGAATTTTATTACTTCGGGTTTTTCGAAAGAGCTTGTTCCGAAATATATGAATGTCACACTAAATTTTAAGCGCTGGGCTACTCAGCTGTACACACACACACACACACACACAAATCGGGCAACAATAATGTCCAGTTAAGCGCACCCCGGCTCCCCGCGGGCAGATGTCAAAGGTGCGATATCCGGCTTAGCGCTGGGGCCTTCAGTACGGACTCAAACGCGTAGGCGTCACAAAAGATAAGATTTCTATTAAGGAAATGACAGAAATTGCGCGCATTGTGTGTCCACAGACACATAGACTCAGCTAAAGGCCCTTTGGATCTCAGTGGCAGGGCGGGAGGAAAAGCAGGATATTTAATTTAATGACGCAAACAAAGCTGAAGTCAAGGATAGGCCATGGGACAAATGCCAAGATGAACGCTGCGGGCGGAATGGGTGAATGGGGCGCAAATGACCAGTTCTTCAGGTGAGTGTATTACAGGGTATATCAGCTATGTTCCAAATATCCAAAACGAAACTATTTTTTTTATTAAATTATTGATAAAGTTTAATGGAGCTTATGGAAATATTAATTCAAAGAACACAAAAGTGTACATTTAAAAAAGTCAAGGGATTGCCAGAAAGTAAAAGCATTTCCATTCAGTGTGAGATGGAGCTTATAAAACATATAATATTATTTAATTTATTTAATGGATGTTTCGAATATAAAAATTATTTCCATATGTGTGAGGTAGATCTCACAAAACATTTAAGGTTGAGTGACTGTTGCAGTAGTCAAATAGTTTTCATCATCAAATTGATCATATATTTATTTATATTACTATATATTTATTCTATTATTATAGAGACTATATATTTATTTTTTATATATTTATAGAAAAATCCTGATAGCCAAAAATGCTTTCCTTAATCATATTTTTATTTTCAAAAATTGTCTTTGCTAGTAAGAGCATTTAGAATTCGTCATGCTTAGGTTTCTTATATTTGATGGATTTTTTTTTGCTTCTTGATTGTTCGTCCAATGTAATTACAGCAACAGTTTCCGCTGTTGATGCGCCTTTGGCCAACCTGATGCGCTTTTAATGCTATATCCTGGCCCAGGACGTCAGCATTTCGTGGCTGAATGTTATCTGATTTGGCCGCACAAATGCAATTTCCTGCAAACGCAACCCTTTTTAGCCCTGACAATTTACTCTTATATTGAGTTAATAGTTTTGAAGTCAAGGGGGGAGCTTGGCACAGTAATTGATGTTGTACGTGGCTGGCACCGGGCGGGCAGGGGTACTGAGGGAACTCTGGCACACCTGTTCGCACATACGCGGGGGTGGCTTTATCATTGGCTTTGATGACAGATTATTTTCATTAGCAAAGCGACGCCGTTGTCCATTTGGGCAGCACGTGCCGCATAAAAAACAAAAATGACAGAAATTTCGTAAAAATTATGAATCGTTAATTATTACGTATTTTCATGTTTTGTTAAACATGACAAGGAACACACACTCACACAGAGACGGACATGAACTCCCCAGCTGATTGATGTGGCCAACAATAATTCCTCCTCTTTTCCAGCTGCCAATTTGCTGAGTTTGTAGTATGCGCTGCAAATCGGATTTCATTCAGATTGCTTTTACAAAAAAAAAAGAAGAAAATAAATAGAAACCAAGTGTGTGTGTATGTGTGTTTATCGTATGCATATGCATAAATAAAGCCCATATGTGTGTGTGTGTGTGTGAGTGGGTGTGCGTGTGTGTGCGTGTGTGTGTAAGTGGGTGTATGGGCGTCTCAATCACTGTGAAGAGGCTTAGTGCGCACCCTGGGGAAATCGCTTAAGCCGTTCATAATGAGTATTATGACTGCGCCTGTCTGCCTGGCTGGTTGAACGCGGAGTCTTTGGTTTGGCTAGCAACAAAAATGGCATTGAAATTCGCAAAAACAACAATCATAACTGGAGGCAGGCATAAAATGGTACAGCATCTGCAAATCAACGTTACTATATACCATTGTCTTCCATAGCTCTTTTTCATTTTTGTTTTATTTTAGAATTATTTTCATAGCGAGCTGGCAAAGGGCATTCAGACAAGGACCTCCTTTAACTAAGACTATGTTCGGCTAACAATAAACATTTTCAGCAGTCCAAAAATACACCAGATTTTATTATACTCCTAATATTTTTGTCAAGAGGTAGAGGTTGGACGTGTGTGTCGAAATCGGCCGGATTGGATCACTATATCACATATTAAAGATCTCTGCCATATTAATGGTCTCTCAAAAATTAAGTTCTGGTATGAACAAATTTTCTTTGCTTACTTTGAAATACTTTTTTATTTCATTGATTTAATTTATTATTTCTCCTTGTCTGAACCTGGTTAAACAATGCAATCTTACGAGTTTTAAGCCAGTCTATATTAAGCCAATCTATACTATAGTAAGTTATATGGTATTTTATATCTAACATTTATATAGGGTTCCTTAAAGCTTGCCAAATATTACAGTAAAATTTGGTATGAACTTAAATGTTCTTTATCAATCTATTGCATAGATATTAGACTTTCTTTTGGAATTTATATAATTTTTGTTAATTTATTTAACAAAAACATATGTATTCCATCTACATAATACATATATAAAAAAATAGTACTAAAATTTCGAATTCCTTTCTATTTCCAGAGTCATAGACTACCATACATCCCCAGCATCGATTATAACATTCAACTTGTTTGCGGGGCAACAACAGCTTATATCTGAGCCCCCATCTGAGCAGAGCTCATGCCACAGTATAAACAAAATGCTTATCGAACGGAATTTTTATCGCAGTTTAAGTGTCATGGCAGCAGGAAGCACCACAGGATAACAGAATAGAGAGAGAGATAGATATTGGGTGGGAGGAAGAGAGAGCGGGCGATTCTCTGCAATTTGTAGGTACAATACAAAACCCATATTTGTCGAATGCTTTTTCAATGCTTTTAGCAAGCAATTGCGCAATTTGTCATGCAATCGATGCGAAGCCAAAAAAGTGTTGAGTGAAAATAAGAAAAGATGGAAACTGTGTGGAAAAGTCAGTCAGACAGAGCCAAGTGCAATGGCCAAGGATACACAAAGGAGCTGGAGATGGAGCAGCAGTTGCTATGCGAACGCAACTCAATTGCGTCGCTGTTAAATCGTGTGGAAGCTGATATGATTATGCGTGCCCATGGCTACCAGCCATGGCCAACGGGGCCAGCCACTAGCCGTGGGGCATGCAACATGCGGCAAGTGCAGCAATTAGTGCCAAAGACATATTCGACTGTGCAGTACAGCTCTTACTCCGCCTCACTTTAAGGCTACTTAACAACAATCAACAATCGCATTATGTGATTTGAAAAACCTAAGCGCTCTACTTAGTGCCTGGAAAATGGTTGCTGGAAAACCCAAAACCAAAGGCACAAACATTAAGAAGATTAATTCGCAAAAGCTGTTGTTGTTGTTTTCTCTCTCTATCTCTCTCTCTCCTTCTCTCTCTGTCTGAAATCTCAGATAACGTTATGCATCATTGTGTCAAGGAATTGACAAATCTTTGCCCAGGCGGCAAAAGAAACAGGAAAAAAACGCCCATCTTTGTAACGTCGAAGATTAAATATCCTTTGGATCACATGGCATAGAAGTGGTTTATTTCTTTGTTAAATTCTCGTTCGCTTGTTGCCATTGGAGCCAGATAATATACTTGTCCGATTTGATATGGTCTGGCCAATAGCTTAGATACATTTTGAGGCTCAAGATTGTAAAGTTTGTTCAAGATATTTTGAAAAACGACCTAATTATGAGAAGATTTTCCATTTAAATGGAGTATTGTAAAGCTCGTAATAACCAGCTCTAGATAAAAAGGTCTATTAAGCAAAAACTTAATTTTCGATAAATGACATAGTGGTCCGATTCGGATAATTCCCAACTGAGCGCCTAGTTTATCAAGAAACAGACATGCAGACTATATCGATTCAGCTGTTAACACTCTTCAAGAATATATATCTTTTTTTATCTGTTTTTTATGCGTTACACATTTCATGACAGAATGGTTATGCCCTCTATTAGAGTGTAAAAAAACTGACACTGAAAAGAAATTGAAACAATTTCGTATGTCTTGAGTTGAAATGCGAAACTGGAGCAGCAAACCGACTTGCCTGGCGCAGCTCCGTAGATTCGGCACTCAAAAGCAATCATTAAATCACAAAGTTTGCCTATGTGTGCATGTGTGTGTGTGTGTGTGTGTTTGCACCCATTTTACAACAAAATAAATGTAAGAAGTTTGATAAACTCAAAAAAAAAAAAAAAAAACAAGTAAGCATATTGCAGTCGGCTGTAAACGACTGCGTTATGCCTGTTCACAGTCCAGCAACAGCTCAAATTGTGCTATCTGCCAGGCTTGTGATTATAAAAGCCGGTCTGTGAGATCGATTGGAGGAAACCTCCGCAATCTCCTCCGCATCCAGACTCCTCTAATTCTACGTCTACTTAGAAGGCGCACAGCCTGTATATTTATGACGTCCCCGATTTTGGGCACTCCTAGGTCTCTTTGCAAATCGGAAGTTCGCATGTACCAGGGGGCACCAAAAGTTTTTCAGAAGAACTCATCAGTAGACTTCATTCCAATAGCTTTAAAATTGTGGTAAATATAGATTTTAGTCTTTTGCCCAGGAACTAGAGCACGTAGTTTCAAGTCGTAACAAAAAAAAAAAAAAGAAATTCTTTAATGCGAACAAAACGAATATACTCTTTTTTACTTTTTGAACAAGTATAAAAAGCAAAACAGCTAGAAAAAAACTGAAATTCGCAATAGAAAGATGTGAGACAGGACGTTGCCCTGCTTTGTACACACACGCACACACACACGCGCACGCACACACTCTTCCACAGCTAACCCTCCTTCGGGCCTGCCCCCGCCCGCTGGCGCATTTAATAAAGCCCAAATGGAATGACTCGCCTCGTTTTTTATTTATTTTTTTTCCTTTTTGCCACAGCAAAGTCAGCAGCGTAACCGCAACACGTTAACGGTTTCGGTTTCACTCTGTGATTTACAACAACGGGCGGAACACCCCGAATGGGGCTGTCTTAGGGGTATTCCGTGTGCGCTCATGTGTAAAAAGTTACTTGGGGAGCAGGCGGCAGGCAGCGAGGACGCCTAGAAGTCAGCTCGAGTCCAGGACATATTCTTGCTGCTGCTGTTGCATTTGCCGGCGCCTTGTTGTATGCAACAGAAAGTTTCTTACGGGTGTAATACTCCAAATGAGTGACCCTGTGAAATCGAGTCTATAAGATGTTAAAGGGGATTTTGTGTTGAGAACCTCAGACTTTGCAGTCTACATGTCTTGGTCCACCTAGAGCATTAACCCTTTGTCTTTCCCGATACTATAGATACTTTTATATAATTGGTTTCTATTTAACTTTGTAAATATTTGAAATTTATTTTTGCATGGAAAAATATTTGGTTTAACAAGATATCTTGTCCAGCAATAAAAGAACAGAAGCTTCACAAATGTTCCGACTTCCGCTTCGGACTGCTGGCTATAAATTATTGTCTCTATATGAACATTTTCTAATAAAATCTCTTCTCAGCCATTTTGGGTGCAAGGGTATTTAGTCTTCGTCATGTCGAATTAAGCTGAGGTTTTCTAGTTTTCGAATATAATGATTTTTGATACTTAAATTTGTATCACGAGTATTTTATCTGTAGCTCCGGAAGCGTTTAGTATTAGAATCAGCTCGAAATTTCTACTCCTCAATTGTCCTAGCAGGTACAGTCAGCTGCAGTCATCTCTAGACTCATGACTGCACATTTCCATTTCATTAAATTCATTTAGACAGAAAGTTTACCACGTGCCCGCATTGATAAGAGAGGGGACGTTGTCGCAGCAACGTGACCCCTGCTCAGCCCCGCCCCTGGCATACTTCAAGTGTTATCAGGCGGACAGCATCATGCATATATTAAGAGTAGATTGGCTTGGCATTCATGAAGAAGAGCTAATAGAAATGTCTGGCAGTTAATTTAGCGTCATGAAGTCGTGCAATATTGGGAGGAGAAAAAAAGAAGAAATAAATATGAAAATGGTTGCTATGGAGCTGAAACTTGCAAGTGGGTGGCAATTGGGGAGGGTTTTACCCAATGCCCAGAAAAGAAACGCCAAGTTTAAGATTTTATTGGGTTTTGTTGTATTTATATTAATTATAGAAGATGTAGACTCTAGAGCTCGTATAAAACTATAAGTCTATAAAAATGGTAGTACTGAGGATGGTTCCTCAGCGAAAAAATTTCGAACCTTTTTCAATGTTATTCCTGTTAGAGGAACGTGCCAGTCCCTCGAATTTGGCAATGCGTGCCTCCAGTTCCCTAACGATAGTCCTATTTTGCTTGACTTTCTGCCGTTTGATTTCGACTGCGTCCACGGTCTCATCAAAATCATGCAACAGTGCTGGCTTATAGAGCAAGCCACATTTCGCATGCAGCTCCCTAGTCTGGGCCACTAGGCGGGTATGCTGCAGCTTCGCCTTGAACAGCTTGTCACGCATTTCGTTTTGTCTCCTGACCATGCGGCGCAATTGGGATTTGTAATTGACTAACGTGGCCGATATCATGCTCGTCTTTTCCCTTATAAAGGCCAACTGATGCACGTGCTTGGTACAACGATCACGCATTCGGTTCAAATCATAACTGCGTTCTGTATTAACGATTTTGGGTTAGGTGAGAGTATGTTTAATAGTTTTGATAACTTCCTTTAATTACCTTCAACCTTTGTGCCCAGGGCTATTACATCGCGTTGTGCATTCAAAAATTCATCCATGGTCAAGTCTGGTGTGATTTGATCAAAGTTCCGTTTGCGCTAAGAAGGAAATCAAATGTATCAAAAGTGTCCGATTATTTTGAAATGGCTCACGAATGGACGACAAATAAAAAATGTATTCTCATTGTATGATCGAAACGAGGGCCTAAAAATGGCATTCAAATTGCTGCAGAGAATAAAGGGCAGGGATGTTTCAAGGTTATATGCTCATTAAATCGGACTTGAGAATCGATTCACAAAACGAGGCATCGACGATGGGATGGACGATAGGACGGACAGACAGGAAGATTCAGCCAGGGTTGAACAGTCTCATTATACCCTACAGTTGTCATCAATTTGTGGGAGTTGAATGAAAGTTGAAGACGCACCTCGATCACTCTGCCCAGCGTGTGTTTCCTGGTTATGAGCCAGAGGCGATTATCGCTAATGTCATTGCGCATGATTTGCATGTGTCGCAGCTCTTGCTCCACAATGCGAGGCAAAACCTGTAGATCCTTGCGCGCCAGGGTATTACGAATGCAGTATTCCAGTGAATCGTTCGATGACAACGCTATGTTGCGCACATGATTCAGATCCATTCCCACGCTGGCCAAAAGCAAATTATTAATTCTCTTCGTTTCAACAGCTTTCTGCTTAAAATGATCCAGCAGATACAATGCGTGCCTCTGTCGCCGAAATTCGTCTTTCACCACCTCCGGGGGCAACTTATCAAAGCCACGCAATTGACCAACGCGACGATAATAATCGTGCATTTTGTTCGATAGATCAGTATTATATTGCTTGGCGGCCATGTATTCCGAAATGATTTGATGCAGATCCTTGATTAATTTCCGTTTATCCAATCTGCCTTCGAGTACTAAATCGGGATCAACATACTCGGCGGCATCGACAGCCTCGTCGATAGCTGAGTAGAGAAAATCTATGCAAACTTGTCGATTCTCGCGTTCCTGGCGCTGAGCCTCTAGCGCTGTTGTCGACGCGGCACTTGTAGCCCGAATGGGTGTACGTATCTCCATTAACATTTCCATAGCATATTCGGTAGCATCTGCTTCGGGCGGGGCCGCTTCTTCGTCTCCTAAGGGAAAGGGCCAATCAAAGGAGATGGTTGACGATGACGATTCTTCTACTGATTCCTCTTCTGCTTCTTCAGCGACCTCTTCTGGTTCTGGTTGAATGGGCTCCAGTATCGGTTCGCCAGTCAGTGGATCAACAAATTGGCCTTCATCGACAGCAGACGTATCCCTATCTCCCGTAAGTTTACGACGAAACGACAATAATTCTTCGCTTGATTCGGTCGTAATATCCGATAGGCTTGGGAAAAAGAAATTTTGCAAGAATTCACCTTTAAATGACACGGAAACCGCACGCCGCCCATAATCGTCTTCGTCCGATGATGATGGCTCGCCCGAATTGAGCTCATCCATAGCCTGTTTGTCCCTATCCTCAGATAGTAATGCTGAAGTTCGCATTTCGCCATCTTCGTCTATTTCTATAGATGTTTGTTCTTTAAGGGATATTCTACTTATGGATCTGTGCAGTCGCGTCATCCCTTTAGGCTCATCCGACTCTTCAGGCTCTGCAGACTCTGCAGGCTTCGCAGGCCCTTCAGTCTCATCTTGGTAATGCAGTCTCAATCGTTCGTGCGCCAGGCGCTTCTCTTCGCGTCTTTTTTTCCTTTTCTTTTTCTCCAATTCGGCAAGAGCTTCCTCGCTGAGCTGCGAGTCACCTTCGGCACCCGCCTCAATGGTCTGTTCCTCGAGTGATTTCCGTGCCTCATCATCTATAGGCAGTATGTCATTTTGGCTATCTTCTGGTTCAATAATAGGAGTATCGATTAATTCTATTGTAATATTCTCTGCCGATGCGGCAGCCTTCTCTGTAGAAGGTACTTCAGCTACGGTTTCTACGGCTTCCTCCATTTCTGTTCAAAGATCAGATTTTTCTTTATTAAAATATTCTTGGCGTAATGAAAAGTGTCGTAGTTTTGTATTTGCTGTTTAGATGTGTTTTGTATACATATTTTGTTATACGTTTCGTAGAGTTTTGCCTTGACAAGTAAAGCAAACTCAAGTGTTTAGTAGGAATATATGAGTAGTACTAGCGGCTATACCCCTGCCTTGCTCGAGGCACATAAATTCTCTCGAAGATTTTTAAAAATAAGTTTGAAACCGATCTGACGGTAAGCAAATTTAACACTGTTGCGGGCGAAATTTCCCAAATCGCTGTAACATGCATTCATTAAGTTCTTATGTAGAGCTTTCGAAATAAGTTTGGAGAAATTCGGGCAAATCCCAAAATTAAGAATAATATTTAGATGCCAAATTATTGTAGATTCCAAGCCATGAACAGAGAGCAATAAATAATGTATAAATTCTATAAAATTCTTATAATATGGAGCTTATATGGAGCAAAGTATACAATAATACATGTGTTTTGTACGGATGCATATAAATATTATATATGTTTGTATGTGTATGTATGTGTGTGTGTGTGTGTGTGTGTGTGTGTGTGTGTGTGTGTGTGTGTGGGCGTGTGTGTGTTAGTGTGTGTATGCATTTATGAATATATGTACGCATGCATGTTTGTTTTCTAATGTCAAACGCAGACCAAGCTTATTTGTCGGAGTGCTGCAAATTTAAATAAAACGAGTTTCTACCAAGTGCTCTTCTCCTCGATTCTCAAGAATTCAAGTAGGCTCTGCAGGTTTCCATGCTTAGATAGTAGTGTTTTTTTTGTGTTTTTTCTATGTATGTAAGTATGTATATATGTATGTATATATGTATGTATGTATGTATGTATGTATGTATGTATGTATGTATGTATGTATGTATGTATGTATGTATGCATGTATGTATGTATGTATGTATGTATGTATGTATGTATGTATGTATGTATGTATGTATGTATGTATGTATGTATGTATGTATGTATGTATGTATGTATGTATGTATGTATGTATGTATGTATGTATGTGTGTATGTATGTATGCATGTATGTATGTACGTATGTGAGTGTGCATGTAGGTATCCGGACATTCATTCATACATGTACGTATGCACGCATGTTTGCACACATATAAATCAAGCATGCACACATGTATGTACAAGCAGGCATACTTATGCAAACTTAAAACTTCGCACAAAAAATCTTTGAATCGCATTTCTACCGAGGAAGTTTTGATATTGTGAGAAATGTGAAACACGCCTTAAAAGATTTTCCATATAGATCGTTCGAAATGAATTTGAGCTCGAGAAGTCACTCACCAAATCTTAGTCTTCATTTACACCATGGAGGTATGGATTTTCCAAAAATAGCGCAACACTTATCTAATGACTTTTGACAAAGAACTTTGAAAATGTTTTTGAAACCGAATGGTAAGTAAAAAACTTTCATGCAACCGTTTTTCGCGAATTTGCCACAAATGCGGGTGGAATTTCCCGAAACCCCATCTTAACGTGCACCTTCATCACATTTGGTAATGAAAATTTTAAATTGCGTTGACAAACAGTTGCATATAGAGATTAAGGGGTACAGCTTTGACATGAATTTTGAGCAAGAATAAAATTCTTAGATTTATATGCCAAATTGATCCAGAGGCCAAGCCATAAACAGAGACCGAGCTATGCGGTTGGGAAATTTAGAATAAGATATTTGACCAAGAATAATGCTCCCAGAATTAGATGCCAAATTGATCTAGAGTCAAACCATGAGTAAGGATCCAACCCTCGTGTAAATCGGATAAGATTTGACCGAGCTATGGGGGTGGGAAATTTTGACCTATGTCTACAAATAGTTTTATATATAGATTCAAATGTTGAAAATCTATTCAAATTTAAAAGATTCTTCAATTCAAAATATTTCTTATGAGTTTCTTACCTTTTGTGCATATTAACCGTTTGCATAGCTGCCTTGTAAATATTTGATATGATGGTAAATTTGAGTGTTGCCATCTTGCAATACTATTGCACATCTGGCAACACCGAATCATTTTGCACTTAAAAGCTAGCATTTTAATGCCGATTTTTTGTCAACTCACATGAACTTTAACTCGAACATGTAGCTACTCACACTCAGTTACATATATTCGCTGATAAATTATATTCTTCACTTAACATCATTTGCAGTTGGCATTTTTCCCAATTCTCACAGCCCTTGAGCTTTTTTGTATGGGCAGTTCACTAGATTGAAATTCTCTCATTTCTCACAATAAATGTTGACAGTTGAGTTAGGGAACTGGGCATACATTGTATCATGCCCAGTTCTAGTTGTTGAACGTGCCGCGTGCCACAAAGTATGCAACACAAATATTTTAGAACTGACGTCAAGTTTTTTGGTCAAAACTGCACTGAAAAAAACAAACTACTCACAAACTCGATGAACCCTTAGAGGAAAGACGTTGCCACTTCTCCCAAGATGACGCAACGGCGAGCCTAATGCATTTCATTGTCTTATCAACTATACGGTTTTTAAGCGCGGGCTCTGAAACAGGGGTGGGGCAGTTAGAAAAGGGGTTACGGAAACGGGAACGGGCTTCAGTGTTTCATTGTGCGCAGCCACGTCGCACGTCCTTTGTGGCAAGCAGGCAGACAGGCAGGCAGGTTGCCGCAGCAACAACCCCTTTCGGGTGCGACGACGTCGACACTCCATTAATTGAAGCCCCTGGATTACGGTAAATTGCATTGTCTCTGCTGCCGGCTCGTCGGATGGTGGGGAGGCGTGTAGGGCAGCCTTGCCGTGGCAGCGCATCAAATTGTGTACAAATCTTTATAATCCCTGATAATTTCGTTAATGGCTTTAATCACTTGCGCGCAGGCAGGCCAAAGGATTATATAGTGAAGATATTTCAGAGAATTATTTCAGTTTGGTATTTAAAATTAATTTTCGTATTTAAGGCTGAGCACAGCGAAATTTTTTGGGCAGCCATTGCTAAATTAAATTGTAGCTCCTCCTATTGCGTATCCTTGTAAGGTCGTACACACACACACACACACACACCGTGAGTTGGCTGGGGGCCTTATATAGACAGACTGTTTACCTAACCTCACATATCCATATACTCGTACACCCAATTAGGCAGCTACAATTGTTGCCTTTTGTGCGCCCCCTCAAAAATTCAACACAGAGAAACTCAACACGAAAGTTCTCTGTGTGTGTGTGTGGGGGGTAGAGAAAGCTCGGAACGCGTTGGCGGCAGCTATAAAAGCACAGGCTGTGCGACTGGCGCCACACACAAACCACAACCACCACGGGGGGAGGTAGACAGACCAGAGACGATGGCTTGGAACGGGCGCGCGTTCTGGCAACAGCTTTGCCGACGGAGCTCCAGTACGGGCCGTGGCTGGAGAAGATGCCAATCCAAGAAGTCCAGCGGACAGCTGCAGCTGCCAGATGCTTGGAGTGTTGAGCTCGCTTCGTATCGCCGATATCAAAGGATGCCGTAAACGGGCTATGGATCTCTCAGATCCCAAGGTCTGCCGCTTTTCCAGCCACTTGGCACACTCGAGAACTGTGTATTGCTAGTTTTTCGTTACATATTTGAACCTAAAGAATATCATAGCAACATCATATCAATTCATATCGATCTAATAACTATGATAAGCTGATTATATCATATTAAACAAGAAACGTGATTTTAATACAATAAATATTAAATTAATGAATGTATGCTTATGAAATAAATGTACTTAAAAAAAATATTTAAATATATTTAAAATTAAGTTTTTTATTGAAAAAGTGAATTACTTAAAGTTCATCCAAACTAGTTAATTAGATTAAAAAACTGTTCCTTAAAATGCGTTCCTAAGATTCACAAATTTGAAACTTCATTAAATGTAGTTAATCTATTTAAGTTGTTGTGTCCACAAAAATCTTTGATTATCCATGTTTCATTAGGGCTCTAGGGCTCCATTTAAGAAGAAAAAATGTGGCCCTTCTAGTTCTAGTTCTTCTTGAGATATTTATTGCTTGTAATTCTCGAAAAGTTAAAGTTTCGAGTTGGAACAAGGCATTTGCTAATTGATATACGGAAAGAACCGGGTGGTTCATCAATTATCTATACGGACAACCTTCTTATTATTATAACTAGCCGTATTAATACAAAATATTGCTTATTCGGCTCTTCGTATACCTGGTCGTAAATGAATTATATTTGCTCTTGATGAGAGTCATGGGTTCCATTATATATATGGTATAGTCATATAGTTTTAGTTCTTATAGATTCTGCTCGTCTCTAAATTTGCATAAATACGATCCATCTGCTTTTAGTTGATACTCAGGCTGGCAAACAAGTAATAAAACCAGCAAAGAGTAAACAATCACAGCTTATTGAACTACCTACAAGCTGGCAAATAGCCTGGCCTATACCTCCTGGTACTACCCCAGATAGCGAGTGTAGCGCTTAAAAGCAATCAAAAAACTTTGTTGTACGCGTGCAGGCAACAAAAATTTGCATATGTCAACAAAAAAAAAAAAGAAAAAGAGAACGGGAGCAGGAATCGCCCTGAAAAACAATTTATTTATTGCCGAAGCAATTTCTAAGCAGGAGAGGGTCCAGAGCATAGCTGAAGCAGAAGAGATACATTTGCCTGATGATGTTGGATGCTTGAAGGGGGCGGGTACAATACGTAAATAAGAGCACAAAATTGAAATGTTAATTACAAGGCTGAGCCACATGATAGCTGGGGTAGCGGTCCTTCAGATACATATCGCAAACAGTTTAAAATACAGTCGAGAGAGCTGTTTAGACACTGGCTAAGTAAACAAGACGTCAGCAGGAACTGATTTGTTTGCCCAGCTCTTAATCAGACCAAGTTCGGAGCACTTTTTATTGACAACCGCAGGCCAAGTTTAATATGAGGCTGCTAACCTGAGGCTAACTCAGGGGCGGTGCGAGGGGTTAAACTGTACGGCGTTAAGGCAAACAAACGTGGGCTTTATTAACAATTGGACAGAGCGAACAGAAGCTGAGCTGTGTGGGTGAATGAGTGTGGCTATAAGTCATACCAGATCCCACCCCGGCTCTACCATCATGATGTTGTGCTCTTGCTGTTGATGTTGATGAGGTGTGAATGCGAATGCCTCCACGTTGAAGCCACAGCATTTTGTTTTATACCACACAATGCTGCAGCCACCACTCGAGGTTAATTGAATTTCTTTGGCGTCCTTGCCAGCCGCTTGATGTCCCTTCAGTTGTACTGGTTGTTCTAATTGTTGTTGTTGCGCCACTAAATTGAAAACGTTTTTTTCGTTTCTGCCCGCTTTTAAGCTGGTTAAACAAACTCATAATAGACACAAAATGCAGTCATCATTTACCTCGTAATTAATTGAATCTGACTCTAATTGAAATGTTTTCAGTATACTTAATTTAATTTTGGGGCACAGGGAACCGTGTTCTACATAACACTTAAAATATTGCATGAATTCGAAATGTCGGCGAGGGCGACAAGGAGTGAGTAAGGGAAGGTTTAGGGAGAGATTATGAAACACAAAGTAAAAAAAAATGTTTAATATAACAAATAAAACACGTTCTAAATATTAAAACAAAATAAACTAACCCTTCTTTCCCCACTCGTTGTGACAAACGAAATAGCTGCCGTTGGCATTGCCATCCATCAACTCATCTTACTCTTACTTATACTGTTACTTATAATCATACTCATACTTTTACTCGTTCTTTTACTCACACTCTACAAATTATTCGAAGTACTCGGTATTCGAGTACTCAGTATTCGAAGTTCTCACTACTCCAAGTACTCGGTACTCGTAGTACTCGGTATTCGTAGTAATCGGTACTCGTGGTACTCGGTACTCAAAGTACACGGTACTTAAAGTACTCGGTACTCAAAGTACTCGGCACTCGAAGTACTAAGTACTCGCAGTACTCGAAGTATTTGGTACTCGGTATTTAGTGACAGATAAAGGGAGATAAAAGTAAGGGGGGGAACGTTCAAGAGAGAGAAAGCTAGATTTGATATGAGTAATAAATACAAAGTTAGAAAGTAAACGAGATTAAGAGAGTAAGAAACAGGAAAATAATACGTCAGTAAGATTGCCAAATTGAAATTTCAACAAATAGAAAAGAAGAAGAAAGTAAAAACATTGTTAAAAAAACATGTGTTTGCAAGAGGGAGCGAAAAAGAGCGTAAAAGAAAGTTAGGTACAGATAGTGAAAAAGTAAGAGAAAGGGAGCATCAGAAAGAGAAAGCGAGACACAGTGATATGGCACTAAAGAGGGAGCACAAAAACATATATAGATTGGAAAACTAAAAATCGGGATAGAGAGTGGAAAGTAAAAGAGAATAAGCAGGATCGGGAGCGGGAGCGGGAGAGCTCGAATCAAATTTGAGAGAGATAGAGAGAGCGAGTAACCATGTTGGAGTAAATAAATATTTAAGAAACGGTTAAAAAATATAATCAAGTTAAAAAAAACACAATAGACATTAACTCGTTATAAAATGTAAAAGTAATAATTCAAACTTAACGCCTTACTCCTCGATTCTCAAAAATTCAAGTAGGGCCAGCCAATTTTGATGTAAATTCAGTGATATTTTTATGGGATTAACAGTGGCTACAAACTAAGAGTGTAATGTGAATTAAATGTGTTGAGGCAAGTATTTAAGCTAAACGGCTGTCCTCCTCCTCGATTCTCAAAAATTTGAGTTCGGCCAGCCAACAACAAAAAATGTTTATAACAATTATTGGCCGCCCTCCTATAGGATTTTCGGGAAATAAGGTCAGATCCATATGTCTGGAAGTAAGCTGGCTTTGGGCTGAATGGATAATTAGTGAGTACAAATTTACCAAAATTCATAAGTTATTATACCAATTTTTTTTTTGTTATTACCATGTGAAATGAATAATTTATAGGAATATTGATTAGTAGTTTAGTTCAATTCGATACTTATTTTAGCAAAACATTTTGCTTATCCCAAAACGAAATCAAAATACACTCACGAAACAACGTTCAATTGCAAATCTGCATTTCAAATTCGTAAAATGGTTAAACATTATTAAATATATAATTTTCAGCTAGTTACTTGTAACTAAATAAAAAACAAACAAATCCTCCCCCAATTGTCTTGCCAATTTCGTCGGCTTAAGGTTCGAGAAATTTGAATACGCCAACATTTTGTAGTGTCACGTTTTTTCTTGCCTTTTTTTCCAATCGCGTTGCGCATTTTTGATTATTTTTCTTTTTGGTAATTTAATACAATTTTTTCCGTTGCTTTGTCGCGGCGCAGCGTAAAATTCAATTAAATGTAATCGCATCTATTTGCTCTTTAGGCATGACTGATTGCCAGATAAAAAAAATGAAAGAAAAAGAGAAAAAATTAAAATTAAAATTGAATAAATAGCTAAATAAACACGCACTTTGAAAATAAATGCTAATTTCGTTCTCTCTTGTTTCAATTGGCTCTTCAAGATGCCAACTTGGAAGTTCGATATTTTTTTCTTTTGTAGTATTTCGTGAAACTCCTTCAAGTGTGCGTGCACGTGCCAGGCAAATCCTTTTAATGTGTCGCACAAGTTGAAAATTCGATAAAAACCAAACACATTTTGAGAAATTTCTTTGCATACTTTTTATAAGAAGGACGTCGGAGTTGTTGGATTATGAATGTTGCTTAGTAAAGGCATGAGTGCAAGATATATTATGATTGGAAATAATTCTGATTTATGTTTGGAAAGTTAAGAACTATCAAAAGTGTCGCGTGGGGTTACCATCGATATGTTTTTTGAGTCGATATATATAGCCATGTCCTTCTGTCCGTCCGTCATGAAACTTTGCAGAAGTGCCTCTTTCTGTTGCACGCAGTATATATGTCGGTACCGGCTGGGTCGGACCACTATATCATATAGCGGCCATAGATATCTTAATCAAGATATCTTAATCAAACTCGGCATTTATTACTTTTACTATTCGTCTCACATATATGCAAAATCCTATCAATATCGGAAACACTATACCGAAAAGCAGCCATAGGAACGATCGGTCGAAAATTAATTTTTTGTATGGAAAACTTTTTTCTTTTTCAAGATATCTTGACCAAACTCGATATTTAGAAGTTTCACTATGTTCCCTACATTTATGCAAAATCTCGTTTACATCGGATCACTATATCATATAGCTGCCATAGGAGCGATCTTACTTGTACTCGTACTCGTGTCACGATAGTACGGCTTAGCCTTTAGTATCATCAGATCAGACAATATTTTCGCGAATTGATTAATTTGATTGGAAGAATTTTTTCAAATTTCAACTATGCTAGTGTAAGTGAGAGAGAAAGATAGAGACAGATTGAAAGAGAGAGAGAGAGAGAGGGGGCAAGAACTCATGAATTATGCGGCGCTAACAAGCCACAAGTTGTCATAAAAATCGCAATCTGAACGGCAATTACCTGTTGATGGGCACACGCTAGTTTAACCCTCAATTACTGAGCCCTGGCAGTCGGTCTCAGGGGTGAAATCGAGACGACCACAGCCATTTGGGTGTGAATGTGCGAGTGTGTGTGTGTGTGGGGGCTTGTAAGGTGTGAGGGTGTGCCCCCAGAGGACGCATAAAAATTTGATTAAGTGAGCTTCCTTGGTGGGCAAATTAAAAAACACTTGCACGTTGAATCAATTTGCAAATTTTATAAATCTTCATTTGCACCTGAGACGTGAGGCGGCAACAACATTGCGGCCCTGTCGCGTCCTGGACGCCACAGGTGGTTGTCGCCTTCGCTTTTGGTAGCTTAAGGCCTAAGCCACACGGCCGGGACGTGACTGTCGCGGGCTGGCAAGGATTTGCGCTGTGCTGAATTCTATTTATATTTGCGATTTGCTTTAGTTTTTATTTGCATGATGCTCGTTTCAATTAACTAAAATGTCCCTAAATGTCCTTAAATGCGTCCAGTTCACGCCATTTGGCTGATTGTTTTTGGTAGCCGGCTGACCAAATGTGCGACCATTTGGGGTTCATTGTCCATTGTTCATTTGGTGCGGGCACTTTTTAATTTCTCTAATGCCTTTTGTGATCCTTGCTGCTCTTTGCCATCGCCGGCGCCAGCTCTTTGGCTGAAGTGCACTCAAGACCTGCCGGCCAGGCCCCATTGGACGAGTGGAGCTTTTAAGAAAATTATACAATTGCATTATGACGCCGCATTGACCAGCCAAGTGCTACACAATATAAATTGATGCGCATTGTCCTGGCTGCTGTCAGCTAAAATTTTTCCTGCATTGCAAAGTTTAAATTTCCAACCCATATATCAAACGCATCAAACGGGGGCGTCAACGACGCCCACTGTGCGGGCAAAAGCGCAATCCAATGTGAATGTGAGTTTTTGTAAAATTGGGTCTGAGGCTCAGCGAAGTTGTGTATTACAAATCGCTCGACGGGCGGCCAAAAAAGGACGCAGGGCGCAGGACGCAGGACGACTGTCAATGTTACAGCCGTTTTCGACCGGTGGGTGGCATAATTTATAGCACTCGTTTCACTGCGAGTTGTGCGCTTCGCTGCGGTTATTAAAATGCTCAATGCTCTTACTGGAACCCTCACACACAAACACACACACACAGCCTCCACAACTTCAACTGAAATTGTGACTTCAGCTCTCTCCACTTGCTGTTAGACAGCGCAAAAAGTGTAGCATACTCGCCGGCGCCGCGTAATGGCAACTCAAGTAGCGACAACAGCTCTGTTGCACAGTGGGTCACAGCTCGTTGTATAGAGCTCAATACATATTAAACAAATTCATTTATTCTTGGGACATGCTAGATATTTGAGAGAGGGCTGCAAACTCGAAAACAGGATGAGGATAAAAAAGGAGCTAAAATCTGGGAATATTGGCAGAAATATTTTCTCATTAGCTTAAAGGCAAATATATTGGATTTACAGGTGAGGTCTTTTACCCTGGCAATGCAAAACTTTAAATGGAAGTTGGAAAAACCCAATTGAGAACCCCTTGTTAAAATACTTTCTTTTAATTATTGAAAATATTTTGTTGGCAATTGTCTTAGAGCATTAACCTACCAACAATAATTGTTTTCTATTTGAATACTTTTGAAACTGCTTAATAATTATTTCATAATAAGCTTTTTTTGTTGTCATGCATATAACTATTGGCACACTGTGCGATTTGTCGCCGTCTCAGCTTTCGCCTGATAATCAATAAAATGTTTTGGCATTTACTTTCATTGTTTGCTGCTGCAACGCCCAATGAGCCACGCCCACGCTCGAGAGCTATTTGCATATTTGAGAGTCGCCTTTTAGAGTGGCAAGGCATATTGCAGGCTTTATGTCCTGTCGTCGTTGTCGTTGTCGTTGCCGTATCGTGCTCAAGTCCTTTGCACCGGGCGTGCCTGGTGAATTGTTTTACTGTCGACGTTCATTTGGGTTGATGGCTGCCATCGAGGAGGAGGACAACATGAAAGTCGCTTAATCTACTTAAATGTCTTTGAATTTGCGTCTCGGGGAATGAATTTCGCCAGCCTCAGCAGCATTTCGCAGCAAACCAAAAAAATAAAAGGGGGCTCTTCGATGATCGCCTGGCGTTATTAACATGGATTTATGGCATATCCTTGGCTGACTTAAAGCCGCTATTAGCGTCCAAGTTGTAAACAAGTTGCCAGCCACACAATATATTTGACAACCAAGCCACCAACCACGATGTGCGTCGTATACATATATATCAATCCGATTTGGATTCAGTTTGGGAGGGCAACACAGCAGAAAAACGCAAAATTTGACTGCTGCCAAAGGTAGCATCAGATAATTTCAATTAAAAATGTCTTTGAATAGGGCATTTTTGGTCGTTGCTGGCAACCCTGACAAAGTATCCTCATTGATGTCCTTGTTGTGCTGCCAACTGCCGTATCAGCACTTTTAAATCAGATGCACAAGCTCTCGCGGGCGGGGGCAGCTGTCGCTTAATTGAGTTTCGCTTTGACGGCAACCGCATAAAAGGCGACTTTTAAGTCTTCACATGCTCCGCAATTAAAGGCGTTGTCCTTGCTGCGCTTCAAAGCGAATGAAATTTAATATTTCAATAATGAGCAAAAGTTCATCGCATAAGCTCAAAAACAACTTTTGTGGTTGCTGCCACACAGCTGACCACGGAAACTAGTGAAAGGGGCTTCCAGAGGAGAGTCATTAAAATAAATTCTCCATAAGTACTCAGAAAGGAAAAATAAAGTTAATTAGTGCATGCATATTAAAAAAATATTGAAAAATAAATTAACATCACAAAAAAATTGCCCTGCTGCGCTTCGAATAATACAAAATTAATTTAATTTATTTTTTAATATTGCTTAACTATGCGATTCTCAAGATTTCAAGCAAATGTATGTAACAGGCAGAAGGAAGCATCTCCAACCCCATAAAGTATATATATTCTTGATCAGTATCAACAGCCGAGTCGATCTAGCCATGTATGTCTGTCTGTCCGTCTGTCCGTATGTATGAACGCAAGGATCTCAGAACCTATAAAAGCTAGAGACTTGAAATTTTAGCTGTAGGTTCTCCTAGTCTCCGCGCAGATCGAGTTTGTTTCCAATATTCGATAACTTGCCCCGTTTCTAAGTAATCGAATAAAATCGATATCGAAATCCTGTTTTTAACCAAACTTGACTTCTAGAATAGTAAATATATATCAAGTATCTTTCATATTTTAGCTATCGCCTGTTGGAAGAAGAGGGTTCAGGGTATTCCCTAGTCGGGAGCTCCCGCCTAGAACCTCTTACTTGTTTAAATTTAAAATAAAGTATTTCTAAATAATTTTCTAATGTTATACATCTGTATTTCCCATATATATTCAATCCATTTGCTGCACACAGCACGAGAATTTTACAACCCCACATAACTGCGATTTTGAAATTTGCTGTGGGCAGTTAAGGGGCATATATATATATATATATATCATAAAGTTATCAATTTGATGTTGACGAGCTTGTCGTGGTTGTTGTTGCTGTTGCTGTTGTTGATGACGCTGCAAACAAATTTTCGCAGTTAACAAAGGACTCGTCGCTTCTGTTGGCTTTTTGTTGTCGGTCGTCGCATTTGCCACGCTTGTCAGAGGGAGTCAGGGAGTCAGGGAGTTAGTGTGAGCCGCCAGTCATTTTGTCTGGCCGCCTGTCAGACTCCTTCCGTACGTCCGTCTGTTTGTCAGCGCCTCGTTCAGGCCGTGATGCTTGATGGCAGTATAATTGATGCACTCGAGCGTAAGTGATTAGATTCATTATGATGCCAGGCTGGCAACGCCAACGCCAATGGCAACGCCACAGCGGACTGGGTATCAGGTGTCCGGCGGCTGATTGTTCCAAGATTTTTCCAAAAATTTTAAATTACTGTTTTTCGCAGGTTTTGCGAACACTGCCAAATGATGTGTGACAGCATTTTTATTGCCCTGTCCAGGGTGCCAGGGCTGGGGCTAGGCTTGGAGTAGGGCTAAAAGCCAACGCACGCCAACATTAATCAAGACATTCTACGAACTGAGATATATAAGTATATACAAAGTATTTATGCATTTTGAGGGTAAAAAAGCAAAAACTCATAAAGGCTCGACACACGCCGGGGCGCAAAAGCATCGTTTCCGGTGTGTCGCCCGTTGTGGCAGGCAGTGCGCCAGGATTGGCGGCGGGGTTGGGGATTGGTTGGCGGCACAAAACGTGTGTGCATTCTAGCTTAAAATAAAGTTGCAGCTCAGGCAAGCGGCTCGTTTTGCTTTTGTTGTTGGCACTTTGGCTTTTGTGTCGTTATTCATTGTATTCACTTTGGAAATATGAATGTGCCTGGTGAATGTATTTGTTGTTGGCCTTAATGGATGCTCGCGATGGGGTTGGCACTATTCACAAAATGGCCATATGCTAATTAAACATGCAAAAATGTAGAAAATAATTCAAAAGACATTTATATGGATGTTCAAATATGTTGTCCGAAAAGTTGGCCAGTTTCCATTTTACCATTAGGCGGCATATGTTCCTTTTGGAACTTCTTCTTGTTGCGCCCTCTTAAGAGTAGCCTATCAAATGAACAGTAATTGGAAATTCACATTAAAATCATTTAAGGCAATTGGTATAGTTTAAATAAAGAGTTTAACCGAATCTAACCATTTTCTTAAGTCTATGAAGTCTACATGAAATCTACATGATATGATGAAGATTGGGAATTCCCTTATTATATGGAATACAAATAATTGTTCTTTAAAGCTAGATGTTAGTGAAATGGTATAGTTCAAATAAAGTTTTGCCAGGAATGCAAACATCGTTTCCCATTTCCGTTGTGTCGACTACACACGGTTGGAATTGAAAGCATAAGACAAGCACTTTTATCAGGGTCTCAAAACTAATAACTGGCAAAACAACTTGAATCCGCTTGAGGAACTCAACCAATACGTGCTGCGTCTCATATCTGTGACGCTTCCAGCTATTTGCACACAAACAAAAATAAATATTAAATCTCTGGCTGACGAAAGCGAAATCGTTTTCGTGCCACACAGATATGCACACAACCCTCCTCGGGCGACACACCCCCAACAACAGGTCCGTCGCGTTGGCAGGTTTCGGTTACGGTTTCGGTTTACGGCCAACGGTTTACGGTTTACGCTTTACGTTGGCACGCGCTTATCGAGCCGAGCGCAGCGTTTAGTTTGTGATTGAGTGGGTGGACGTGTGGATTGACAGCATGAATCTGCTAAATCAACAAGCCATCCATGTCCATGTCCATGTCCATGTCCATATCCATGCCGACTGCTGATGACCATTCACAAACTTTACGCTTTGGCCAAAATCTCTAGCATATTTCTGTGTGTGCTTGAATTTGGCGAAACAAAAAGTTTAAAGCCGCTCGTGGCTGGTAATTAAAACCGAAAGCCTTTTGCTGTCTGTAATCCAAAAGCGGATGCCGCCAAGCTCCCACAAAATGATAACCCTCTCCAACTAAATCCAGCAACGAAAAGCCATACATCATAGACGCCACGGGGAATCCCAACAAAGATGACAACGCAGCCAGAGAAAAAGGCGGCAAAAGTTATTTTGTAATTAGTGCAAGAGTTACAACAACAACAACAACAACAACAGCAGCAGCAACAACAGCAACAACAACAAATTGTTGCCAAATGAAATTGTAGCCGACTTTTGGGCGCCGCTGCACTAATTACCGCTGACGTGCGCATCGTGCCTGTGCCCCCCCGCGCTTCCCATTCCACTGCTGTCCTCCGCCTGTCAACTCAAGTTTGACACTTTTTTCGCACAATTTATGAGGCTGGGTAAAAAGCCCACGCCTACAATTTAGAGGGCTGCACAGTGGTGTTTATTTATTGAAAATGCAAGTTTAGCAACAGTTGCATGTGATATATATGGGGATATAGCTCAGTGGTAGAGCATTCGACTGCAGATCGAGAGGTCCCCGGTTCAAACCCGGGTGTCCCCTGTATTCAAGTATTCTTTTACCCGAATATAATGAAAAGTTTGTATTTTTATTTTTTTCCTTGCGTCCTCTGAGAAATGTTATATATCTTTTTTCTTAAGTGATTAATAGTTTGAATTATTTTTATTTTATCCAAGCCATATCAGCTACTTTCATTTAGCATACATTTAAAACTACTGTATTATTGGCTGCATTTTTTTTTTTTAAATTTTAGTTCCTTACAATTTTTAAATGTTAGCTAAATGTAAAGTCAAGCCCACTGTGCCTTGCTAGATAGAATGACACTTGAGCCGCCGCTTGGGCTGGCACTTAGTTTGGAGTTTTATGAGCGCAATTCGATTATTCTTCATTTATGTCAATCAATGTGATTTCTGTTGGCTGCTTTTAGGCGCAGGATGCGCACCCTTAATCGCTTTGTTTAAATAGTAAAACGGAAGCGCGCACACACACATAGAAATTCACTGCCGAAAAATCTGGAAATTTAATATCATAGCTGGAAATTGTTGTGCTTGTGCTTGTTGTTGTTGTTGTTGTTGTAGACGCCACATAGTCTCTGACTGTTGTCGACTGTCTGCCCGACTGTCTGGGCGGCTCTCACTTCCTGTGGGCTTCGCCTTGTCATGTATCCTTTTGCGTACAGGATGAACCAAAAAAAAAAACCTTGTGAAAATCCTTTGCGGCTATGACTGCTGTTTTGTTGATTTTCATTTCATTTCCCAGTTTTTCCTTGCTTGTTGCTGTTCTCCTTGCTGTTGTTGTTGTAGTTGCTATTTACATCCGCAACTTTATTATAGCTTTTGGCTGAGTTGCAACTGTTTGTCTGTTTGCTCTACGCTTATGAGGGTTAGGCTCATGCGTCGTATTAGCAACGTCGCCAGGGCAGCTGCTCAGGACCAGGGGCAGCAGGAGGGCATACAGCAAAGTACTTAGATGGAGAATTCTAAGAGCCATTGGGCTTTATGGATTTTGAATTGGTTGCTTTTGCTATGGGAAATGAGGCAGTTGCTCAGAGTGTTGGCTAAGATTAGTGGATACTTTATTAGAACTTTGAGATAGTACGGATATCGTATGCATTCCTATGTGCACTTTCATGTATTTAGTTTGCCGATATAATTTCCCTTTGTGTTAACTATTAAATTTATAAAGTATTAAATATTTATAAAAATAAGTGTCCATATTTACTTTTTAATAACCTTGTAGAGGGTATTATAATATTGTCTCCGACCTCTTAAAGCTTGTATAATCTAGATCAGCATCAACAGTCCAGTTGATATAGACGTAGTTGTCCGCTCGTCTGTCCGTCTTTCTGTCTGTCTGTTTCTTGCGAACTAGTCTCTCAGTTTTAAAGCTATCGTCTTTGAAATTCTGTGGTAGGCAGTACATATGTAGGAACCGGCTGGGTCGGACCTCTATAACACATAGCTGCCATAATAACGATCGGTCGAAAGGTAAGTTCTGGTATCGAAACCCTTTTTTTTTTGTTTTATTAAGAAAACTTGTCCAAGCTCGGGACTAGTTCCTCTATTATCCGTATCTATATGCAAAATCGTATCATCATAGCTTCACTATGTGATATAGCTGCCATGGGAAAGATCGGTTAACAGGTGGGATCTTATATGACAAAATATTCAGTTTTTCAAGATATTTTCATCAAACTCAGCATTTGCGAGCTTCAATATTCTCAAATATCTTCAGGGGCATTAAATCTTCGGCTTGCGAAGATATATGAGGCTTAAAAATCAATAAGCAATAAAAAAATTTCAAATTTAGCTAAGTTTATTGTATCAATTAATTATTTAATTAATAATTAAATATAGTAGAATAAAAAATATACATTTTAACAAGATTATATGTTCATACGACCAAACTATTTTGATAACATGCTTAGTTCTATAGATGAAAATATGGGTTTACTATAATATATATATATAATATATACATATAAATTATATATATATAAATACAATCCATATAATTCTTAGTAAATTATTCTCTTTGGTATTCCATAAATTATATGATATAAATAATATTGTGGAATGCCTATAAAAGAATGTTTAATAAACAACTTTTTAATATTTTAATAGTCCAAATTTGTTATATGTCTGATAAATAATTTCTAGCGATTGAACATATTTTTGTAAAAGTTAACAACAAACTGTAAATCTTTAGAAACGGGATAAAAAACCAATATAAATATATGATTAATTTATGTTTTAGTAGTTGAATAATAAATCTCTCCCAAAGAGAGAAAACCTTTCTTAGTATCTCTGTTGTTTACATACCATATATTTATGTATATATATTAAAATAGCGTAGGAAATATGCCTCAAATTTGTTAAACAGTAAGTTTTACTGATGTAGGATTATAAATTTAAAAGGATAATTGGATTGCTTTGACAATTATTAATTGCCTTTACAAAATATCAACTTAATGACAATATAATTTATTTTCCTTCACTAAATTGACACAGTTTTCCTTACAGTAATTCAGAAAGGCAGCCATTTATTATGATAAGCTAGAATTAATTCATTTTCATGGCGGAACAAGCACGACAAACTGCAATATTTCAAATAGCCTGATGGAACGTAGCCACTCTCTCGTTTATTTAAACTGAAACTGGACTTGGACCATTCAGCTTGGGCAATCAATAACAAATTGAATGCGATTTCTGGCCAATAGACAGTATTGTATTGTGCATCATAAATCGTGAAAATCAAACCAAGCAGGAAAGATGGAAAAGCGATTGAAAGCAAACAATGTAAATATTCAAAATGGCTGACATTTGCGCTATGTATGTATGTGTGTGTATATACCAGCCAGCCAGCCAGGCAGCCAGCCAGCCAGCCAGCCAGCCAGCCTGGAGAAATGGCCATAATAACCATATATATGGTAACAAAACAATGCTGGATGGCGTGGCAACATGTTAATAGCATTTCATGCACCGCTGAGATTCACATTGTTGGCATGCCAGCCAGCAACATTGGCATTGCCATTCCCCTAGCGCCACTTGCTCCATGCTTATATACAGATATGTATAGAGCATGCTTGGAGGTGCACGCTGATTGGTGCACGCCGGCCAGGTGGTTTGCCCCCACCTCCAAAGGGGGGGCGCCCGCCCATACGGTTTGCTACTGTTGCCAATCAACCCTTGGCCAATGCTGCGCTACGCTGAAATTCCTGCACAGCCTCAAGGCTGAGCCTGCGCAGCTGCTCCTTTGAAGCTTTTCACCACACTCGTGCTGTCGCGGCGAGTGTTGCGTGTGTGTGCGAGCGGGATGGCCTCTGTCGATTATGTTGTCGGAGCATAATCTGGACCAGGGCATCCGCTGGCTGGCCAGACAAGAAGGGCACATGCTTGTGCCGTTAGTTTCACTTCGTGCGTTGTCCTGCTGAGGCCAAGCCAGCGCCGCAGCGTTAGTGCCAGTGAGTGTGCCCAGCTATAGTGGCTGGCTATATCTATATATATATATATGTCTATATAAAGTCGTATATATCTTGCTTAAATAACAATTAGTTAATACTAACTTTGTGCTTTTGAAAATCAGCTGAAAAATCGTGTTGGAATTCTCGTTAAACTCTTTGGGAAATGAACACGCGTACACCTTCCAGTTCCAGTAGTCGAAAATTTCCAGTGTATATACCAAGTAGCACCCACATACAACAGCCCCCCCCGCCCCGCCCACAACTCAGTATATATACATAGCTTCCAGCTTCAGGTTGTCCTGCCACATGCGACGGAGACAGCTGCTTATGTACTTGCCCCATGTTGCAACTGTCGCATTCTGGCCGCGCCACCTGAGTTTCTGGCATTGTCTGATCCTCGCGTGGTCCATGTTCGCGCCTGACTGCCGCACAGTCTTCAGACAGAGTTGAACGCGGATCGTCAACACCATCCGCAACCGCGTCGTCGTCGTCGTCATCGTTGCTGTCGGAGATTGCCGCCGGGCTTGTCCTCAACTCTGTCTGAATTCTGTCGCGTCGGCTCTAGAGAGAGCCTAACTTTTAGTTTCTAATTAGTTTTAGTAATTTCTCTTTTTTTTTGGCGGGGCGTGTGTTGCTTAGAAATCGTGAGAAACTATAAAATTAACCTAACCTAAAAAAATCATTGGCATAACCTACTATTTGTGTCTAATCCTAACACGTTCTGTAAAAATTCGCATCTCTTGTTCTTTTTGCAGCTTAACGTGTTATGTTTAATGCGATTTGAGCTACGTCTAAATATATATATATATATATATATATATCTATAATCTGTGTACCTTATTTGTGATATCATAACCAAACAAAAATTATTTTAAAATATTAAAATTTGGTTGCATAATTATTAAATTACATTAAACAAATAACTTAAACAAAATATAACTATAAAATATAACGATAACTGGTTTGGGATTACGTGAAGCGATTACCTAATCGAGAACAGCGCCAGAATGGATTACGCAATACTTGCGAGCAATGTAAGTGAGAAACAGAGAACAACGAAAGGTCAAATGTTGAATGTGACGATTGTATATAGATAGCTATTGATTTTTCCGAGATGGAATCATATTAAAAGGTTTTGGATATTCTTAGAACTATATAAATAGAATTCCTAAAGAGAAGATGCAATATAGAGTTTGGTTTATATAATAGATATTTTTTAGAATTATTCGAATGGAATTGTTAAGAAGAAATTACAATATCTTTCGAAAAGGATTTTTTAAGGAAAAAGTGCTTGCTGTTAAAGGATGATAAACTTGCAGTGAAACAAGTTAAGTAAAAATTTATCAAGCTGGAAGTATTTTTTTTAATAATGGAACTTAAGCCCCCTCATTATTTGAATATTTAATATTCTTCTCTTAGTATATCTATCTCTTAGATCCATTCTGTGATAAATGGGGAAATAACATTTATGCGGAAAAGTTCCGCATTCAAATAACAAGAATTTTATTTATTTTTTAGAAAATTTTAAAAAATTTTAATTTAAGAAATTTTCGGTGTGCATTTAAAAGGCTTTATCTAAACTATGCTTTAATAATATTAATAGTAATATAGTGAAATTTTCTAAATAAAAAATCTGAAATACTTCTTAAACATGGAGGCCTCCCAGAAAGTTTTATCCAAGTCTCGCAGTCAGACTTTTTTTATTAACCTGAACATGTAGGAAATAATTTACTGCTCCTCCCCACCAAAGCCACCCTAAAGGAACCCAATTGCTAGTCTCAATTCCACTCGACTATCAGCTGCCAGGCAAATTTATGAACATAATCGGCTTAAGAAACGTCCTGGCAACATTTGCAACCAACAATAACAACAAATAAGACGACGAATGTGGCAAATTATGAGGCTTTTTGTAGGATTCGCTTATCAGCAGCAAAACACGAGCCCACACACAAAAATTACATTAATAATGTTGCATATCTTTTTGGCAGGCACTGTGAAAATGCAACACCTTTCGGCTACAACAACAGAAACAACGAATAGCAACAACAACAGTTGCATGGCGTCCCACTGAAGCTTCCCCCCACTCAGCCAGAGCCAGAACGAACCAACCAAAATTGAGTTATAAAATTTGTTGTTGACTGCTGCAAAATTGGCCGCCTGCTGATTCGACACGCCCAAAAGTACAGCGCTCAGCCGCCGTGAAGTAGGCAACAAAATATTTATGCGCACAAACGATAACAACAGCAACAACAACAACAAGTGAGAGCAGTCAGTGAACAAAAACAAAAAGTCCATCAACCAGCCGCATCATGAAGGGCTTGACGGCGTTTAAGGAGAAGGCGACGGGCGTTTTCAGCGGGTGAGTAGCCAGCCGAACGAATCGTATATCATGATTTTACACTGTGCAACAGAATTTGTAATCATTACAAAGCCGAAATGACCGGATATTTTCGATGGGATTATGACTGCTAAACAAAATATATATAAATATTATCGCTTGTTGGGTTAACGGCTGCCTTGAGGCTCGGCTTGAAAAATTCTTAACATATAATTGCCCGTTGTACTGGAAATATTCCAAGCCGTAAATATTTTCATATGCAATTTTCGGGCTAAATTGCTAAATTAAATCTACCAAATATGGTTAGATAAATGGTGGGGGTCGAAGTTATTTCTACTTTGTGGCAAGCTCTGCTTTATTTCTCCTTTAGATTTTGTGGCTTTTTTTGCAAGTCTGAAAAATGTTTAAAGTTTGTTGCACAGTGTCAAAATGATGACTGGGCAATATGCCGAGACTGAAATATGAATGCAATCAAATAGCTTACCAAAAAACTGAAATGAAATGAATAAAAAAAATTTAATTTAACGCAACGTTGATCAGGTTTGACTCACACCAATCTGCGTGGTTGGTTGAACTTGACCATGCAAAGGATGATGAGGGACTCGACATGGGAGCGGAGAGTAGGTGGAAATATGCCCAAGTACTTAGTTGTATAGAGAGAGAGGGGGAGTCAAAGAGATTTGCCGGCGTCGCGAAAGTTGGGCACGTGTCGCTGTCGCGCGTTGTGACGCGTCGCAAAGTTGTAAAATTATTGGCATGCTTAACAAGTCATTAAAAGCGCCGCAAGAAGTTGTAGAAGTTGCGCTCAGCATGAGTCAGTCAGTCAGTCAATCTCTCAGTCAGTCAGCCGGTTAGTCAGTAGTTCAGTTAGTTAGTCAATCAGTCAGTTAGTCAGTCAGTGAGTCAATCAGTTAGTCAATCAGTCAGTCAATGAGTCAGTCAATCAATCTCTCAGTCAGTCAGCCGGTTAGTCAGTTCAGTTAGATAGTCAGTAGTTTAGTTAGTTAGTCAATTAGACAGTCAATCAGCCAACCGGTCAGTCAGCCAGTCAGTCAGTCAGTTAATCAGTCAGTCAATCAGTCAGTAGTTCAGCCACTCAGACAAAAGGATAGTCAGTCATTCAATCAGTCAGTCTGTACATCAGTTAGTTTGGTCTCCAGAACATGGGAAAGTTAGCCCGTCAATCAATCTGTCATTCCGTCAGTCAGTTACTCTGTCCATCAATCACCAGTTATGAAGCATCGCAAAGTTATGAAATTAGTGAGACGCCTAAAAATTTCTTTGAAAGTTAAAGAACTTGCGCACAACTTAGTTCAGTCAGGCAATCACTCAGTCAATCAATCGGTCAATCAGTTAGTCGGTGCATCAGTCAGTCAGTTTGCCCGTCAGTTATGGTGGGAATGAACGCAACGGCATGCCGAGACATTCAGGATGCTCACCGTTGGCTCAGGAATTCCGTGCACGTTGCCAGCTGCGGCACGTGCTCAAACGGAAGCCGGCGCCAGCTCCTGAGGCAGCTGCTGTGGCAAACACATCGAGTGCTAGTTGCTGGCGCAAACAACACAATAAAGAGTCATGAGAGTCATATTGGGCCAGCACAGGAGCAAGATGTGTGTGAATATTTCTGGTATGCAATTTTATGAGCACGCCCTCACGCGACACAGGACTCAATGCGAGTGAAATTGTACAACTGATTTCTCAAGGACTTTTCGGGGCGCAAATTAGAAATTGGAACAATAGGTGAGCTGCCATTGTGGCTCGCTTTCATTAAGGAATGTGTGAAAAAAAAGAGTGTGTATTGCATACCAACAGGCAACAGGCAACGGGCAGGGGCTGCTTGAAATTCAAAAGGCTGCACGCAAATGAAATTGATTTTTACGAGCCATTCAATGGTTGCCAGGATGCCAACCGCACACAGGATCTGTAGCTGAAGCTGAGTGGCACTCGAAGAGCGCGTCGCGAAGAAATTCCAGATGCGTGTGCAACTTCAAGGACAAGCTGCCGCCTCTCAGCGCCAGCTCCTTTGTTGTAAATGAAATTAGAATTGTCGAGTCGAGTCGAGTCGAAGGAGTCGCACTCTCTCGTGACGCTGACAAGCCGCCAAGTCAAACATTTGGCCCCATTTTCAAGCTAAATGCCCGCCTAATGGGCGCGCCATTGTGGCCAAGTTAAAGCAACCTTCATGCCAACTGCCAGCTACCACAACTGTCTTCAACTGACTTCGCGGCGCCAGTTAGCTATAATCTATGCGGCGCCGAAAAGTCTGCAAAATTTTTACTGACAATCAAACGCGCCAAACAAGTGGCTGAAAAACTTGCGCAATAGTTTATCAAGGCGGCGAAAAAAAATAACAAGAAAACAGAGAGCCAAACACAATTCAAGTTTTTCTTAGCACGAATTTGATATGCACTTGCCAATTTTGTATTTATTATCAAGCTGTACAAAAAATGTAGCATAAATATTGGACAAACTTTCATTTAAATTGCCAGCTTTGCGTGATGAAAATTTTTCTGCTTCAAAATTCTGACATCAATTTTCCACCCAACCTATGAAACATGTAATTTTCTATTTGACCTTTGAAAATGAGCTTTAAGGCGTTCGAACGATAGACAACATAATTCAAGTTTTCCACACATGTTCCTCAGCTATGGGCGGAATACACAAAACCGCTGAAAACGTAATTAATGGGTCTATATAGGTCTATACGGAACTGAAGACTTTGATCCATACAAACTTGGACGCCCATTTTCCACTCTGGTAGGTGGATTTGCCGAAATGTAGGAAACACGTCTTTGAAAATGAGTTTGAAGCGGATTCGATGTTAGGAAATAAAAGAGAATGTAACTGTTTTTCACCAATTTTCCACACTGGCGGGTGGAATTCTAAAAATCCCGCTTGTGCATTAAAATCAGTTAAGATACACTGTAGAATATGAAATTTCTTAGCTCTAATTGATTGTGCTTCTCAGTTATTATCAATCAGCCAGTCAGGGCAAACAGTTTTGTTTTCAAGCTAAGAAGAAGCTTTTGTTTGAAAAAACAGATAATTACCCGAGGATATAGCATTATCCTTGCCAATAGCTATCGCTGTGTCTTTTCAATGCCTGACAAACATTGCGACAAAGTTCCAATGTTCACAATGCATAAATGTATGCGAATGGCCATAAATAGCGCATAAAATTGGCGTCAGACGAGCCGGCATTAAAGTCGGTCAAGGCGCAAGGACTACAAGGAAGCTGCGTGACCAGACGAGGGTAGCTTTGCCGGCAGACAGTTGAGTTATGTGACAAACGGCGACGACGACGAAGACGACGCTGGGAAGTTCGGATGTGGCTCTGCTCTACAGTAGTGGCATTTTTTTTTCTTCTTGCTGGTGGCTTCTTATTAGTTTGTATTGGGGCGGGGGCCAGGCGAATGTCTGGATATTTATGAAGAGAAATGCCAGAGAGACTGAGGAGAGCAGGGAGTTGTTAACGCAGCCTCTGATGAGGTTATCAATGCTGATGTGTCACTTAGGCAGGGTTAATGCGGCCTTTGCCGCTGCTCCCGCCACATGGCCATGCATTAGGCCAAAATACACACAGGCTGTCATCAATCAGCCTTTGTCAGTGCGGTAAACGCTGTTAAATGGCGAGCTTTAAGCCGCAATCTGATTTATAAATCAAGAGAAATCAAATCGAGGGACGTTAAAAAATCGCTACCTGGCAGCCAAATCGACTTGAAATGTCCCCCTGGTCTATCGGCACTTAATAAAATTGAATTCTATTTCAATTGGATGACTCGATGCCAACCCCCAAAAGAAGCCGCAAATGCCGCTGGGAAAACAACAGGCAGCAGCAGGCCAGCAGGGGTTTCTTATTCTAACAAGCTGAAAATATTTGTGTTTTTACACGCTGTTCCCCCTGACCAAATGCCCCTCTCCCTTTCTCCCTCTCTCTTGCTCACCTGTTGCTGCCCCATTTGGCTGCAACTGTCAACTAATTGGCATGAGTTATGCCCTCTGTGTTCTCCTTACCATCTTTGCAGCCTCAAGCCGAATATGGAGAAGTTCGAGATATCGCAGAGCTATCATAGCGGACACGGTGGCTATGAGGAAATGGAGGGCGCCGAGCGCGAGGGACGCGGCCCCGGCGGCGGACATGCCTATGACGACGACGACGATCGACCGGACTCGCCCGCCTCCTTCGAGGAGATCGAACGGCCGCCGCTGCGCAAAATCGACAAGTACTGCAAGGCGGAATGCCCCTGCATGCCGGCACGGTACACCATCGCTACAATGGCCTGCGTGGGATTCATGATTGCCTTCGGCATGCGTTGCAACATGTCAGCCGCCAAGCTTAAAGGCGAGCACAATGGGGTAAGCAGCCATTCCTTGCTAAAAAGAAGATCAACTGACAGACGAAACTGGTCAGACGAAATATGGAATATATAATGCCCTTGCAGAGAGTATTCTAATTAGGTCTTCACCTGTGTACACGGCATGGAAGCAGAGTTCCAAGTCAGTAGCAACAATCGATTCAATATCGATTTCTTTAAAGTCAAGTCCGTCTGTCCCTCTAACTTCCCTATTCCATGTTAAACAGCTTAAATTTTATCCTCTGGAAACTTTGCATAGGTCCGACTTTCTATTGCATTACATATGTATATTGAAATTGGTCGCATCGAACGACTATATTATAAATCTGAATAACTCTGATCAACAACGACGGATCCCTATATCATGAAATTAATTCAAATAGCTGTATGGGAAAACTCAACGAAAAATGTAACAATTTTCTAGCATTTTTCCAAGGTGAGGCTTTTGTGCGTATTACGCATTAAGTTATAAAAAGTATTTTCTTCAAGAATATATTGACCATATATATGATTTATTGACCATGTATTAGCCATATGATACGAATCCGGAAAAATCCATAGAAAATGAGTTTTTATTTGGAAAAAATATCTAGTTCTTAACAAGATACATATGAAGACTTTAAAGTTCATCAGATAATTAATGCAAAACTTATAAAAAGTTGCTTGATATTAAATAACAAGAACAAATATTTTTAAGCAACTTAAATATTTATTATTGAAACAAATTTCAAATGTTTTTCTTCAAGTGAATAACTGAAATATAAAATATTTTAATACCATCTAAAGAGACATAAAAGACATGTGTGGAGTTTGGGATTAAATTTGCTTCATTTGATGGCAAAGCTGTTGTCAATTAGAGTGTATGTGTGTGTGTGTGTGTGCGTTTACCCATCACTCAAAAGTCACACACATAGCCACGCCCACCGACAAACACCCAAACACACACACACATACACACATAGCTTCCGCTTGGCGCTCGTTAATAAAGCCCCGCGGCACAAATTTTAATGATTGTGACTCTTCCTCTTTGGCTCTTCCTCCTGCTCTCTCTCTCCGACTCAATCTCTTTGACACGCTCTCTCTCCCCCCTCTCTTTAGACTGTCTTTATGAACTGGACGGTTGCTGTGGAAAGCCATGTGGATTCATCCTTCTTCTGGGGCTATCTGGTTACACAAATACCCGGCGGTTTTATTGCATCCAAGTTTCCGGCGAACAAGATTTTCGGGCTGTCGATTGTCAGCTCCGCCTCGCTGCATCTGTTTGTGCCCTTCGCGATGACTCTGATGCACGGCCATGTGGTCATATGTGTGCGCGTGCTGCAAGGACTCTTTGAGGTAAGTATACAAGAAAAAAACAACATCTAAATTCCAAATCAAATTCGATTTCGATTTCGAATTTTTCGCCAACCCGGCGACAGATCAAAGCCAAGGATTACATGACTAGCTTTGGGGGCGGGGGCGTTGTCTGTGCCGGGGGTGGGTGTGGCGGGTAAGTGGAAGGATTTTGCTTTATGATAAAGCAAATATGTGAAATGAAAACATTTCCTAAGTCGGGGGTTGGGCACAGAAAAAAAAAAGAAAACGAAAATAACAAAAGCATTTATTTTAATGCGATTTCTTTGTGTGCGTTTGAGTGTGTGCGAGTGTGTGTGTTCGCCAGTTTGGCTTGGCAATCATTTTGAGCAACTGCCTCTCTCCATCCACAGGGTGTAACATATCCAGCTTGTCACGGCATTTGGCGCTTCTGGGCGCCACCCATGGAGCGCTCCCGCCTGGCCACATTGGCCTTCTCCGGTTCGTATGCGGGCGTCGTTGTGGGTCTGCCGCTGTCCGGGCTGCTGGCCGATGCCGTTAGCTATCAGGCGCCCTTCTATGCGTATGGCGCATTTGGCATCATTTGGTACATGTTCTGGATCTGGCTGTGCTTTGAGAATCCGCGCAAGCATCCCGCCATTAGCATACCCGAACTGAAGTATATTGAGAAGTCGCTGGGCGAATCGGCGCATCCGACGATGCCGTCGTTCAAGACAACTCCGTGGCGTCAAATAATGCGCTCCATGCCCGTCTATGCGATAATAGTGGCAAATTTTTGCCGCTCCTGGAACTTTTATTTGCTGGTGCTGTTTCAGTCGTCGTTTCTCAAGCACAAGTTTGGCTTTAAGGTAGAGGAGGCGGGATTTGTGGGCTCGTTGCCCCATTTGATAATGACCACAATTGTGCCCTTTGGCGGCATGTTGGCGGATCATTTGCGCAAAAATGGCATACTCTCTACGACGAATGTGCGCAAGCTCTTCAACTGTGGCGGCTTTGGCATGGAGGGTCTATTCTTTCTATTTGTCGCGCATTCCTCCACGGCGGTGAGTATTGGGCAGTGAGGCAGGTGATTGGCCTCTCGATATATACAGCATGTCCTCCTTGTAGACGGGCGCTATGTTTGCGCTGACCTGCGGCGTCGCCTTCAGCGGCTTTGCCATATCCGGCTACAATGTGAATCATTTGGATATTGCGCCTCGATATGCGAGCATCCTGATGGGCTTATCCAATGGCATTGGCACCTTGGCTGGCATCATAGTGCCCTATGCGCTGGACGGGCTCATCCAAGCGAATGTAAGTTGAGATTTGCTCAGGTCTTGGTTTAGCTACCGAGTTACCCAAGCTTTTTGCTCTGATTACAGCCCACGGGTTGCTGGACTACGGTGTTTACACTTGCCGCTTGTGTTCATCTGATTGGCTGCACTTTCTATGGCATTTTTGCCTCCGGCGAGCTGCAGCCATGGGCCGAGCCGCCGCCTGAGGAGCAGCAGGTCTGGGCGCCTCCAGCGGGCGCCATAACACACGATGATCCCAGCCAGGCGGGCATGCTGGGCACCTACATGAAGGAGACACAATTTGTAAGTCGGGCAACACGCCAGGGCTAAGGCACTTTGGCGACACAATCTAACCCCTCCTGCCATGTTTCCAGGGCGCACCGGAATATACGGAGCAGAGCCAAATGCAGCAACCGAATGCCATTAGCTATGGCGCCACCGGGCACGTGGCCAACAATCCATTTGCATTGGCGGCGTCTGCACCCATTGCCGAGGAGCCCGCCCAGCCGCCGTATGTGGACAATGCCTACGACTACACGCAAGGACAAATGCCGCCCTCAACGAATCCCTACGAGCAGCCGGCCTATCAGCAGCAGTAAGAGAATCAATGCCACAATCTGATCTAACTTAGCTTTTAGTTCTAGTCCAAAAGCCGTTTATTGTTTGTTCCTGATGGGGTTGATTTGTATATAAGATACTATACGCGATATATTTAACTGAAAGACCATTAACTGTTCAGCAACTTTTCAGGCCGAGTCTAACGAATTTCTACATAAACAAAAAACGAAACAAAACAAAACTCTCACGACACTAACACAATGAAACTATGTACCTAACAGAGCAACTACATATTGTACGCGAAAGATATCGTTTAACTTGGCGCCGCACACAAATCACAAGAAATAAAATAATAACGAATAGTGCCGTAGTCGGGAGTGCACGACTGGGAGATACCCTGAACCCAACGACGAGCTGCCGTTGCAGATATTTGAACTGATTTCTATCTCTATGCACGGCAAATCCTTCCTTGTTTAACTTTGGGACTTATGGTCCGATCCAAATGCAGTTTTTAGGGCTTCTATGTGGCACAAAATAGTGTGTGTATACCCTGTAAAAATTAGTCTTCCTTAATTCTGTTGAAATAGGGGAAGTATCTAAATATTGAAATATTCTTAATCTGCATTGAGACTTATGATCCGATCCAAATGCAATTTTCAGGGCTTCAATGTGGCACAAAATATACCCTGTAAAAATTATTTTTCCTCAATTCTGATGAAATGGGGAAGGTATCTAAATATTTAAATATTCTTAATCTGCATTGCGACTTATGGTCCGATCCAAATGCAATTTTCAGGGCTTCAATGGGGCAAAAAATAGTCTTTGTATACCCTGTAAAAATTAGTTTTCCTCAATTCTGTTGAAATAGGGGAGGTATCTAAATATTGAAATATTCTTAATCTGCATATACTATATACGAGAGCCTGCATACCAACTTTAGTGTATCTAGTTCTAATAATCTTCGAGTAATGCCTAAGTAAGCTATATCTCGAAATCGATATTTATCGAGAAGATTCTTTCTAATTTTCAGTGGGTTCGGGGTATAAATAGAGAACAAAATCAAATATATAGTCTACTTTTAAGCATCGCTTACGCGAAATTTCTATTTACAAGCTCCAGCATATTAATAAACAAATCGAAAAATTAACAATTATAATATTTGACATTTGTGTATATCATAAACAGACATAATCCAGAAACAAACATAGCACGTCTCAAGCCGTTATTGAAATATTATTATAAATAATTTAAAACCATAAATTATATAGTCACTTTATAGCTACATATATTATAATATATAGCAAATTATTGTTGTTAACTATGCAAGTAGCTAAAGAAAAACCGAAAATGAAAATGTAAGTGAAAACTGCAAGTTGTATTACCGTTGATGATATTCTTCTGTGTATGATAAACACCCGGCTCTAGATGTCATATATATCTGGGCATTAGTAAATTTTAATCTAAACAATTCTAAACAATAAGCAATTGTTGATGTTCGGCACGAATGATAAACTCTAAAATCCATATAAACATATACTTATGCATTATATAACAACTATTAATCAGATATACATATAGTTATGGTATTTTAGTTCGTTATGTTGTCATATATACATATGCTTTTGTATTTGCACGTTGGTTCAGCAGGACTTGAACATGGCATGATATAGGTACTAAAACATATACTAGCTTAGGCTGATAGTAGCTAGCATTAGACGCTAATAACCTCAGCATTGGTCTTCATATGCTCTTCGATACATCGTAAATATTTTACTCTAATAGTTTTTCATATAACGTAAAGAACAAGATGTCTATAATAAAAATCTGCTGGGTCTTAAATTAATATACGATTTCTTGTAATAAATATAACTTCTTTTTAAATTAAGGTATTTATTAATTAGAATTATTTGAATATTATTTTCTTTCAACTTCTTTTGTTTATATTATTTTAAATATTTCCTTAGTTATTTTATGTTTTTGCTGCACTTTCTTCAAAATTAATGCACACTTTAATTTATTATTAAAAACAATATAGTATTATTCCTTATTATAATTATATATATTTTACTGCATTTAAATTGATTTTAGAAATATATAAATATTAACATAAATATTATGAATATTATAATTAATTAATACAAATATTTATGTTTTTTATTCATATAAATCTAAATTTCTTTTTAAATGCACTCAAAAGTTAAGTTAAGCTCAGCAGAACTTTTTGTTATTAATATTTAACAAAGAATTTTATTGTACATAGAATAGCACAAAATAGCACAAAGTTAAAATATAAATGTATTCATATTTAATTATGATTTAAGTCCTTCTTATTTTGAATTTTATTCATTGCACTTTATAGATTTATTGCACAGATATGTTTTTTCTTTAACTTTATATTATGCAATTCACCTTGAAAATATTTCCTTTACACTTACCTTGAAAGCACTCTCTTAGTTTTATCATTTATTTTTAATATAATTTAACTTTTATATTCACTCTGCTTCATCATTTGTTTTTAATATAATTTATCTTTTATATAGACGCACTTACTTTGTAGACATCACCAATAATCGTATTAAATGTATTATATAACAGCAAAAAAAGTACTTAGTAGCGAGTATTATATAACAAAAATGTAATATTAATCAAATTATTCACAATTAAATCACTATGTATTAATAAAATGTGAAAATTTTCTAACTAAAAGAGTCAATTCTTATACAGTAATTTGTACAGAGCAGCGAATATATTATATAAATACATATTTAATAATTATACATACATATTTAATAATTATCTAGAGCGTAATTAAATAATAATAGATTTTAAATGTTATTGTATAATTATGTGTGTTGATTAGTCAGCTCAGCTAAATATTGGCTAATGACTATTACATATATAGTATATATACTAAAAATACCAACTTGTGTTTGCACAATTAATTAATTAAATTAATCTGATCAAAACAAGAACAAACTGCTTGTGAAAGCGACAATACCTAGTTAAATAAGCTTTGTTATTCATAAATTATATAAAAACATATACTATTATTTAAATATTTAGAATTTTCATTGATTTTAAATTCTGGCAAAATTTTGATGCTTTTCTACTGAAATTGCAGCAAATAACAAAATTTTGGCCATTGGGGCGTATGTGTAATATTAGCATTATTCAATTAAAGTCTGTATATAAATGGCATAAACTATAAAAAAGAAATGCTCAGAACTATATGTAGTTATTATTGAATACATATACATAAATATAAATAAACGTATGTGTGTCTTTAAACGTTAAAAGCGTTCGTGACAGGAGAGATGAACATAACCGAGGCTCTCCATTGTCATTAGCTAACTTATCTATCTATATAAAATTTGAATTGTATTATTTCCATATATGATTCTAATTATTTGTTGAGAGACACCGAAGCTCTCAAGGCTGTGTGGACAATAATAACAAATATGTTAACGAAAAGCCACAGTGTTTTTTGTTTAAAACTAAACATTTAAAACTCTAGCTAAAGCCATAGTAACATACATATTTATGCATATAATTACGAAACAGTTGAACATTTGACCGGACAGTCTGTACATATGGATGCAAACATAGCTAAATGCCATCATTAAATGCTTTTGTGAGTAATTTAAGTGTACATAAAAAAAAAAACATATTTAAATAGTTAAAAACAAAACCATAAACTGGCAAAAAACGAAGAGCACAATTGCAATGAATATCATTTAAAGCCCATCAAATGCGCATTAAACATGAACCGGTTATAACTAGGGTACTCCAACATGAATGTGTCAGTAAATAAATTACATTCATAGTACTTACATAGGAGCTCTATGAATACACTCATCAATTGTCAGATATATTTAGACGCACAAATAACACACACACACAAACAAATCTAAGCTCTAAACCATATAAATGTAAAATGTACTAAGAAAATAAAAGTTGGAAATATTCTTTTCAAAATTGATAAAAATATTAATAATACTTTTTGAACTTTCTGAAGAGTTTATTCCATTTATTCCTGCTATGTATATATATATTTTTAATTCAATTTCAAACCAGTTTCTTTGTGTTTTTCGTGTGTTTAGTTCCAAATTTATTAAATGTATAAAATTAAAAAAAATATATATATATAAATAATAACAAATAACAAAATGCAAGCTCCCTTTTCTGGCAACACCCGCCCATGTTGTATAATTTTATGATCTAGTAAAAAAAGGGTTCTCAAAATATATTATAATATATGCTGATATCCAACCCAAAAACAACAACATACATTATGGCTACTATAAATCAATTAATAAGAATTGAAAATAAAAAAAATTAATAAAATAGCATTTGAGTTGCACAAAAAATTGGACTTAATTAAACACCAATACTGTTATACGAAAATTGATTCATAGGCCCCATCTTGTAACCCGACTATACGAACCACAATATACGACTACGATATAAAGGCTTAACAAATTATACCTAAACAAATGTATTTGGAATTCAATAAAATGAAAATGTTAACAAATTATGCCAAAAAAAAATAAGAAATGCAATTTGTTTATTAATTCAAACAATTTTATTATGTATTTTTTCTATTATAGTTTTATTCAAAATTCCAGCAGAGCGTCGGGCTTACAACTTAATGATTAGATTTAGATTTGTACAAGACGCGGACAATTGGAGCCGGCTTTTTCGACCCCCCAACGACGATGGCGGCAAATAAAAACTAAGCAAAAACAAATGAAATAAATACAAGTACGTAATTAGGAAACAACAACTAAAATCACATGAGTGCTACAGCATAAAACAGAACTTAATTATATTCAAGTCGGTAAGTCCATTAACGCCGTACGCCCTGGTACTCGCCATTGGAGCGCCCCTTGCCCGGAAATCCCCTGGCAAAGGGCGCCTTCGCATTCGTAGTTACATAATAGTTGCCACGTGCCCTGTTTTGAAATAGGTTGTATATATTTTTTTCAACTTGATAATATGATATTATAGATTCATTAATACTTACTTATGCGAACAGTGCTCGCCCATGAGCACATAGTCCGAATCCTTGGGCTCGCACCAGCCTATCAGATAGGTAAATAGGTTGGGACAGGGTCCCGCATAGAAGCCACGCTTTGTTGTTATCGATTCGATAAAGTACGGCGTGACCTTTGTGTGATCGCAGGCCAAGGTTTCTAAAGTAATTAAAAAATGTTATTAATAAGCGTCTAACAAAAAGGGTATTCCTCAGATTCTTAAATGTATTTCTATATATCTTTTCTCCTTAAAGACATTTCATATATCAAAGCTGTAAATATATTAGGGAACGCTTCAAGCCAACTGGAAAACCACAACCATGAAGGCAGGTCTTTGTTTAAACTTGAATCTAAAATTTATATTCAATATTTTAATTCATAAATTTTATTTTTTATTTACAGTCGCCCGTTGTACTGAAAATATCGTTATCCTTAGGTTGTTTCATATACACGATGCGGGCTAAATTTGTTCTCTACCCAACAGTGGCATCTACCACATATGGTTGATAAAGCCAATGTTTGGGGCCCAATTTCTTATGCTTTGGGTCTTAAATGTTTCTTTTTTTAATTTTTACTTTGAACTCAACTTTTCTGGAAAAATATGTATTTCGGTTCGCTAAAGCCGGTTTGCATCTCATTTCTTAATAAATACAACTCGCTAATTGTCGCTTATTTAAAATCGATAGTCATAGCTTAATTCCACGCATCGATATTTCGATTATTTCCAAGCGATAAATATCGTTTTTCCCCTTTCTTCATAAACACATGTCACCCACTTTCCACTATTTAAAATCTATAGTTGCTGCTTGATGCTGCCTCCATCGCTATTTCAATTTCATTTAATCGATATTTCGACTATTCCTAATCGATAAATATCGCTATTTTCTATGATTGTCTTGATCAAAATAGAATAATCGTGTTTCGATAACTTGTAATCGATAACATTTATTTAGTTTATTTTAGTTGAAGCTTATTCAACTTTAATTAGACTTACGAAACAACGTGGCAGAGCCCACACACGCCGGTTGTCTGGTGCCTCCATTCACATAGAAGTCCGCATGGCCACTCGAATGCCACTGGCCAAGTATTCCGGCGCCCGTGTGCAGCACGTCCACAAAATGGGCATCGCTGGTGTCCAAGTCCCGTGAATTATTCGCACCGGCATAGAAGAATATGGTGGGATCGAGTGCCGTAATGCGTCCGATCTTGCCCTCCTCGGGCTTCAAATAATTGGCCACCAAGCCCGCAATATGCGCGCCCACGCTGTAGCCAATAAAGTGCAGATCATCCGGCTGAACGCCGCGTGGATGCCGTGCCAGATACTTGACCAGCTGGGAGATGCAGAGGCTGCCAAAACGCGGTGACCACTCCATTTGACTGAGGCACGGCTCCTTCACCGCATTGCTGTAGTCCACAATGATTATGTTGTACTCGCCAATGGTGAAGTACGCCTCGCGTAGATCCGGACTGGGACTGAAATCACGTCCGCCGCCAAAGCCATGAATGATGATCTTGGTGGGATGGCGTGGATTGAAGTGTGTATAGTACAGCGCATTGGGATCCAGCACGTCCAGATATTCGGGCTGTTCCTGTGTGCGACGCGTATACAAATAGAACTGGATCTTGGGATGCGGACACCGATAGGGCTTCTCCAGGCAAGAATCCGTTATGTAGACCTGCGATTGATTTTGACCCGCGGCAACAGCAGCAGCCACAACAGCCGCGTTTTGTCCAGCTGCAAAATGGATGAAATTGAAATGTGTTTATATAGCTTTGGACTATGACAGCCGCCTCCAACGACAGCCGCAACTCCCAGTCCACCTCCGGCTCTGACGCTTAGGCCAAACGAGTTTGGCCAGCCATGGAATTAAGCTGGAATTACATAAGCGCCATGGCGCTGCTGCCGCCTGGTGGCGACATTGAATGTTGCCGATTTGCGGCAAAGGCAAATGTCATGAAACTGCAATTGCCACATTTGCAAGCACAATTGCTGGCAAGCTGTGCCGCCTCCGGCTGTGGCTGCAACATTTCTTCAATTGTGGCAAAAGTAAAAGTCAGCCAAAAGCGCCCCAAAACGGAAGTTTGCCTCGCGCAACAAGCACTCGTTTGCTTGTTGTTGTTTTTGTTTTTGTTAGTTGTTGTTGTTGCAAGTTGTTGCTATTTATAACACAAACACCGTGACGTGACATAACTGGACGCTGCTTGTGTGATTCATTTCAACAACCATAAGGAAAACCCATATTTGATGAGCTCATCTGAACAGCTGCCTCAACAGAAAGCGAAGATGTGCGCATTTCCGTTCACAGAAAGAACCAGTTCCAGTGAATTCAGATCGTGAATAATTCGAAATTGGGAAATTGGAAAGTGAGAGCATTTTAAAAGGCCTAAAATTATTCTGTTCAAATTTAAAACTTTTCTGTTACAAATAATCTAGTTTTTCTAATCTCGAATTTATCTATTACTTTTTTGGGAAGAAAAAGTATCAGTCTGCAAATCTGAATTCATAACTAAGACTAATTGAAAATGTATAAAAGTATATAAATGCATATGTACTAATGTATATATAAGGTTTTCAAAAGCAGTTATATGGGATATTCTAGAAAGAAAACTTTCTTATACAAGTTGCATTTTTTTCGAAGAAAAATTTTCTTAGTTACAAGAAAAAGATTTCGACAGTTTTCATATATATCGTATTTTGAACACCAAACTTCTTCAAGAAGTCAATTTTATTATTTTCAATTGATATGCAGAACTAGTTCGTAAAATTTTATATTTTTTAAAACCAAAGTGCGTTGATAAGTTATGTTAGGAATAGTTAACAACATTTACTTTATGTTCATTTGCAAATCTGAATATTATAAAGTTAAAGAGTGCTTAAGATTTTTGGATTTTGAAATATATTTATGAGCTATTCAAGTAAGTTTATGTACCTGCGTTTCTTAACTTTATTATTATTTTGTTATTAAATTTGTTTGGTAATAAATTGTTGTAAATGAGCCATAGAATAAGCTCGCATCTCGAAAGTACTTTCTTAGTCTTAAATTAAAATCCATAAGCCTGTTTAGCTCCTTATTTTTTAATATTCAATTTTGCAAGTAGTCAAAAAGTTTAAAGTAAGTTATTGGAACCAGTTTACGTACAAAAAAAAACAAATATTTTGAATTCTTGGAACCAGTTTTTGTAAACAAATGTGTGGCTTAATTTTGGAACCAGTTTTTGTTTGAAAAAAAATCTGAAAAAATGAGTGTCTTACAATTATTACAGACTGATCGATTTAAAGTATAAGTTCAATGAACGGAATTTCTTGATATTTGTGATTTAGCTTGAGAATTGAGCAATATTTTTGATTTAGGTTGAGAACTAAATGAACAAGCTAAAAATAAGGAACTACTTTAAGGCCAGACAACAGCCAGCGCTAACTGACAACCAAAATCTCAGTCTCACGCGTACAATATTACGTTGCGTTTTGAATTTTTATGAGCTTATTAAAAATGAAAAAAAAAAAATCGTAAAGAATCGGCCTTCAGTTAATCAACTAGCTGGCCAATTGGCCCACTTGTTAGCGGCTTAGATGCTATACGAGCTGCCTGATGTTGCAATGCAACCGGTCTGCAACTGTTGCAGTTGCAGTTGCAGCTACACTTCACACTGTGATCACTGATCAGTGATTAGTGATCGTAACCTGCGCCTTTTAGGGCATCCGGCATTAATAAACGGCTCACCTCATGGCACAGTGAACAGGCGGGCAACTAGTTGGTTCAGTTGGTCCGTCTTTGGGACTGGCTAACATCTCTCCTTATGACAAGTTGTCACAACGTTTCAATACACTCTACGCACATTTGAGTGCATAAAGTACATACGCATATATATGTTTGCTCTGTCCGAATAATTGTTGATGATGATTACAAAACTTCAAAAACTGAGGACTTTGAATTTGGAAAGTCATTTCTCCTATGGAAAATAAAATAAATAAATAGAAATCGATAAAAATCGATATCAATAAACTTTTTGTTGAGTACATCTTTTAGATTATACAGGCTGATGATCGCATCTGACTGTCTGACTATCTGAGCTGAGGACTTCAAGTTTGGAACGTTTGTATTAGTAAGGCAAGTTTTATTTACAAATTTTCGATGAGTTCCCGAAATCGATAACAATAAACTACTTTTCAGGCATATTTTATAGAATATACAGCTAGACGATCGCATCGATGGACTATCATAGTTGTTGACTTGACATTTGGAATGCAAGCTCGCATATGATCGATAACTGCCACGAAATCGATAAAAATCGATAGCAGCTAACGCCACAGATTTGCTGAGCACAGTGTGTCTTGTAGCTGGACACACCCGACTAGTCCGCTCTTATTTGTCATTTACCAACTTATGCATGCATGATGCGATTGTTTTGCACAATCCGAAAAGCTATTGCGACCGGGGAGACCAGCATAATTCAGTTAACAAATGCGTCTTATGTTGACCAGCTCTGACGGGCCGGGCTTTCGGCTCCCCCGCATTGCAATTAGCAATGGGCCGAGCCGTGTTTCTGCATCAATTGCGACGAGTTTTCTGTTTTCTGTTTTCTGCCCGGTTTTCAGTTACCTTTTTTCACAATCGCTGCGCTGCTTCGTGGGCCGCCAACCGTTTGCGTCGTCTTTTTTTTTTTTTTTGGCTTATGTAAGTTGGCTGCGACTGGGACTGCGACATGGACGTGTACTTGGACTCCGGTGGCAGCATTACGAATGCCAATTATATGTCTTTTTTTGTTGGTCTTTTATTTTTGGGGAAAATCTGGTGTTGAAATCGTGAAGTACATTAAATGACCAGCCGCACGCCGGAAAAGTCAAATAAAAATTCAAATCGAAACGATGGCCAAATAGTTCCAGAAACCCCAAAAACGGAAGCACCAAATGCGGAAGACACAAGCGGCCAACGGCAGAGTAATAGCAACAAACATACAACAATGAATGCAGCACTAGCAACAACAAAAACAACAATATCAACAACAACTGCAACAACAACAAAACTTGAGACGTGCTCATCATTTGGTGCTTCGTGTTTGCGCGCAAGTGAAAGATGTTTCGGGTTTACTTTTATTCGAATACGCTTATAGAGGGTATTTTAATTATATCATGAAATTTGTAATAATTAGAATGACGTTGTTGAGAATATATATATATGGGATATAACCTGGTCCGTCTGTGCGTATGCCTGTCTTGTTTGTGTGAGTTAGTTCTAAGGCTATGGGCACTAAACATTGCATAGACATGTAAGGAAGTACATATATGTACTTCCGGATTTGCCCACTATATCATATAGTTGCCATGGGAAGGGTCGGTCGAAAGTTGGGCTCCGGAGATAGCTTGACTAAACTCGGATTTATTCATTTTGGTATACTCCATAAGACTATATAAGCAAAATTTTATCAATATCAAACAACTATAACATATAGCGTTATAGGAAATATCGTTTTTCTGTATTTTTCTTTCTTGAGTTATCTTCTCTAAACCCACATAAGAGCGAGAGTGTAAGCCATGTTTCCACAAGGGTATTTATTTTTCGGTGTGTTAGCCGTTCTTTCTGATTTTATTTGTATCTTTCTTATTGTCTGTCTCTCTTTCTGTCTCTCTCTCTCTTTCAGTCTCTCTCTCCCTCTTCCGCTCTCTGTTTGTTTTGCTTTTGAATTTTATAATTTTCTTTTTTAATGGGTTTTATAGGTTTTTATGCTGCGGTTTTCCAGTTGTTCAAATTGTTTGCCATGAATCATTTGCACTGTTTCTTGTGGTTTTCTTTTTATGCAGTTTGTTGGCCAGCAGATGGCTTGGTATCAATATCGAATTACATTGGGTTTTCGAGATAATTGCATAATCTCATGTATTTGTAGTGAACTCCGCCAGAAGCTTGAAACACAATTTGCGTTTAGTGTGATCTTAGCCAGGAATTTAATAAAATAAATTATGTTATAAAAAATAAAAGTTTTAGCTTATGAAAAATGTATATAAAAAGTTGTTTGACTTTGAAATCGGTTTACTCTGAACATAATGTCTTTACATTATTCTTTATATTTGATAGAGACTAAAAAAATTTTCTTATTAACATTACTTAGATAGATTTTAAATAGGAAAAAATATTTAATAAAAAATATAATATAATAGAGGCTGTTCCCTTGCCAATTTCTGTTTAAATTTTGGTCTATATATTGAAAAGAATTTTTAATATATAAAAGAGGCTGTACCCCCCAAAATCTTAATTTTTAATTTTTGGATATTGAAAAGTTGAACAAAACTCTATATATAATTTTGTTTCCGACCATTAGTGTAGAATTATTACCTTGTTTACATTACTTGCAGCACAGTGTAATTAGAATGCAGCAATGTGGCACAGTTTCCTTCTATCAAATTTCGGCTGCCAACTCGTTGAGCGAAGGCCAACCATGTTGTAATTAAAAACAATTTATTTATTTATGTTTGTTGCAAAACTATGCCACATGCCTAAGGTAATCCAAATTCCTGACCAATACGCTGGCAAATAAAATTCATATATGCATAATCAAAAGACTAAATCACTAATAAATTAAGCTCAAGTCGAGCAGAGTTGAAGTTTAGCTGAAGTAAATTCTCGCTCAACAGTTCCCACACAGCTCAAGCCTCAAGCAAGGTGCAGTCTAGACTGCCTATAAGCTCTGCTTCACTTTAATTAAAGTCAACCGCAAATAAACAGTCAGTACTTGACTTTGGCCGTCGGCTGCCTTCGGGGCTGCCATGACACGTACTTTTGCAGTGCGCATACGCCCCATTAGCCGGGCGCACGGCCAGAACAAGCCGGCAATGATAAATACACGTTTGATGGCACCTTTGACAGTGGAATACCCCCAAAAACAACAAAAACAACAACAACAATATTAATTAAAATAAAAATAACAATAAGCAAATGGCACGCTTAATAATCTTGAGCAGCAATTATTGCGAAATGCTGCAGCGAAGGGTGTCAAGGTGCAGGCGCCCCGCATTATGAGCCACATACTATTAAATGTTAAATATGAGCTATGATATAAATGTATATATCTACTTATTTATGTGAGCTGTTTAGAGTGCAGTTGAACAGTAGCTTCAGTTAGTCAAGTGGCAGCAGTCAGCCAATTAATTAACTGGGCCAACAAAAACAAGACAGTTGACAACCGACAGGGCAGCTACTGTCCAATGATGAGGCACATTTTGCGCGTGTTTTAATTGTCTCTCTCTTTCAGTTCGGATGAGCTAAAAATATGCGTAACAAATTCGTAAAAGCCGTCCCCAAGCAGTAAGAGATACAACAACGACAAAAGCAACGACAATAACAATAACATGGAAAAAGAGACATTAACTTTTGGCCAAGTGACCCATGGCACAGTGGTTCGAGCTGTGCTAACTGACATTCAAAAAGTATCCACAAAAATCACAAAAAAAAAAAATTAAAAAAATAAAAATAAATAAATAAAACTTGTGTACTCATGGCTCACAAAAGTCGACGCTTACTTTATTATCAACATATTAAAATAGTCTCAAAAGAAAACTATATTTTTTTTAGATGTTAAAAAGTTTTACAATATTACATTTTAATTCTTATTCATTGCTATTTTATTGTGGCTTTTAAATATATATTTCTGTATGTTTAGGGGATCTCCCCTTTATTATAATTATAATTATAATTATCAACAAAATAGATGTTTGTGGGCACAGCTGCAGCCCCAAATCTTGGAATGTTGTTGATAATTAAAAGATATTATTATTTGGAAGAATTGATTTAACATTTATCAAGAGTTACATATAAAAAAGTTGAACGCCTTCATTTTGAATGCTTAACCAAGCTAAAAATAACTTATCACTTAAAAAAACCTATAAATCTTCGAAATTCTAATTAGTATTATAATTATATAAATGCAACAGCAAATTTATTTAATTTTTCTTAAATATTTCCAACAGTTATATTTGCTTGTATCACAAAATATTTTTATTTTTTAACAAACTTTGGACAGTGTGCTAAATTTGAAGAGCTGCCTGCGCTTCAAACCGAGCACAGACAAGAGGCTTTTCATTGTTGTCTAAACAAATAAGTAGTTTATAAATAGTTACAGGTAGTTGTTCATTGTGGTTCGCTGTGATATGTTTGATTGTTGTTGCTGCTGCTGTCCGAGTACGTGCTGTGGAGAGCATCAACCTTAAAGTTGTTCAACGGGCGAACGATTAATAAAAATCAATTTCAAAATGTTGTAGACTGAATATGAAGCAAGGTCGCCAATGGAAACAGCATAAAAAATATCGAGATTGTGCAACTAAATGCGTGCAAATTAAAAACGTCAACAGAAACTGAGAAAACTGCCGAGAAATATTCAAAAAAAAAGGCCGACAACTAAAGCGGCGTTAGACAACGCGATGACAACGCGGAATCAGATGAAAGCCAAAAAGCATCGAGGCATGCCCAAAAACCAATAATAAATACTCGTAAAGGTGCCAGGCAGCCAGGGCGAAAGTAAAAGTTTAACTTAAACACTGATTTCTTTTTAGCACGGTGCCCAAAAATAAAAACAAAGTATAAAATAAAAACTAAAGAGACCCCCAACAAACCGGCAAGATCCACAAAGCTGAGCAGCAGGCACAGCAGCTGCCAAAATGTTGAGGCGATGCTCCGAAATTGTCGCTTTTTTCGCGCACAGTTCAACAACATTTTTGTATAATTGACGCTAAGTAAATATTTAACACACACGCACACGCACACGCCTCAATTCGATTTGGGTCAATTGAAATTGTATAATTTATTCGATAAGAAATTGGCGTATATCTGTGGAATTTTCGATGTTGTCCGAAAACTTTGCCTCTGTGGGTCAAGGCTCAGGCATTTGGATTAACATATAAACAAAATACAATTCGCGGCACTTTTGTGGCTTTGTTTTGCTTTGGTTTTCAGGCATGCACCGGCGGCGGCTGCTGCTGCGACTGCAGCTGGTCATTGGACTCGGCGAAGCACACTCTCGTTTTCAAACTCCAATGGACGACGCTGTCGCGGCATAATGCCGGATGCCACGAGTATGTTTAAATTAGCAGGCACGCGCGAAACGCCCAAAGCCGATCACAACCGAACGGCAGCAGCAACAACAACAACAATAACAACGACGACAAAAACAACAACAATAACTATGACGGCAACTATTTGTGCAACACTTGATCTTGGCTTTCACGGGCGGAGTAGGAGGCGACGGGTAGGCGTGCGCACGTGCCACAATATAACGTTTTCTTCGTTATGGCCGAATTTAGAGCTGGAGACGTGCGCTTTGTTTGCGCGCTGGCGAGCAACTGATGCACGAGTTCGTGCCTTAAGTCTTTCGTTTTGGGTTTCAGTTTCGTTTTTCGTTTAGCCGAAAAGTTTGTGGAGCAGCGCGTAACAAAAGCTCGCTCCGTTGCTGAAAAAGCTTTCTTATGGTTTTATTTTCGGTTATTGGAGCTATTCTCAATTTTCAAAAAGGTGAAAAAACTATCAACTGAATGGAACTATGTAGAAGCTGTGATATCAAGAAATATCGACAACTCAGGATATTAGAGGAGAGAAGTATAGATCGTTTAATGATAGCTTTAATTTTTAAATATGCATTTTTGTAATTTAGGATATCTTCGGCACGCCGGAGATTAAATACCATTGTAGACTTTTCCCTTTTACAGATATGTGGGAATAGTACGGCTCGAAAATTCGGAGTTTGCTGGAAATATCGTTAAAAACTGAATATTTTAGAGGTATTTCCTATAGCAGCTATGTGATATAGTGGTCAGATCGGGTTCCGGATATATATAATCTATAAATATTATTACAATAAAAAAATAACATAATATTAAACATAATATAAAATATTAAAAATATTATGCACTCTGTTTTCAGAGTTATTAGCTGGCTCGAGGTGCCGGGTTTAATTTACTATAATCAAAAATCAAAACAATTTTGTTTTAATATATAGCCCTTCCGATATATTTGCGTTAGGGTTGTTTTTTGGATTTTAAGTGGATATAAGTCTTTAGCTAATTTCGCAGTTAAGTGCAAGAACAATATTTATGCAAGTTACCTTTGGTGACCGCCAGGTGTGAAAGTATTTGAATAGGAATCGAAGAAGCTAATCATAATTAAATAAATCACAAATTCTTAACAAATATAACAGAACAAGTTCATCCAGCTGGGAGTATTGATCAGTTAGAAGCCACTGAAAGGTCCGCCACTTCAATGACCACATCGACGAGCGGTCCCTTGGCAAAGGGAGGTTTCTCATTGGTGCTCAGGAAATAGGAGCCGGAGGCGCTGCAAGCAGATGGGGTTAAGCGAAAAGAACGAAGATTCGAATTGAAAACAAACGGAAACGTACTTCTCGGAAACAAAGTAGCCCATTTGTGTGTTGGGCATATCCGAGTAGAGGCCACAGCGCTGGGTGAAGTAGTGCATCCAGCCGCCGCACTGCTGCGACCAGAAGCCGCGTTCGCTGACAATGGACTCGCCGTAGTAGACGGCGGCGCGAAAGTGATTGCAGTTGTAGAAGCGCCATTCGTTGACGTAGCTGCAGCCGCGCTGGCGGAACTGGTCGAGATTCGGATAGAAGTCGGCATGTCCCATGGCGGGCAGCATGGAGAAGAAGAACGGATCTGTGTGTATGACATCCACAAAGTCCGCATCGCTGCGATCGAGCCTTTCGTGCGGCCAGCTGTTCATGAAGCCGGGTCCAGCCGGATCCAGGCCCGTTATGCGCGACAGAGGCTCACGCACATAATTGGCCGCCATGCCCGCCACCTGGGCGCCCAGACTGAAGCCAATCAGATGCAGCTGCTCGCGCCGATAGATGCCGGCGGCCAAAAGGCTGTCAATGAACTGTGCCAGGCACTTTGACACGACGGGCGCATTGCTCACCGCCCATGGATAGTAGCAGGGCCAGCGCACCAGGCTCCCATAGTCCACGGAGATGACGTGCACCGGCTGCGTTTGCAGCAGGACATCCCGCACCTCCAGATTGGGCGTCTGGCTGCGATTGCCCACAAAGCCGTGTATGAGGATTTTCAGCGGCAAACGTGGCTCAAATAGTTCCGCGGCCGGATTCAACGGATCCAATTGAATGGGCTCATATCGCGTGGCGCTGGGCATATATATAGCATACATAAAAGCAAAACTGGAGCAAGTGCATCCGAAGCTACTCACTTGGTGTACAGCCAGAAGCTAATGCGCGTATTGGGGCAGGTCGGCTCGGCAAAGACGCACAGCTCCGGCAGAAATCGGTTCATCTCCAGCTGCGACGAGCTGTTCCTGACCAGCTGCAGCCAGAAGAGCAGCGCGAGAATTATGCCCACCCGAGATTTGCACATTGCGAGAGTCTGGAGCGCTTTGCTGGCTGACTCTAATGCTAATTCTATTAAATTCACTTGGCCCGACCTCGGGAGCTGCATGGGCAATGAGCTGCCCCCAGTTTAAGCTGTCGTTGATAAGGAGTCAAGGTTTCGGTTCTGGCTCAAGGTCACGCCCCAACACACTCGACAGTCTGCACAACTGCGGGTTAAACTTGGGCTTCGCACGCTGATAATAGAACTAAACTCGTAAAACTAATCCGCGCTGCCGGCGAACTATATTCAAGCATCCAGCTTTGCAGAGTTTTCAATTAATATTAATTAACAAATTAATTTGCTAAAAGTCAACCGGTTTCCGAGTTGATTACAGCCCGGGCTCGACCTCTAAATTGATTCTGCATTGAATTCAAATTCACGTGTAAATAAAATATTTTTTACTTTAATTTCCGGAAATCAACCTAAGCAAACTATGCCGATTTCCGAGTGAGGGTCATTCTTTGTACTCCCACTTGATTTTCTATCCCCGTATTTTATTGCTCTTAAACATTTTTAACACTTTTAGGAAATCGACCAAATCCTCTGCGTCTTTAAACACCAAGTTGAGTCGATTTGCATAATTGAAGACATTTTGGCTGACCTCTCATTTGAACCAATTTCAGAGGGAAGATCATTTTTTCTCCTCTCACTTGATTTTCTATCCGTAAAATAATATTATCTTTGAGTCTTTTGAGAAATCTACGAAGATCTCCTCCTGCCTTTCTAGACTTAAACTTTCTGAACTCCAAACTTAGTCGTTTCCATGATTGAAGACGTCTTGGTCATGGTTTGATGTCTAGCTTAGTTTCTTATTCAATATTCAAGAATATTTTATAATAACATATTTTTGACATTTTCCCCACAATAATATATATACATATACATATATACCTATATACATTCCCTTACGCATATTCGGCAAATTTTGTTCTTCTAAAAATAGAATAAAAAAGTAGATTTTAGGACGTTTAATTTGTCTGTCAAAAAGCATGTCTAAATCTTAATTTATTAAAATTATAAATTTAAATTTGAGTTTATTAAAATTTTGACACATATTGCTCACAAGTGCCGTTCTACATGTTAAACACTCATAACTTGTTCGAAACTAAACCCATTTTTAAGATTGTTGTCATTTTATTTTGCATGGCTTGACCTCTAAATTCAGTTTGCATTCAAAATTCACGAATTTTATACATCACCATTTTTTGTTGTTGACATTTTTCGCAAAATTATCATAATCCTTCTTTCGGTTTTTTTTTTAATTACAATTTTCATTAACAATCTTGTAATTTTTTTTTAATTATTAGGGTTCCTTATGTATCATCTACATACTTATTTCGGAACTTTTTAAAACTCTGATTTACAATCTTGCACTTTTGTTTTAATAATTAAAAATCCCGCAGTTAATATTAAATTAAATTTTTTTTTTTAATATTTAATTTAAAAATCAACTAACTTGGTCTAAACTAAACGTATTCTTGTGATTGACGTATATACGTATATACGCCTCCCCTCGTCACTGATTCCTAGGTGAATCATTTGAATACGATTTAAAAGAATATAAAGAATTCTTTGAATTTTTTGTCTGAAAATTGTAAATGTAAAAAACAGTATATATATATATATAAATATTAAATTAAACGTTTTCATTATACAAACGATTATAATTAATTAAAAACAAGGCTTCATTTTGAGTTTTGAAAAATAAAAAAAGTATTTGAAACATTCAAACGATAATAACTATAAGAGTAGGGCTTCATTTTGAGTCGATTGTCAGAAAATTATAAACAGAAACAATCTACCCGATTAAGAAAAAAATTAAACAAATATTTAAAAGTATTCAAACTATTTAATCGTAATTCAGATTAAATTTAATATATCAATAGATTAATTGGTAAATAAATAAATAATTAAGCACATGCAAAAGTACTATCACAAACTGGGCTAAAAGAGAGGCTCATCGAGTGCCTCCTGCCAGATCAATTGTTTCTCGAGCTCATCGGTGTCCACATCGTTGTCCTCCAGCTCTGGCATGGGTTCGCTCAGTTCCGGCTCGTAATCCTGTTCGATCTCATTGTGTTTGGCACTCAATCGGAACTTGGCCACATATTTGCTATTGTCCGGCTCCTCTGGCTTGCCCATGGCATAAGGCGGAGCACTGCCTGCCCTGAGGAAGTAGTTGCCCGTCATGTTCTCCGAGACGTGATAGCCCATCAGGGTTTGGGCGGCGCGGGTGGAGCACAGGCCAAAGAGGTGGATTAGCCAGCTGGAACACTGGCGACCCCAGAAACCCAATGTGGAATTGATGGACTCGGCATAGAAGCGTGGCGCACGCTCGTGATTGCAGCTGCCCGGATCGTTAGGATTCTCCTCTAGGCAGCCAGGCTGCAGTGGTCCGAAGTTGGGATAGAAATCCACATGTCCCATGGGCCGCATCATGCCACGCCCCAGCGTATCCGTGTGTATGACATCCACGAACTCCGCATCATTCGCATCCAGGCGACGCGATTCGCTGCTCAGTATGAACAGCGGCTTGGCCGGATCCAGTCCCGTGATGCGTTTGGGCTTGCGCTTCAGATAGTTGGAGGTCTGTCCGGCCACCTGGCCGCCCAGACTGAAGCCAATGATGTGCACCAGCTCGTGCTGCACAATGCCACGCTCCAGCAGATTGTTGATGAGCTGCGCCAGACACTTGCTGACCAGCGGCAGATTTCGCACCGCCTGCACATAGCAGGGATAACGCACCAGCGGAGCATAGTCAATGGATATCACATAGACGTCCACGTTGTCCAGCAAGGCGGGACGTATGTGATTGTTGGGTGCAAAGTCCCGATGACCCGTATAGCCGTGCAGCAGTATTTTGAGTGGACGGGGCGGTTGAAAGTCCCAGGGATTGAGATCAACGGGATTCAATTGGATGGGCGCATCCCGTGTGGCGCTGCGTACAGAAGCAAATGATGCCATCAATCTTGGAGCAACTCGAACGCAAGAAACCTACTTGGAGTACAGCCAGAAGGTGACATTCTGATTGGGACACTCACCGCCGCTGGCCACAAAGCAGGCAGGATCCACCAGTCCCAGCAGCGGATTGGCACGGATGAAGCAGACGCCAGCTGCACGAAGGACAAAGGATAGAGGAGTTTTACGAACAGCCGGACTGAAGCAGTGACTCACCCAGCAGCGAGAGCAGCGTCGTCATCGTCGTCGTCGTCGTCATTGTCGGCGGCTTTATTTGGACAAACTTCTGTGCGGAACTGTGCGTCGAGCAGCGAAAGTAACCGCTATTTAAACTGTCAACTGGCGCCTAATCAAAAAGTGCGATCTGTGTGGCTTGGTGGAGATTGAGACGGTGGCATAAATATGCATAAGCACCCACACATGCGAACACCTGCTGCAGCCAGCAGCTGCTCAATTCGCACATTTTTTATTGTGTGTGGTTGTTTTTAATTGGGTCAATAAGAATGAAATTTGTTTTCCAAATGTCTCATCCGTGGCGTCATCTATGTCTCGGTTCAGTAGTTAAATGTGAGCGGTAAAATTATTACTCTAGCTGTCAGCTTTTGTTTGCTACAGTGCGCGTGGCGATAAGCTGACTGATATGAACACAATACTTAGCGATAGCTGTGACGGTGACTTGCGATTCATTACCACACATTTGACCTGGTTTGGCAATTGCAATTTTATTAGTTTCATCTTACTATCAAAAATATTCCCTTGTTTTATTTTGAACTTGCAATTCTAGCCTTTATTTTCTGAGGAGTCGCTGAGTCCTTGGCGATAGTTTCGCGCTACATGCGTTCAGTTACTCATCTCTAGCTGCAGGTGCACATCTCTAATATATTTTCTTAGTAAACAACAACAGTTGCTTTCACCTACAAATTTGACCCGGCATCTGATTATCAAAATGATAAGTAATATAAGATTTTCCATTCGCCACGATTAGACCTGATATTGTGATTCTCTAACAAACAAAAAGGTAAATATACAACTGAAGTTGAATATTATATAATATTTAATGTTAGACAAATGTAAACAAAGCTTGATTTCACACCACCAGAGCCAACACACATAGAACAATTATCAGGCTAAACGGAATGTTACCGATAACTGAGACTTAATATTGTAAAGTATTAATTTATATGGATCTAGATACAGGATCTTAGAGGACAACTAACAAACAATGGCTAAGAGACAGGCCTGGGAGCACATGCGCCATGTTTTTCAGGGTGCCGTGAATGCAGTGCATCCGGAAAGGATATTTGCCGACTATAACAAACACGATTTTCGACCGAGAGAACAGGATCAGCGTGTCTATATCAAGCTGGATGGCCAGCAACAGGATATAACTGGCAAAACCTGTCACATTGTGGGTTTCGGCAAGGCCGTGCTGGGCATGGCCAACAAGGTGCAGCACGATCTGGGCCCATGCTCCGCCGGCGGTGTGCTGAGCGTGCCACATAACAGCTTGCAGCAGTACAAGCAGCCTGTCTGCCAGAAACTGACCATATATGAGGGTGCACCCAACAATTTGCCTGATGAGACGGCGCAGAACGCGGCTCTGGAGATCAAGAAGCTGGCCGAGAGCATGACGGCCAAGGATGTGCTCTTGGTGTTCATCTCAGGCGGCGGCTCAGCGCTGTTGCCGTTGCCCAGGCCACCGCTTACCCTGCTGGACAAGCGCAACATTGCGGACAAGCTGATGAAGCATGGTGCCAGCATCCAGGAGCTGAACACAGTGCGAATAGCCTGCTCGGACATCAAAGGTGGTCGCTTGGCGCAGGCTGCTCAGCATGCGGGCATGTTAATCACTCTTGTGCTGAGCGACATTGTGGGGGATCCACTGGAGTTGATTGCCTCTGGGCCCACTATTCAGCCCAGCAGCGAAACGGGCCAGTCTGCGTCAGATATCTTAAAGCAGCACCAAGTGTGGGATGAACTATCGCCTCAGCTGCAGCAGCTCTTCGAGCAGGACACTCAACAGCAGCGGCTAGGAGCGCTTGACAGTAAAGTGTTTGTGGTGGGCAGCAATAAGATAGCCACCACAGCAGCTGCACATGAAGCCGCCCAACTGGGCTACATACCCTGCGTGCTAAGCTGCTCCATACAGGGCGATGTGAACAACGTTGCGGCAGATTATCAGCGTCTGCTGCACGGCATCCAGGAGTACAAGCAGCGCACGATCAATCAACAGCAGCTGTGCGAAAGATTTGCATATGGCGAGCGAAGTTTTCAGGATTTTCTCAAGGCGCTGGAGCAGCATATATCAACAAAAGCGCCGCTCTTTCTGATCTGCGGCGGCGAGCCGGTCATCAAGGTGAGTGTTCATAATAATAGTCTGGAAGTATAGTTAGTAGTGTCTAAGGTTTGTAGGTCACGGGTCTGGGTCTGGGCGGACGCAGTCAACACTTGGCGCTGCTCATGTCGCAGATGCTGCACCGAGATGAGTTGCTGAGCGATTGCGCATTTCTTAGCGCTGGCACGGATGGCATCGACGGACCCACGAATGCAGCGGGCGCCATTGGCGACAGCTGTGTAATTGATGCCTATCTCGCCAACCATACTTTGGACGAGCTGGCCGAGATGCTGCGCAATTGTGATAGCTACAACTTCTATAGCCAATTGGCAGATGGTGGCTACCATGTGCTCACTGGGCACACGGGCACCAATGTCATGGATTTGCACTTCCTAGTTGTGCCGTAATACTAGCTTTGTGGCGGGGCAGTCAAGAGGGCTGTATATGATTTTTTTTGTTAATGAAGTTGCTCTTGAAAGCCAAGCGGGGCATAGTTTCAATTTGTTTAATAAGTGTACAGACAGTTTTTACGATTTTCCTGTTTAATTTTTTCTTATAAATTTTTACGACTCGTTTCATTAACATTTTTAATATGCATTTAATGACAAGTATTCTCTATTCTGTATCTATGCGAAGCTGTTTATGCTGCGCGCGCTCGCTTCTCAAGTGACAAACATAAAATCGCAATTGGCTTTTTCCTCTTCATGAAAATGAAATAAAAATTGTGTCTTGAAATGCTTGAAATGAGCAATCAGCAAATATATTTAATTTTTTTGGGCTACCAGATGGATTGTGTTGATTTTATGGTTGTTCTCATATATGTGTGATAAATCAAATGAATATATATCTGTCTATATGTACAAATATACTTCTCTATATATATATATATATATGATTATTATAAAGCATAAATATTTGCCTTTTTGTTTAGTTTCATTTTTTTCCCTCATAAAAATGCGCTGCTAATAAATCATCTTAATTGTTTAAGACCCCAAAGGCAAACAGTAGCAGCAGTAGCAGCAGCAACAACAACAACAACAACAACAACAAAAGCCAGCGATAATTGCAATTAAAAATGTAAATTTATTTGTTTAGTTTTATTTTTAGCAACAACAATCAAATACTAAAAAACAAAAAAAAAAAACAACTAAAAACTAAAACTCGACGCGCGCCCAGTCGCATTTTACAATTTTACAACTGACACTTTGCTGCATTTTTTTCTAATTGCGTTTGTCTTTTTTTTTGCCTTACTTTCAATACCCTTACTGTGGGTAGTGTACAATTTTAATTGGGTATGTCCTACATAGAAAAAACTTATCTCTCAGCTACTTCCTTATATTTTCGTATATTTATAAAAAAAATTAGAAATAAAATTGTACTACATTCCCAAATACATATCTTATATTTCTATTTCTTATATATAGTATAGATAAATAAATGGTATATATAAATACTTCTTTATTTAATACTTAAAAAAGATATATATATATCTATATCTATATATATAGTATTTTTTATATATACTAGCGGGTATAACCCGGCCTTGTCCGTAGCAAGTTTAGTGCTAAGCATTTTAGATATTACTTTTTCATCCGGAAATTCGTGGAAAACTTAACTCTGCCCGTTCTATCGTGATATATATATGTGTGTATATATATATATATATATATATATTTTTAAATTATTTATCAAATAAGTATGTATGTAAATCCGTCTTTATTTTTCAAATGGGCTTCGAATCGGTCTACTATAACATATAGTTTCCATAGCAAGATGACTCTAATGACTATATATTTATTTTATAAATATATTTTGACTTTTAAGATATTTCTTGAGCAAACTTGTAATTTTGTTGTGGATGATTCTGTAAAATTAAAGAAAGGGATTTTAATATATATTTTTAAAATTTTTTATATTTATATTAATTATATTGATAAGAGAGATAAGTTTTAAAGTGTATCCACACTATCTTAATATAGTAATGTTTATTATTTCTGATACCTGTATGTCTGCAAGAATATTTAAACTTCTGCACTACGCATATAACTGGGATTTCTTGTAACTTGTCACAAGTTATTTATTTGAAGTCGCAAAAGCAAAAAATACGTTTCTTTATGAAGAAACTTATTGTTTATAATGTCCATTTGGTAGCTGGCGTTTAAAACAGAACATCATTAATTCGATGACTAGTTAGGGTATTTAAATTTCGTTCGTCACAAAGACAGCTGTTCTTTCTTGTCGATTTTTTTCCTCTTGTTTTATGCACAATAGACACTTTTGATGTTATTGTTGTTGCAGTTGTTGCAGTTGTTGCTGCTTCCATTGCTCTTTACAATAATTATTTTGCCGCGCATTTGGCACAATTATTAAATAATCACATTCGCCTGTAGTATCACAGTCTGTGCTATTTTTGCTTGATTAACTTTGTTATTAACTATATAAATGTCTATATAAAAATAAACAACAACAACAAATGGCAGCTGCGGTTGCCGCCAGGCGATGACTAATGCAGTTCTTTTGAATAATATGACTTGATAAATCAGACTATCTAATTACAGTCCATTAAGGCAATATTGCATTCAAGGAAATGTGTTAGCTAATATTTTGTATATATATCTTTTGGAGCCAGTTCTGTTTTAGTGAATCGAAGAGTTATAATTAAGAATTATTATTTTGATATATATACCATTTATACCAATAAGTCTAAAACTATTAAATTAAATTTATTAAAACTAAAAAATTATTTTAATTAAAGAATTAGAAATGTATGAAACCTTGGCTAAGAAATATATATCGAAGGTAAAGCAATTTATTTTTGTAGAATTTTAAATTTTAAGTTTATATTGAAAGCAATTTCTCTTCAAATATTTAGGATATATTTTCTTTTTCAAGCACTTTCAAGCACAAAAGCCATGTTAATTTGGCTTACAATGAAACTCAATTTTTTTTTATTTTACCATCTTCTACTATAAAAGATTACTTCTTCTGTCTTAACAAGACTTCCATCTAAAAATTAATTATTTTAATATTAGTTTTTCTTATATATTTTCTTGCTCACACACTCGAAAGAAATGTTGCGTTTGCTTACAAGGAAACTCAACTTAAGATTACATTATTTTAATTAAAGAGTGCGTGAATTGAATTAAGCCCTGACAGGCTGCCCACTCGGCCTAGGGTTGGGCCCATGCACAGATCTATGAGCTGCGATTAGAAACATTTCCGTTTCCGTTTTAGGTCTGCATGTGTGCTGCCGGTCAGCTTCTATATTTAACACCAAACGGTGGACTAAAAAGTGTGAGCAGGGGGACGGGCTGTCAACCCCCCCAGCAGCAGCAGCAACTGAGGCAACTTTGACTTAAGCTTGGAGCAGCAGCAGCAGCAGCTGTGGAATGTCGCGTCAATTTGTCTGCCTTGTTGGCTGCTGGCGTAGCAACAATCTCAGAGCGAGTTGAACATCTGCTGCGTATGATGAGCATGATGATCATGTTGCTGATGATGATCATCATGTTGTAGTAGCTGCCGTTGTTGTTGTAGTTGCTGTTGCTGTTGCTGTTGTTGCGGCCATTGAGTGCAAGTGTCGCGTTGATTTATTAATTAAGCATTGGAGAGCTGCGCGTGGCAACTGCGTGGCTAATGAAGTACTCGGACTTGGACTCGCATTTGCTGGCAATTTTTAATTAACGATCCGATCCGATCCGAGCCAAACCGATCAGTTGAGATCTTTTAGAAAGCGTATACACGCACACACAGTTATCAAATAGACTTTTGGGGCAGCTGAGTTGTTGACTTATGACATCACGCGCAGCTGTCCAGACAAGCTGACGACGCATTGCGCATACGCCGCGTGGCCCGGCCAGCAGCAAACCCAAGCGCATCCAGATCCAATTTGTAAATTGTGCTCCACTCCAATTTGTGACTGTGCTTAATTTGTCTAGACAATGGCAAAGTTCAAGCGAGTGCCAAATGGAATCATATATGGTATTCGTATCTATGAGCACACATTGCCTAAGCAAACGCAATCGCAAGTTCAATTAATGCTTTTGTCACATGGGTTTCTCTTGCCACCAGCCAAATACAATTTGCATACATTTACTGCGTAGCTTGGCCATGATTCATGTTCCCAAGATTCAGTGGAATGTCTTAATTTGAAGCATCTGTCTCTGTGCGCGCACGACTTGATTTCGGGGATGGCGGCAGCCCTTGAGATCAACCCCAGCGAAGCGCATCAAAACGAGTGCAGTGAACTGCTGCGAATGCTCATGTCAAATCGATTTGACATCAGGTCAAAACTGACAGTGAGATATGGGAAAGATCTCGGATGGAATTCACTGCGTAAGTAAAATTTTCTCAGATTGAAATTGTAATTTTGCTTAACAAAATATAAAGTATTTTTATACTCTTGCAGAGGGTATTATAATTTTGTCGTGAAATGTGTAACGCATAGAAGGAGACATCTCCGACCCCATAAAGTATATATATTCTTGATCAGTATCAACAGCCGAGTTGATATAGCCATGTCCGTCTGTCCGTCTGTCTGTTTCTATGCGAACTAGTCTCTCAGTTTTAAAGCTATCTTTATGAAACTTTGCAGAATTCCCTCTTTCTGTTGCACGCAGTTCATAAAAAATATTTTTGTTTATAAAGTTATCTTGACTAAACTTGGTATTTATTAGTTTTACTACGCTCCCCATATATATGCAAAATCCTATTAAGATCGGACAACTATATCATATAGCTGCCATAGGAACGATCGGTCGAAAATTAAGTTTTTGTATGGAAAATTTTTTATGTTTTTCAAGATATCTTGACCAAACTCGGTATTTATTAGTTTTACTACGCTCCTCATATATATGCAAAATCCTATTAAGATCGGACAACTATATCATATAGCTGCCATAGGAACGATCGGTCGAAAATTATGCTGTTGTATGGAATTTTTTTTGTTTTCCAAGATATCTTGACCAAACTCGGTATTTATTAGTTTTACTACGCTCCCCATATATATGCAAAATCCTATTAAGATCGGACAACTATATCATATAGTTGCCATAGGAACGATCATTCGAAAATTATGCTGTTGTATGGAATTTTTTTGTTTTCCAAGATATCTTGACCAAACTCGGCATTTTTTAGTTTTACTATACTCCCTCCACTTATTCAAATCTTATTCACATCGGGCTACTATATCATATAGCTGCCATAGGAACGATCGGACGAAAATTAAGTTGTTATATGGAAACCTGTTTTGTTTTTCAAGATATCTTAACCATACTCGGCATTAACTATTTTCCCTGTGCTTCTTAGATACGGGCAAAGCACTATGAGCATTTTGAAAAAGTTGGGTCTGCAAGGGTATTAAATCTTCGGTGTGCCGAAGATAGCACTTCTTTCTCGTTTTTCTTTAGTTGCTGTCACAGTTGACAACCACTTAAGCTGTTAGTTATTTAATATTTGACAAGCAGATAGTGTTCAGTGTTGCCGCTCTGCTACAAATATTGGATATGGCAGTATCACATACTGCTCAGTGTTGCCATATTGTTACGATTCTTTTAAATTAGTTATCCTTTTGATAAAAAATTGTTAATATTTCCGATCGGAAACTTTTTGTGTAAATTTAACTTCTTATTTCATAGTCATGACAAGGAGTTTGAAAATTCTGGCGGGTTGCCCCAGTTATCAAGTTTATAGCGTATAGATATATCTCTGATTTATAAATCATATGATACTTTAAATATATATATATCAGAGGGATCTGTAAATAATCCTTAGTTAAAGTAATTGAAAACCTATCTATGCTCATAGATTTCATAAATAGATACATTTATAATTTTTTAATTATTTTGATATATTTTTTTTTTTTTTTTACTTCTACCCTTTAAAATTAAGCATCTTAAGGGCTTTACTTATCAAAGTGCTCAACTGAGCTCACATTCGGGCAAATAGGTTGAGCTTAAGCCATGCCCAAAATTGAGAACAATAACAAATAAATCATATGCATTTAATCTAACGCCATTTGGCATCGCGGCAATTAACAATTTATGGTTTATTACTCAGGCCCAGTGGCTGTGGCAGTGGCAGTGTTAATGTGCAGCTTGCCATTTATCAAATGCATCATCTTCTTCTTAATTCGAGCGGCTGCCGGCTTCACGGCCGCAGCCAGAAGGCAGCTTAATGTCAATCTGTTGCATTGAGCTGAGCTGCAATTGCTGCTGATGCTGCTGCTGATGCTGATGCTGATGCTACCTCTTCGCTGGCTATTAATGCATTACAAATAGGTGCGCCAGACTACAACAACAATAATAACAAAAACAACAACAAATAACCCAACTAGGAGATACCCCTCTAAAAATTAACATCCTTCCAAACATTAACTTGATTGACTTCGCTGCTTAACGTCCGATCTGCATACAAACTTCAGGTATGTAATATTGCCTACAAATGTGATATACCCTAACTTTTAAAATAAGATCGAATCCTTATGGTACATCTAGTTCTTAGAACCTTCAAGTATTGCTTAATAAGCCATGTCTTAGCATCGATATTTATCGATAATATCTAAAAACGATGCCCTTAAATCGATCTTTATCGATATTATGAATATAGAAAAACAAGTCGAACGAAATGATTAGCTGATCTAAATATGGTTAAGGTATTTTTCACAAATTTCATGGCTCTCTAGCTCTCTAACCCAAGTCTAGCTCGACTCAGCTCCTCATCCTGATCAAGAATATCGCATCGAGGAAGCTCTCTTCTGCCTGTCACAAACAATTGCACAAAAACATAATACCCTATTTAGATATTTGAAATAGGTTCAGGGTATAAAAAGCAACCACAACTGGTAACCTGGCCATAGACGCGCCGGTGCCGTTGACCAATGTGACTTAAGCTGCAGCCGAAGCTGTGGCAGATGCTGTGGCAGAGGCTGTGGCAGAGTCTCGGGCGGAGGCTAAGGCGCTCGGCGCTCTGTACGTTGTCCACAGCAGACGACCTCAAGTGTTGGCAACAATCGCGTTTGCCTGCTGCACGCTTGGCCGCAATACCCGCACTTAAGTGCAGCAGCAACTGGCTGCAACTGCAACATCAGCAGCAGCAGCAACTGCGGCAGCAAACTGCGGCAGCAGAAGCAGTTCAAGTTTGCGCCGAGGAATTCCTTGCCGCTGAAATAATTAAGCATTGCAACATTGTTTATTGTTGTTGCTGTTGTTGTTGGGGTGTTGCAGGCTCGTTTAACAAGGCAGTCATCTTAACAAGTGCCTCGCCGAGCTGTTCTACAACTTTTTTGCGCTTGTCTGCATTTTGTTGCAATTTTTTGCCTTCTTCTTTTTTGTTGCTGTCGCTGTTGCTGTTGTTGTGGTTGTTGTTGTTTTTCCTTTTGCCCAGGAATTTCCATTTTATTTACATTTAAAAAAAATGTGACGAACGCAACGGCTTTCGATTTGGCCCATTTGCATAGCTGCATCGCCAGCAACAGCAACAGCAATAATGTTGTTAGCAACAATGTTGACGGCAACAAAATGAATCGAATCTTTGTTGTTGCTTATTTTGTTAACACATATCACACAAGTGAAAAAAACGAAATGATTTTTTCTGTGACTTGCTGCTGATTATGAAAACGCACAGGTTATAAGCCTGGCATCAAAATGTATAATGCCAGCATAATAATTTAATTAAAGCAAAAAGTTGTTTTTCCGCTTTGTTTGTTTGTCTACGCGCTGCGCCTGACGCCCGACGCCTGCTGACTGCGTGTGGAAGGCAAAGCAGCTCATAAAAATTAATAAAAAATAAAAACACACAGACAAAATAATATTAAAATAAAATAAATGTATATATAGAAGAAGCAAAAATTTAAAACGTTTTTGCCTTCGCCTCAGTTATGAGCTTTGCTTCAGTTATATGCACATATATCGATATATATATACATATATTGATATGTGTTTAGTGAGCTCTGAAAATTGCATAATTATATGGTGTCAGCTCCAGGGGCCCATGGCTGAGCAGCACTTCCTCGCCCCCCGGAAGCGTTGCTCATTTATTTTCAATTTTTTATTGTATTTTTTTTTTTCATGGTCTGTCCGGAAATGCAGGCAGCCAATGCGTGAAAGTGTTGCAAAGTCTAGTTGTTGCTGCAGCTGCAATCACGATTTGTTGCTGTTGCTGTTGCCGTTGCTGCTGTCAACAGCTTACAACAACACAAAACTTTTCCATAACCTCAAAAAAAAAAAAATAAAAAAACAAAACAAAAAAGTGTCGGCTATTTTTATAATGCGCAATCTTCGCTGCGTACGCCGCCAGCTGTGTGCCATGCAGCCAAGCCATCGCCACCGCCTCGCCTCCCTCGCCTAGCCCACCTGCCGCCCATATAGACAGCATCTTCGCTGACCAACCCTCCCCGTTCCAAGTTAGGCCCCCCTCCTCCCACAGCCTGATGCGAAACACCACTCACAATGTGTTGTCTGCGTTTATTGATTTATTAGAAAATTCCAATGAACAAGTTTTAATACACGACGACGTCGACGTCGACGTCCACGTTCATCGTTGTTGCTGTTGTTGTTGTTGCTGTTGTTGTTGTAGCTGCTGTGGCAAAAACAATATATAGGAAAGAGCATGCCAAGACAGCAGCAGCAGCAGCAGCGGCAGCAGCGGCAGCAACACACAGAACTGAGTCGGCAACTGGCAAAAGTAACAAGTGCAATATTTTAATTACGCTACCAGCAGCAGCAACAACAACAACAGCAGCAGCAACAACAACAGCAACAGCCACTGGCAACATGCTGCTTTAATTTGGTTAGCAGCGTTGCCAGACTGTCAACAAATATTGTCTGTTAACGCGGCGTATGCGCAATGTGCTCTAAAATTGACTAGAGACATCCGTTTTTAGCTAGTTGGTAGAAATATTTATATATTATTTATGCAAGATAAAAACTATAAAAATACAAATATTTAATAAAAATTAGTCCTTTAAAGTAGTTTAATAAATCAATATTACATAAAATGATCAAGATTTTTATAAAATATGTTTTTATTAACTTAGTTCATTTACATTAAAAATATATTTTATAAACTCTTTCTTTATCATTTTTATTATTTATTTATTCATTATTTTCATTTTTTATGATTGGTTTTTTAAACGGCTTTAAAGGACTCTGACTCTAAGCTAATTTATACAAATTATTTTTGCATTTTTATGGTTGTTATCTTGAATATATAAATTATTTATAAATACTTTTACAACTAACTAAAAGCGGATTCCTCTCTATTTTGTTTAATTGTTAAACAATTGAAAAATTTCGTAAAATCTGGTTCTTAGATCTATATTAGAATGTTGGCCAAGAAACCAACATTTCAAAAGGGAATACTTTTATATGATAGTTCAATGATCAGTGTTCAATGCGTGGAATGTGTCTTAGTATTTGCAGATTGGTTGAGTACCCAAAGGCAAGGGCTTTGTTTATTTTATTAGCTAAATTGTTTATACTTTGCTTTAGCATCTTAACCTTGCTGAACAATAAGGGTATTAAAATTTATTATTAAGTCTTATATGTAGTTATATTGCCCGATTTAAGCTTTTATCTATCCAAGCAATTTTGGTAGATCGATGAGCCAATCCTGCGAAGTCTCCGTCGAGGGGTATTGTGACCAAAGAAGTGCTGACTTTTTATGAATATTATTTTAAATATATTCTATGAACAGTTGATAGAAGTTTTAAATACTTTTTACTTATGACAACGTAATAGGTTCAGTTCCATGAGTTGAAAGTAACTTTAAATTTGATACATTTCCAACACTTAGTTGCTTGCCAACACTTGTCATCAATTTGCTTCAAAATCAGTCTGGCAACGCTGTCGTATCAATTCACATGGCGTATAATGAATACGCTCAGAGTCTTAAACATTTTGCAATCAATTTAGATTTACATTTGCTGCAGTTCGATGTGAATGCAGAGTACAACCAGTTGAGATGCCGATTTCGGTAACCAAATCAACAGCAACCCCAACAACAACAACAACAACAACAACAACAACAACAAGAAGAAGAAGACTGATCTTGCAGCCGGAGAGGCCGCAAAGAAAGTCGCGCAGCTGAGCTCCGAGCTGAGCTGAGAGAGTTGAATATTTGTAATTGTCTGACTGGACAGTCGGGCTTGTTTGTTTGTTTATTGTTGCTTTTTGGGCTTGATTAATAATTAATCGCACTGGCACACACGCACGCACACACAGGCGCACACACACTCAGGCACACACATGCAAATCGCTGCTTGATTTTAATTACTCAACTTAAATGGCGCTTGAGCTTGAGCGACTTAAGCAACTTGTGCGCCAGCGTGTGTGTGTGTGCGCCAGTCTGTGTGTGTGTGTGCCTGTATGTATGTGTGTGTGTGAGTGTTGATCGACTCTCACTACTACGCGCTCAAACTAAGTAACTAACTAGCTCGCCACAGCTGCTGCCGCCGCCGCCGCTGCTGCTGCTGCTAGTGCTACTGCTGCTGCTGCTGCTGCTGCGACTGTGACTGCGGCTGTGGCTCCGCTGTGCCGCCTGTTTGTCTTGCCCGGCCGCTTTGGACGCTCATTCAGTTTTTTGCGCTCAGCGCTCGTTGTACGGAACCGAAAGATTCGTCGTTGTCGCCAACGTTGTAGCTCCACCAAAAATACAAAAAAAAAAATATATGTACATATATAAAAAAATGTAAAATAAAATAAAAAACAACATTAAAAATTTACAAGCCAAGGCATTACAACAACAACAACAACAACAACAACAACAACAGCGGCTGCTTGTCATAACTTGATCTAACTCGTTAAGACAGGGCCCAGCACATAAATCTGCATATCTAGCCCAATTTATATATAAGTACATATACATATATTTATATATACATGTATGTATATATATTTCTTTTTCGGCTGTTGTTTTTAGTTATATTTCGCGGTTTTTGCGTGCTGTAAAAAAAGTTAAAGCTGTGCAGCAGCCACAGCAGCAACAACAACAACAACAACAACAGTAACAACAACAACAGCAGCTATCGGAGATAGCAGCTGAGCTCAAGAACAGTAAACAGCTTCAAGACTCGAATCGAAACGCTCCGCTTCGCTCCGCACCGCCTCGCCGCTCGCCTCGTCGCGCCGCGCCGCGACTCACCCGCGTCCCGCTGTGCGTCTCTCAACTCTCAACTTGTCGCGTCTCCAGCGATTGTTCCGCGATTGTTGACGTCGCCCAATGCCGATACCGATACCAATACGATTTCTATATAGCAGCAGTGAGTGTGCGTGTGTGAGTGTGTGTGTGTGTGTGTTTGTGTGTGTGCTGTCTGCGTGTGTGTGTGCGTATGTGCGTAATCGGCAATAAGCCATAAGCCAAAAGCCCAGTAGCCAAAGCCATTGGCCAACATGTGAAGTGCAAGTGATTTGTTCCGCCATAATATATATTTTCAGCATATATATGTGTATATATGTATCTGGAGCAGTCGGCGTATATATCGATACATAAGTATATATGCATGTGCGTGTATATAAATATAATGAATGCAACGTTCGTGAATTGCCAAAATTGGTTGTTGTTGCATTTGCAGCCAAAGGATTTGTGGATTTTAAAACGTATTTAAGCCGTGCAGCAGGTGCACAAGGTAAGCCAGCTAAAACCTATAAATACTATATACTATAGACAAAATAATATATATGTAAATAAATATATAGACCTGTATGCTTGACATGTATCTAGTGGTTTCTATTTGGCAGTATACTGAATAATGCGCATACGACATGGTGTCTGCGTGTCGAATTTTGCATTAGCCTAACACGTTGAGCGAATTATTCTTGTCATTTATTTTATTAAAACAGCTGTTAGAAAGTTTCAGAACGTTCTATGTTCGTTCTTTGAGTAGTTGGCCATTACAAAATGATTGATATAATGATATTGATAGATATTTGTATTGGAATTTTCTTAAATATAAAGTATTATCTTTATTATCATCATAATCATTGATGATTGATGATGATGGCAAAATGATAATTATCAATAGCTATGAAATTATTTTCATTATAATCAATTTTTCATTTAAATGTAGATTTTTCAAGATTAAATTGGTTTTTTATTCATATTTTGCTAAGCAACTAATGGGGTTTGAGGATGCGTTTAGGTCGTCGGTTCTCTGTTATTATAATACGATTTCCTTGCGGCTTATACTGAATATAAGAATTAAGGACTTTTTATTTGCGCTGGGTGCTACTGTCTTGAGATTACGGAACCTTCTTGTTTTCTCTGCAGAAAAGCACCCTATATTATATACATATATACACATGTACAAGAATTCTATGTCCAATTGTTATACGGACCCGAATTTTAAGCAACCGAGAATATTTATTTACAAAAAAGGATTTCTTTAATATTTGTGTATAAAAGATCAATTTTAAATTTTAGAAAAAAGTTTTATTTTTCTCTAGACTTTAATATATATTAAATATTATTTATATATATATTTGATGTATTTATACTATACTAGCCTTAAAAATATATTTACTAATATTTAAGTCTAGTTAAAAATTCATCCTGCTTCTAAAAGTTTTTATAAAAACTAGGATGATTCTTAACATATAAAATGATTGCTGTGCTTGAAATTAAATAGAAAAAACTCAAAGAAATAACAAAAACAGAAGAAAACTTACATTAATAAAAGAAAAATAATTTAAAAAATATTATAAAAACGTGTAAGTTTTCGTAATATCTCTGTATTCTTCAAAAACCTTCTAAACATTCTATGCCTTACATATATAAACATCTGATAACATTAAATAATGCGAATCGAATGTTCCAAATCCCATAAAGTATTTCGCCTTTTTGCATATATGGTAGACTTTAAATACCTTCCTGTAGACAAAGGGAATACGTTCGCTGTAAACTTGAAAATCCCAACTAGTTAATAAAGACTTTAATTAAATTGTGATTAGAATGCAGAAATAAAGGGGTATTTTTTTTGTTTGTAATAGTTTTAGAATCAATTTTATAAACGCACTGCATATTCATAAAGTCAAATGACGAATTTAAATCAAACGACATTCCGCAATTAGCAATTGACACCGACATTGGTAGTAACTGGGGCTGGCGATGGCGCTGGGGAGTAGGTAATGATCGGCCCTAGACGATATGCCATATAATATTAATGGTCGTAGAGTTGTTAATTTATGACGCCATTTGGTTAATTGAATAATTGCATGTGACTGGTTGGCTTTGGGCGTGTTATTGGTTATTGTAATCGTTATAGTTATGGATATGCCAACGCCTCGAGGCCTCGACTGCCATTGCATAAGCCAAGAGCCATAAGCCATAAGCCGTAAGCCGTAAGCCATAAGCCATGCTCCACATTTGTCGACAAACTGTGTGAATCTGTTGCCCTATCATATTACCCGATATTTGCCATGCTAATCACTGAACGCCTTTGACATTTATGAAGTGCTTCCCTGTCCATATCAAAGCTCTGGCATTATGAATATGCTGTTCGGAGAACAAGCCAAATGGATTGTTTGTTTGTTTGTTTGCCCGCAAAACTTTGATTGTTTGGCCACAAAAGACAACAGCGAAGCTGCGTAGCTGCTCGATTTAGAAACTCGTTGGCTTAGGTGTGAAATTGATAGCCACAAATGAAGCGGGGCCCCACAAACCTGATAACAAACTAAGCAGCAACAACAAGTGGCAAGCATCAGCAGCAGCGGCAGCAACAACAACGAAGGTCTTCCACTTTCTGAAATTCGACAGAGAGAAATAATAACAACAACAAATTAACCAACGAGCAGGAACAGCCAACTTCGGCACGCCGAACATGCAATACCCTTGAGGGCAAGTGACAAGTGAAGCTCGTCGAGGATGAAATACCCTTGAGCACAAGTAGATATTTAAGGAGCAGGATATCTGGAAGCACAGAAGAGTGGGCCACGAACAACTCTATTCTCTACGTATTCTTTCCCTTAAGCTGATTAATTGTGACTTATGATTTGGTAGTTTGCCATGATAAGATTTAGCTCCAATTAAAGGAGGATGGTAAAGCTCGTAGACGTCAAATATTGATCAAGTTAATTGGTAAAACTAAAAAAAAAATTTTCTATCAAATAATATATCTTTCTTACTTTCGTTCCTATGTCAGCTATATGCCATATAGAGGTCCAATCTGGCCGATATGTGTCGTTTCTTAAAGCTAGCTTTAAGATTAGGACAACAGTTTCCATAGAAACAAGCAGCCGATAAATAATATGAGTATGTTTATGTGTTGCGCAGCTGTCACAGCTGTGTAACATATTGCGTGTCCAAGTTATAATACCTTTTGCAAGGGTATAGCGCAAATTGTGAACAGCCGCTGCGAAGCGGGTTCGGTGGTTTCTCGCTCTGAATTGTGGCTCGAAATGTTGATGTGGCTCTGCGGCCAGGCAAATCACAAGGCGACGCTGCTGCTGCGCCGCCGCCGCTGCTGCCGCCTCTGATAACAACAAGCCAGCAATGCGGCAATAATTTGCTGCAGCTGTAAGTGGCTACTGGTCATCAACAGCAGCAGCAGAGGCAGCAGCAGAGGCAGAGGCAGCAGCAGCAGCAGCAACAGGCTTAGGCCAGTGCAACATTTTATCAAAAGTGGTGGCATTAGCTGCCGCACCACATGCCTTCCCCCCACGCGCTTGCTTTGCAAAGCAAACTGGTCACACTGGGCGCACACACACACACACACAGACGCACACAGCCACACTTGGCCGAGAGGCAGGCGCACAGCGGCAGCAGCTTCCAATAGTTTCACTTATTTTACACACATTTTCTTAACGATAAATAAATTCCACAAGCAGATGCGGCTCCTGCGCTGTGTGCAACATTCAGGCCGAACCTGGCCTGGTCAACAGCAACAACAACAACAACAACTTTTGCTATCACGTTTTCATGCAAAAATTTTAGTTGCATGCCGCATGTACTTGAATTATACAAAAGGCAGGATTGCTTTGATAGGTTTGACAGGGCGCCTGCAGAGGCGGGGGCGTGATCGTTGCCACTCAGCTGCGCTTTGGGGCAGCTATGCTCCACATAGATTATGGACTTTACCCCTGGCCAATTGGCAATTGGTAATATTTACTCAGCTGGCGCCATTTCAAGCCGAAAGTGTTGAGCAAATGTGTGTTGGATAAAACGTGACACGATTAACAGTTATAGAAATTATCGAAACTAATAACAGGGTGGCAACTCTTCAACTTGAGCAGCAACTGGCACAATTGGGTCAGTGTTGATAGAGTTATGTGCGTAAAGTGTTGGGCAATTGTTTAAGAAATATCTATATCAATGAATGATTCACTCGGATGAGTCATTTGTGCGGCTCGTGCATATAAAGCATATCTCTTATATTTAAGCGACCTTCTACTTATAATTAAATAACATCGCAAATAAATGCAAAATTTACACTTGCAAAGCTTATATAATCTTTGAGAGGTCGTTGTTAAGCCAGCTGAGTGGAAGCCTTTTGTTTAGAAGACATTTAGCTGAAAACAATGGACATTGAATTCTTTTAAGCAGCTGATAAAGTTGCACAGATGCTTTCATTTATTCAGAACTTGATTAAAATTGATATATTTATATAGCAAAAAAGTGTATAGCTATTATTGAAATTGACAATTCTCTGTATGTTTTGGATATAAATACTCAAACATGTGACTTGAGGGATGTCTGTCATATATCTTTCAGCATTTTCTTTTAAGAATATATCTACATAATTAAGCAGCCGATCTGATTCTGGTAATATATATTAAGTCTTTATAATCGTTGTAGATGTCAAAGAAAACTGTAGCTGACCTCCGTCAAAAATAATTAATTAATTAAACAGAGGATATTCCAAGTGAAGCTTAGTTACTCACTTACCTTTGACTTCCTAAGGTTAGAAGGGTCAACCTAAGCCCTCTTGCTAGCGTATTCAGATATATAAGGAAACTGTTTCAGATCTGTTCAAAAAACTATAGCCTTAAATCAGTAAATCGTCGATTTATACTGTGGAGAAACGTTGTAACTAAACAGAGAATATTCCAAGTTAGCTTAAACTTTCCAAAATCTAGCTTAGGAATCTAAATGGAATACTAAGTTACTAAGCCACGTAATACTCGTTTATGATAAAACTGTGGCGGCTCTAACGGTGCCATTCTTCTAACTAGCTAATACAATCTCCGATTTCAAACCTCAACCTCAAGCTGATGTAGCTGAGCAAGCGAATGGCCTTCGAGTGCTCCACTCGCGTTGTCGTTTTCCTGTCGCCTGTTTATCAGTTAAAACCATATATATATATAGATATATATACTATAAATAAGTAGTACGAACTACGCTGAACTAAATTCAGCCAAACACAGGCGAAGAAAGAAATGTGGAGTGTAGAGTGTGAGCGGCGAGTGGGGCCAGGCGGGGCATTGGAAACTTTGAGGGTCCATTGTGGAGGCTGCTGTGCTGATTAAATGTCGCCTGCTTTTAACTATTATGTACAAAGAGCAAAAGCAAGAGCTAGAGTGTGTGTGTGTGTGTGTGTGGTAGAGAGAGAGAGACGCAGATTTGCTGGGTCTGTTGCTTTTATCGTTTTGCTGTTGTTTTCATAAAGCGAATTTCAAGTTCGTTATATCGAAATCGCAGCCAACAGCTGATTTTGGCTGAGCTATTGTTGTTGTTGTTGTTGTTGTTGGCGAGCAAACAAACAAAATATTTGTGTGCAGCAGCTGCTGGCAGCGACTTTTAGTGTAGACTGTGTGAAGTATAACAGTAAATGTAAATTCTGTCTCCATTTGAAGCTTATCGAAATGAACGCGCGCGCAAAAATAACGCATAAATAAATAATTAATAAAGCAAACGATGTGTGTGCGTGTGTGTGTGTGTGTGTGTGTGTGTTTGTGTGCGTGTTTGTGTGCGTGTGTTTGTGTGAGTGCCAAGTGATTTGAACTTTGAAGGCAAGACAAGTTGAGTTTGAGTTATGAATTTATCTAAAATCGCAGCATGTTGTCGCTATCGTTGTTGTTGTTATTGTTGTTGTTGCCATTGCCCTGGCCATTTGACAAGTGGTTTGGCCCAAGTGTCAGACGTGATAAATCATATATAATAAATCTATATACATATGTACATATATGTCAATCTGCATATCTTTATAAATTCTGTTCAAGAGAAATGGCGCAAGAAAAGCAACGCCCAACTGACCCAAAACTGTCTCAAGTTCATATACAATATCAAGTATACGCAGCGTGTGCGCCAAAGTTAATTCATTTCGATTTATATTTATTTTTATAATTATATGTGTATTTATATTAACTAAAATAACTTGTGTGACCAGCTTTTGGTGCTGTTCTTAGCCACTTAGTAACTGATATTAAATATATACATGTATAAATATATATTTTATATTATTTGCTGGCAAACACAATCTGTCACCTTGAGTCGAGTTCATTCATCCGCAGCTTGTGAAAATTTTAACACATCATTTTAGCTATTAAATGCAGAAAAAAAAACACTTCAAATGACGTTTAAATCAGGTTTTATAACTGTTATAAATTATGAAAGTATATTTTCAAATTTAAAATATTAATTATTATACAAGCCGTGCCCGAAACAGAAGAAGCTTGAAAGACATATTTTTGCTTCAATTTATACCGAAATAGTTTTTATTTAGAAATCTAAAGTTCCGGTTTGTGTATAAATGTTATTAAATTGAATAATATTAAAATATTATTAATACAAAAGTATGCAAAAATAAATAGGTTATTTTTAGAAATTGAAAATTCCGGCTTGTTTTTAAATATTTCGGCATTTGTTTGTACTATGTTGCATTTGTGTTAAATTTTTTGATTATTTTAATTGAAACTTATTTGCGACTCTTGAAGAATTAAACATATTATACATTAGTATATATTCATATACATAGAGAGAGATCTCCTTCCTTAGATATCTGATCTTCTCGTTCCACCAGTAGCAGGGTGTTCCTCTTATGTTGCTTAAGTATATGATTTAATATAAATATATTGGAATATATATTTATACAAGCAAATTTAAATATATTTCAAAATAGGTAAAGGTTGAAATAAATTTAAACATATATAAATATCTATTGCGTATTTAACTCTAAAAATAGCACATTTTATTAAAATTCTTGACATTACATCAACACCTTCCAATCAAAACCAACACCTGATCTCGTCAATTAGCACTCAGCCAAAAGAAGCTATAATAAATAAAAAAAAAAAAAAAAACAATAATAATAATAAAAGAAAAACGCGCTCGTATATTAGATTACAAGAGATCGACAAAGTTGACTTTGAAAACACGTTTCCAAGCAATATGCTTGAGTTGTTGTAGTTGTTTTATTGTTGTTGTTGTTGTTGTTGTAAGAGACAGCATCACAGTTACAAACTTAACCTTAAAAGTTGGTTAGACACGCCGGTTTGAACCACTTTGGGTTGGATTTAAAAAGAGTTGAAACCAGGCTTTGAAAAAATGTAAAAAATCCGCAGCGCAGTGGTTGACGATGCGACCACAGAAACTGAAAACGACATTTTCAAGGAAGCAAACAAAACATTAACAAATATGGGCATAAATAACTATTATTAAGCTGAAAGTCCAGGAAATTTACATGTGGAAATAACAACTATGTTAAGTATGGGCACGCTTAAGTATATAAGTTGGAGTATAAAACGGCACTTGAATTTTATTGTTGTAATTATCATAATTACAATGGAGGCAGCCAAAGCGCTCGCTCTCTCTCGCTCTCTCTCTCTCCAGCTTTAAGTGTGCGTGTGTGTGTGTTTTTGTGTGCGTGACAAGTCAACATCCTTTCGGTGCATTCACTCATGCCAGAGAGCCGCAGTGCTCTAAAACGTTCCATTTTCGTTGATGCAAATCGCTTATCAAGACAAGAAAGTGCCACGCAGCGAGTGTGTGTTTGTGTGTGTATACGTGTGTGTGAGTGACTAACTTAGTGACACACGTTGCAGCCACACAGCTACAGCTACAGCTGGCTATCACTGCGGCTGACTTCAGTTCAGTATAATGCAGCAGCCGCAGCAGCCGCAATGGCAGCGCCAGCCGCGCCGTCTCCCGCCGGCGAAGCTCAAGCTGAAGCAGAGGCAGAAGAAGAAGAAGAAGTAACTGCAACGCTGCCCCTGATAAGATGCCGATGCCAGCGTCGCTGTCGTTGCAAAAGGTCTTCTTTGTTGCCCAGTGAGAAGTTAAACAAAAACAAAAAAAAAACAGCACGAGGTTTGCCGAGGCGGCGCCGCTTGCAGCAGCAATTTACAATAACAACAACAACAGCTACGACCACTATGCATATAACAACAACAGCAACAACAACAACAACAAGAACAACAGCAACGAGCGTCATCGACAACGACAACGACTACTCCACAACAACGAGCGGGGCGACGTTGATTGCCCCGGAATGCCGTCAAACAGGTTAAAAATGTAGGTAGAAATTCAATTAAAAATTGGTTATTTATTTATTTAGCTTGCAACGAGTAGAGCGCTGCCAACCGCCCCGCCCAACTCTACCCCACTCTGGGGGGGGTGGGGGATTGAAACCACGCTCCCCACCCCTGCGTTCGTAGCCCAGCTACCCCGTGCAGGCAGTATAATCTAACTAATTTAATTAAATTTCATTTATGTGTCGCCTGTCAAACAAAACTCGAAACTCACGACTGTCAATCAAATTGAACCAGTGCGCGAATTTGAAAGTGAAAACTTCCACACACACTCGCACACACACACACACACACGCACACCTCGCACCTGCCACTGCCCCGTGCCGAACTGCACAGCATGTGCTCAACTTTAACTGCAAATATAAATATGCATATGTGTATGGAGGAGTCTTGAATAAATGCCAGCAGCTACTTAGTTAAGGTGCAACTGCAGTCAACAGTACGTTTGCAAAGAAATTGCAATAAAAACTAATGTGGCAGCAAATTTGCATGGAAATCAATCAAAAAGTTCGCAGACTGCGAGCAAAGTCGAACCGCGCATACCCTGCAATCAAAATATATTTAATAAAAACCAATTAAACGTTTATTGCACGTTTGCAGTTTGCAGTTCTAACAGTCTGTTAAATTGTTTACATCTGGTTATCATAAACACTGCCAGCAGAGGCAGCTTAACATAACTAGCAAATGTTAACAGCAACAGCATTACATAAAGATGTTAACAAATGGTTAACACTTACTGAAAATAAAGCTGTTAACAGATTGTGTTAAATATGAACAGTGTTTTGTATATTTACTAGCGGGTATTGCCCGGCCTTGGCAGTGGAAAATTAAATCTACCCATTTTGATCTCTACTTCTATTTAAAAATATGTTTTCAGTTCATTGAATAAAGAACCAAGTGTTGGCATCAACGGTTTCCGCCAATGTTAGCCTTGCAGTGAGAATTTTGAAGCTGAAAACTTTTGACTCGCATTTGCCACCCAAGAACATATCAAATAAATTCTCACAAAGATTTTTGAAAATGATTTTGAAGCCGATCTTGAAAATTATTTTGAAAACTTTCTAACAACCGTTTTTCGCTTGTGGGTGGAATTTCCCAAATCGGTGAAACACGTTCATTAAGTTCTTATCTAGAGCTTTGAAAATAAGTTTGAGGCAAAGCGGGAAAAACTTAAAACTTAGCCCAACAAATTTTTGAATCGCATTTTCGACCGAGGAAGCTTGGATTCTGCGGAAAGTATGAAACACGTCGCAATTGATTTTTCGTATAGATCTTTGGAAATACATTTAAACACGAAACGTCACCCACCAAATCCTTGATCCCCAATTTCCACCAAGGAGGAATGCATTTTTCGAAAAATGTGAAGCACCCTCAAAATGAATTTGAACAAAGATCTTTGAAAATGTGTTTGAGGCCGATCGGAAGGTAAACAAGAAAAGTTGCATACAAACGATATTCGCGATTTTTCCACAAATGGAGATTTGAAGGTACAACTTTTACATGAATTTCGACCAAGAATAATGTTCCCAGATTTAGATGCTTAATTGATCTAGAGGCCAAGCCATGAGCAGAGAGCAATAAATAAAGTATAGATTCTATAAAAATCTTATAATAGTGAGCGTATATAGAACAAAAAATAAGTAAAAAAACAAGGTGTGAATGTGTATATATGTATGTGTGTGTGTGTGTTAGTGTATGCATGCCTGTATGTATGAATATATGTACGCATGCATGTTTGTTTCCTAATACCAAGCTTATTTGTCCCTGCGCTGCAAATTTAAATAAAACGATTTTCTACCAAGTGCCCTACTCCTCGATTCTCAAGAATTCAAGTAGGCTCTGCAGGTTTTCATGCTTAGATAGTAGTGTAGTGTTTTTTTTTTTTTGTGTTGTTGATATGTATGTGTGTATGTATGTATCTATATATGTATGTATGTATGTATGTATGTATGTATGTATGTATGTATGTATGTATGTATGTATATATGTATGTATGTATGTATGTATGTATGTATGTATGTATGTATGTATGTATGTATGTATGTATGTGTGTATGTATTTATCTGGAAATTCATTCATACATGCATGTTGGCATGTTTGCATATATTAAAACCAAACTAGCATACATTTATGTACAAACCGGTATACATATGCAAACTTAAAAAATCGCACAAAAAGTTTTCAATCGCATTTCTACCGAGGAAGCTTTGATATTGTGAAAAATGTAAAACACATCTCAAAAAATTGTTCACATAGATCCTAGGAAATAAATTTGAGCGCGAGAAGTCACTCACCAAATCTTTGCCTTCATTTACACCATGAAGGTATGGATTTTCTAAAAACTGCCAAACACCCATCAGACGAATCTTGACAAAGATCTTTGAAAATGTTTTTGAAGCCGATCGAATGGTAAGTGAAAAACTTATTACAAACGTTTCTCGCTAATTAAACACTGTTGCGGGTGATACTTCCCAAATCGCTGAAACACGTATTCAATAAGTTCTTATGAAAAGCTTTAAAAATAAGTTTTTAAATAAATCGGATAAAACTTAAAACTTATCCCAACAAATTTTTGAGTCGCATTTTCCACCGAGGAAGCTTGGATTCTGCGAAATTTTATAAATATTGCGATTGATAGGGGAACTTTAAAGGCATATAACAAACTGCTTTTAAAATTGGTAGCTGAACAAACTAGTTGATAGAGCCAATATACTTTGTCGACTCGATTATAAGTAAACACAGAAACACTTGCACCAGTTGAATCTGATTGCGTTTGCTTTTATTTATGCACATTTTGCTGGTGAACCGCAAAAAGTTAATTTTAGCATTGCTATAAATAAAATACCTTAGCGTCCCACTAACAAATGATCAAGCGAGCGAGCGAGCCATATACGATACGATACGTAAGCCCAGATATAGTTACCACCCAGACCCCAACTGACTGGCCGTAACTGGTTGCATTACTCGCTCGCGCCGTCTCGCTCTCACACAGCGCCAGCTGTCTCTCTTGCTCTCTGTTATTGATTTGATGGATCGTTGCAATTTGCGGCCGTGACATGCATGATAAAGATACTAATACGATCGATTTGAAGATCAGCTAAAGCTGCTGCCGTTCAGCTGAAAGCTGCCCAGCCAACTTCTGCATCTGGGTGCCGAACCTCATTCCATAAACTGAAACTAAACTGGCAACAAAAATATATATATATAAAAATAATAAAATAAAAATTCCTTCTTCACTTGAAACATTCGATGCGCGCGCGTGTTTACCCATTTGCATAGTGGGGCCTATTATATTATGGTTCAGGTGAAAGAGAATTTCGCTTTCCAGGAAGTAGCCAGCGATCAGACATTGTGTTTGATATATACTGAATATATACAAGATACTAGATTGTTCAATGATGGAAAAGTTTTAAAGAGCACAGCTCTTCCTTTGCCCATGCGAATTTACGAGTGTTTGTTCCATGTGGGATTTTTTTGGCACCGATAAAAATTCGGATTAACAATGTGAAATCGGTAGAAAAGTCCATTTCAATGAACTATGATGACAAGCAGATTTTAGTTTTTGCTAGAACATTTCGCATCTCATACCATAAATACCTGGAAAATTGTGAAATCAAGGTGGGGCCAAAGTTGAACTGCTGAATGAGGCGAATCGCTGCGTGGGTGTAAATCATTTCGATCAGTGTGCACTTGCCGAAAGATACAATGGGCTGGAGCACTTTGAAAACATTCCAATAAATATGTCGAATGATAATTCAAACAACGCATAAAGCATAAAACTGTCCGGTTAATAGCTTATCTGTGAATATTATATGGCATTCCGTTTGCCAAAGATTGTGAAATTGTTTGGGATTTAATTTAAGGGTGTGTATTGAAGGCTAACTATTTGTAGATCTTACCAGTATGTAACTATTTATTTATTTTATTGTATTTTAACATGTGGGATATTTTACTTTTACTTTTACAGTACTTGGCATAATTATTGATATAATATTAATAATATTTAATGCTGTCAAACAAAGCAGGACTAAAACAAATATAACTATAAACAAATTTCTATATTCTTATATTTTCCTGTCGTGCATTGTTTGACAGTATAAAATATTAATAAATATATAATAAAATATTAATAATTATGCCAACTATTCTTTTTATATAAGATACATACAATATTATTAAATATATTTTGAAATAATTTTAAAAATTGGATTTGCTTCGTAAATAAAATATTGTATAATTTTTCATTTATTTACCTTTTATTATGATAATATTTTTATTATTTTATTATCAATATTATATTTAAATTCTGCTCTCAAGCTAAACACAATCTAGCTATTCAATACAATAGCTTCTTACAGCAACTAAAAATAAATATTATTAGCAAATTTAAATTAAAGCTCATTAAATAAAATGGAATACAAATCAATTTGGAATAGATTTCATTTACATTTATGTTTACAAAACATTTTATTGATACTATATCATTCACACATCAGCAAAATAGCCACTTGACCCAACGCATTTGTAAAGGTTTCGGTCAGGTAAATGAACTTTTGGCCAGCTGTGGTTCTGCTCCAACCATGACCACTAAATAGGCCTGAATCGCCAACTGTTTACCTTGGAATTCGCATGCAACTTTCATGTGTAAATAATAAAACCATAAAAGTCAATTTAGAGCCACACAAAAGTGCGCCCCTTATATACAAAATGGGCCCAGCAACCGAATCTACGAAAAATCAAATCAAATCAAATATAGAATACAGAAAAACACAAAAATACACTACATGAAAGGTGCAAAACACTGTTAAGTGGAAAGAAGTTCGCAGTACTTGTAGAAAATAAATACTATAATATTTTTAAAGTAAATTTATAAGCTATAAACTATATATATCTGAAATATATTATATATACACGTTTTATTTTCGATGTATTATACATCGATTGTTAAAATCGTAAAAATTTTTAGTGTACGAAAACGTAAATCCTTTTCAAATCTTATATATTAAACTTTAAATTTTAATAAAATCAAATACTTGGAATACATATCTCTTAAATACTACACCTAAAACCTTAAAAAAATAATTATACAAATTAAATTATTATCCTTACAATATTTTTAACATAGGACGAACTGCTTGTGAAATGTATAGGATACATTTAGGGCAGTGCATTGAAATATTGAAAATCATTTACTGGCGCTGGCTCTCTCTCTTAGTGGCTGGGCCATTAAAAACTTATGGATAGCAAAATTCACGGATAAATTATAATAATTGAAATATGTACTTTGAAAAGTTAATTGCGCTATGCGCGCAGCGCTGTTAATGCTAATCGCCAAACATAAATTTAGGGGCAGCGTTGGGCCATAAAATTCGCACCCCCCAAACCAGATACACATCGATCTATATAGTATATATATATTTATATATTTGTATATAGGGTATAAATTTATATGAAAGCTTGCCGTGCTTTGCCGGCCGGCGAGGCGCGCATATGTATGCAATATGTTTTGCATGGCGCGTTTTGGTCAAGGTTGCGCACAATATGTGGCTAGAGAAAGAGATGGAGAGAGTTTCGAGAGAGAGAGAGAGATGGCGCAACGGCTGGCGATCGTTTAATTTCCATGAACGCATTTTCAACGCGGCAACAAATCAAAAATTCGCTTTTGCTGCTGCTGCTAAATATTTAGACAGAGCCCGTTTACAGGTGGCTCTGGCCGAGTGGCCCGCCTGGCGTTTATCAGCGATTGCCAACTTGCAACCTCGGCAAACTTGCAAACTTGCAACATCATCATTATCCAGCCACATAAATGTGTCTATGTGTGTGTGTTGCTGTCCAGCTGGGCGGCGGCAGCGGTGGTCAAGGTTAAGCAGACGAGCAACGAGCTACGAGTATCTGTAGCTGTGTATCTGTATCTTCAGTTGTCTATCTGTATCTGTATCTGTAGCTGTAGCTGTGCATTTGTATCTGTTGCCGCTGCGCCGCAGGACATCATCAACTGGCTGCGTTCGACAGTCGTGCGCACTTTTAACGATTTCGACAAAAATTATTTCGCTTTCTGCGCTGCTCATTAATTCGTTTCGATTAAAAAACATTTTTTTTTGCTTGTTTTTTTTTTTTGCATCTTTGCAGCTTGTTGTGCATAAAAATCACAGCAAGAGCTCACCGCCATATAGCTGTATACATATCCATATAAATATATATATATATACTATATATATATATACTATATATATTGTTTTTTATATATATTTTGTTGCCTGGCATCTTTGTCTAGCGGTAGAAAAACAAGTTGCTGTTGATTCGAGTACGTCTGATATTTTTATGGCCACTCTTGCGCCCTGCCACAGCGCCCCTCCCGCTCGGCTCCTTGGCCCCTTTGGCCACAATTTGGGCCCGTTTTTGGCGTTTTCGCTACTGTTTTGTTTATGTTTTAAGTACGCTATGTGCAATTCTTTTGGCAGTTCATTTGTTTATTATAATGCCGCCACAGACTGCCCTGTATGCCACTTGTTCTGCTTCTGCTTCTGCTTCTGATTATTTGCTACGCCTGTTTCTACTTATGTTTTCTCTTTTGTTGTTTGCCGTTTACCTGTTAACATATACACACTCTCATCTAAATACATATTGGCCGCCACTTAATATACAACTACATTTAAACGGCTGCTGCATACCCTAGAACATATTCAAATTCGGAGTGTATGATGCAATAAATGAGGGAATTTCGAATACAGATTTCTGTCTAAATATACTATGTATTTTTATTTTGCAATGAGGTCGTTGAGCTGAGTCAATATAGTCATGGATCCTCTTTTCTAATTTATTTATTTTTTATACTCATTATAAATTTTTTAAATTTTTGCTGTGCTCAAACGGTCCAAAATTATGTAAATTGGATTCGAACTCAAGAAATTTCGGTACTTATATATTTATGCAAAAATTATTAAAAGTTCAATTGCCATATCCAGACATGTAGAATATGAAATTCAGTTAGAAACTTCTTCTCTAGGTTCTTTCTTCAAATGATTTAATCTGAATTATATATTTACCCTGCCTTAGCAGGGTATCGTGTGCTCGACCTGCCAAACTTTCAGTTTATTTGATGTTTTTTCAGGTATTTTTTTGTTTGTTTGGGGCAGTTTTTGTTCGGCTACTTAAACGAGATTTGGCAATGTGTATAGCACACGCCTCTATACAAACTACACGTTTTCAAACTTGCGGCTCTCTCACGTAGTCATTGCAAAAATTTAGCGATGATTTTTGTTTGTGTTTGAATGTTATTTCGTTTCTTTCTTTTTTTTTCACCCCCTATTTGAAGTGAGGAAATAAGTTTCACACGTATCTGCGAGTATGCAAAGTGAATGCCATTTGTGTGGTGGGTGGGTGTATTTTTTGGTATGTTTAGCGGGAAGCCTGCCAATGCATTGATATAATTAATAATACCTATACTTAGAACACAAACTAAACAAATCTGTTGTCTACGTGTCTGAGACGAAAATATGAATTTTTCCGATTTTGGTGGGCATATTTCAGCAGAAGTTGTCTAGTAAATTAATGATTTGTTTTCGACCAAACTGTTCGCCAGAAATTGATCATTCAGCTCAATTTAATTGGAAGCTCAAGCGGGGCAAGGTTATTAATTAGCTTGGTAATTGAAGATTGGCTAGTGTTTGGACATTATATTATTTAATGGGAAGTAAGAAACTTTTGTGTCCTTTATGTGTAAGCTCTATTTCTTATACATACCATGAATATATACTCAGTATTTTCTCACTTGTTGCTATTAGGTTGCGACTCTCTAGTACAACTGAGTACAACTCCAGATCTTCCATTTCATTCCATTTGTTTATAGAAAACAAACTTAATTTTAAACTCTTTTTATTCCAAAAGATTAGACAAGATTGTTCTTAAAGCTGTTTAGACTGTCATCTATATCTATATATAAGCTAAGCCCCTTGTGCATCCATTAACTGACAAATGACGCTGGTTTTCAATACGAAAAGAAAGTCAAAAGTCACGCGATGGCCACTTACTTACTTACCCCCACTTACTCATAATAAAAAGCGAAGATCGTATGGCATAACAAATATCATGCATACGCCGCGTTTGACACAGCTGTGAAGCGCTTTCGACAAACACGCGGCCCAAATCCATTTAAAAGCTCATTACCAATGCTAATTGAGTGTTGGCTTGATGGCATGCGGCGGGGCGGAGGGGGCGTTGCCACCAAAACTTGAGCTGACATTTAAACGCAATGCAGTGCACATGCATTTTTTTCTTTGACCCTTTTTGTTGTTGTTGCATGCGGCCCGTTCAATGTTTGTTATTTTCCAAGTGCCCACACGTTAGCCGGCCGCTTCTTACATAAATTATTAACAGCTAAAAGCAAATAAATAAACAAACATTCAGCAGCAGCAGCAATTGCAGTTGCAGCAGCAGCAGCAGCAGCAGTTGCCGGCAAGTTGTGGCGCGCTTCTGGCCCATCGTTGATCATCGCCAACGCTAAAGCTGTCATCATTCATAACCGAAGCTGTTGGGCAAAGTTCGAACTGGCCCTGGCCCTGGCATTGGCCAGAATGCCTGGCATCAACTTGCGGCCAAACAATTAATTTCGCTTCCATTTCCAGTCCAGTCCAGACCCCACCCCACCCATCCCGCTGCATTACCAACTACTTAACAGCAAATCACTAAACATGTTCAAATATTTTGCCAGCGGCAAAACTAAAAAGATACACACCAAGCCTTGACAAAAGAAATGAACTGTTTTAAAGTGCTCCCATAGCAGCAGCAGCAGCAGCAACAACAACAACAACAATTGCCAGCGGAAAACTACAAAACCCAAATTGAAAAATCATCAACCTCATCAGCCTTCGGGCTGCTGCTTACTGCTGACTGCCTTCTGGCTACTGCTGACTGCCTACTGGGCTACAGCTACTGCCTGGTCAATATTTGGCTAAGAAATTTTTCACATTACCAGCAAGGCGAGAGGAGCTGAGCGTCTTGTTGAATATACCCTCTCAGTCCCGCTGCTTAAAGGGTATGTCAACTTTTTGACAAGGCATGCACAAATTTGATTTTCTTGTTAAGATATGTAACATTTTAAATATTCATTACTCTAAGAACAATAAATTAATATATAATAATTATTAGAAATTTTAAATACTAACAATAATACTAAATAATAATACTACTATGTAAAGTTCGTTAGTTAGTAAAGTTGGTTGCGTCTGAAAAAAATATTCAATTATTACAATTATTATTATGGTGAAAAACTATTATTTTAATGAAAATTATAATCAATAATTGCTAAGTGTTTGAGTACGTGTTTCAGGGATCGAGTCGCTGGGGAAGCTAGAAGACTTATAACTTTGATTATTATATTTAGAATCATGGCTAAAAATCTATTAAGGAAATTTCGCTCCATGATTCAAAGCAATGCCTTACTTTAGTTGCTTTTCAAAATCCATGAATTGAGGTCAAGACTTGACCTATTTAAAAAAAAAAATTATTAATTCTGTTATCTATTTTTTATTTTTTTTCCATTTTTTAAAGTATATTTATCTGGCGCGAGGTCCTTTTAAATAAATATTTCAAAATAGAAGGCTCGCCAAATATATAAGCCATATAATCTTATTTATTTATTTATATTAGTAAGGGTATAAGCGCTTCAGCGCTGCATTCAGATCTTAAACTCTCTTGTTGGGCTGCGGCTTGGTGTGTCTCGCATGTTGAGTGAAATGTTAGCAACACACAAACACACGCACGCACAAATCCATGCACATACACACACTCGCCTTGTAGCCTAGCATTGTTTGCATAGCAGTGAGCTCGACTCCGGGGCCCCGATCTTGGACAGCCTCTGGTCAACGTTTTGTTTGATGTCGGCCTCGTTAAGAGCCAACGAAGCCAACGAGTTGTGGCCATGTTCCATGTTGTAGTTGCTGCAGTTGTTGTAGTTGTTGCAGTTGTTGTAGTTGCTGTAGTTGTTGTAGTTGTTGCCGCTGACTTCGTTGTTTGCTCATGAACAGTTGAACGTTGTCGTAGTCGTAGTTGTTGTTGTTGTTGTTGTTGTTGTTGTTGCCTCTCTGCCGCTTACTTTGCATTAAGTTATTTTCATTTTCAATAGGCCATGGCTAGCTCAAGGGATACGAGGGCGGCTCCTGGCCTGCTGCTGCTGCTGCTGGTATACTCGTAACTCCTGGCTGGAGTGTTTTCTTTCGACGGTGCATTCGAGTGCTCTCCAAACTGTTGAACTTCACTTGTTTTCTCCAGCTATTAAGCCACTTGAGCGTTCATCTTTCTCATATATATATACATAGCTCTACGCATAATATATTGTTTTTTTTTTTTCTTTTTGGCTTTTCGGCACGACCAACTCGATTTCCCGGGAATTATGCAAATTTTGAACGTCGTAATGCTGGTCGATGAGCGTGTGATTTATGCCTATAAATCACTCTATCTGCTACTTCTGATTGCATAATTAATGATCTGCTCAAGAGCCTATGCTGGTTATGGACGACTCTCGTCTCAGCTCCGGACTGTAGCAATCTTCTTTGGTGGGAAAAATCTCTCAAGTATGCACAAAACTATAAAACACTTGCTGTGTATGCCTGTGTGTGTGTGTGTGTGTGTCTTTCTAGAAGCTGCTCGCACACAATTTGTTTATTTATCTTTTCAAAATGTACGCGCTCTCAACGTGCAGCAAAGTTGCAAAAATTGATTTGGCCAAAATAACACAAAAGCGGCAACAAATCAGCGCAATTATCAAAAAAATTGTAGCAAATTTCGTTTGCCACTCGAACGACTACCTGGCCACCAGTTGCCCCTCTCCCCACACCCCCCTCCTCCACGCTTGCCGCCTCGTTGCCATGCTCATCCCCTTGGCTGACCATAAATTACCAATTAAATGAGCTTGTGCGAAAAAAACACACATTTTCTAACTAAATATTGATACGCAAAAAGCCAAATTAACCAAAAGAATACAAATGCGTTTTTGCCGAGCCACACACATACACACTCACACGCACACACATAGACAAGGCAGTAATTGCTACAGTGGGTCAAAAAAATATACACATACTTATAAAAAAAATGCGCATTTTATGATTGATAAATTGCACGAGAACTAGCCAGCAATTGACCAGATCGAAAGAGAATTAACATGTTTTGGACCGGATAACAATTTTTATAGAGATTTCTAAATTCTATAATATCTATAATCTTATCCTGCACAAATATCGTTTTACATCACTATATATTTACTGTTTACTCATTCATATATATACAGATTTCGTTAAGTAATATAAAATGAAATATTTAAATAAGTAAGAATGATCTTTGAAAATTATATTTATATATAAATAAATAAATATAAATAAATCTTTAAATATATTTCATATTAAAATTATGTAGCCTAAATACTCAACAAGCTGCAAGCTGATTTTGCGGTTCCGCTTTGTGCTATATCCTTAAACTTTGCATTTGCAGTCAACGTTGCTTATTTAGATCTGACGAGAGTATTTAATTTGTATACAGTAAAGAGAGTGAATTAGTTCTTTACTACAGTGAGACCTAGCATAATGCTTTCACTCTCACGCATTTTTGAATTCTGCTTTATACGGCATCCTTAAACATTGCTCCAGTTAACTTAGCTTTGACACAGTGCACATGGCGTACTATACCTAAACTTTAGCCATCATATAGACATTCGACAAAAAAAAGGTAACATATTACCTCTATATCTCTTTATACTAAATACACTATATCTATTTCTATATATATATCTATATAACAGAAAAAAACCTTCGGCTGTCAGTCTTTTTCTCACTCAAATCTCTCGTTATAGCTCACAGTGCGGGTAGTGTGGGAGAGGGGCGGTTATGTGTTTAGGTGCCCAACTGATTGCTGAAAAGGTTGCTGGGTGGGTGGGGGATCTGCGAGGCGCGGCGAACGGACCCGGGGGCCCATTCGCAATTGTGCGGCTCGTTTTTGGCGCGTTTGCGCTATGCGATTAATGCGCTTGTGTAAATAAACAATAAATATTAAGTGCGCTACACGCCACGACGCACAGATTCCCAGAAACCAAACAGGAGGCAGAGGGCCAGGGCGGCGTCTCTGGGCCAGTTTTGAGGCGCGCAATTAAATGTAACAGTTTATGCTGTGGGTGGCATTTGTGTTGTACTATCAGAATCGACCTTAGGCTCCCGGTCGCCTGTTGTCCCCATGAACTGTGCGCCCCGCCCCGCTTCCTTGGGCAGGCCAGCGGCGCCCACGTTGCGCACGAGCGCCGCTCGGCAAAAGTTTGGCTGCAAATGCCGCTGTAATGGGCAGCTGAGCATGGCCCCAGCAGCCCCTCCTGACGGTGCGTCGACGGTGCGATGTGTTGCCAAGTGATGCCCAGTGGTGCGGTGGTGTGGTGGTGCGGCTGCAATGTGGCTGCGTCTGCGACCGTGCAGCGTTCAGGCGTAACGCACAAATTGTATTGATAATGCCAACTCGTTCTTTTGTATCTTTTTCTCATGGCCCGTAAATTGCATTGATTTGCATGGCAATCTGTTTGCTGTGTAATAAATGCATGCACTTGGTGTGATTTCAACGCTTGGCTGTAAGCAGCTCGCTGAAACTGGGAAATCTCGAGAAGCAGACACATTTCTTCACAGTTGCGGCCAACATTCAATTTCAACATTCACATTTCAATTGCATGTTAAATGTCAAAGGTAAATGCTTATTTATTAATTTGAGCAGAGCTAAGGCTAAATACAAGCTATGTCCGACTAAATGGAGCTGTTCTTACTCAGGCCTTAAGCAAGCAGAGCAAAGTTCCCCGATTAACAAGTTTATATTTAACTAGACTTTAAGCCGAAAAAAAGGATCATCTCTGCCTTTTGGTTTGGCTCGTGCAGCTGCTTTGACACATGCTTGAAACCAAGTCTTGCTTCTATTAACGTCATATGGCATATTTTTTAAATTATAAGGACTCAATTTGAGTTTCTAATTCAAAACTGCCCGTTGCGCTGAAAATATTGCATGCCGTGCATATTTTCATAAACTAGACGCGGGCTACATTTGTTCTCTATGCAAAATTTGCATTTATCGAATTTGATAAGATATGTGCAATATTTGGAATCTCTTTTAACTTAACGTTTAGTTCATTTGTATCTTAAAATTATTTTAAAAGCTAATTACGTGGAATTTGAAATATGAAAAGAAAAACCAAGAAAATCTATTCCATATTCTGATGCAAACTACGTTTACTTCAATCTAAAAACTAAGTATTTCCGAATATTGTTGGCTCTAAAAATAGTAATGTTTAGTTTGTTAAACATAATTAATGCTCAATAAAACATACAAAACATGCCTGAATCTAACATAACATTTAGCATTGAAGCCCTCATGAGCTTTGACCTCCAGATTTGCTGTAAACATAAAGAAATCTGACTTTAAATAAATCCATGCGTATTATTTAGCAAAACACATTATGCATAGTTAGATTACGTATATATATATTAATCGAATATCGTAAGATCTTGGGGCACTCCTTTGGCAACCTTCACTCAGTTAAGCCTGGCAAACATAAATAATCGGTGTGAAAATAAACATAAAACCTCTTGCCATAATTCAGATCGAATGGATACATTGTATAATCTGGCGAGTTCGACAAGGTTGATGAATACTCGTAAATTCACGAAAATCCACTTGCACAAATGTAATCAACATTTCGTTCGAATCCGTAACGGATAATAATTTAAATGTACTTGAAAGCTGATGGCAACTCGAAATCGAGTATATAACAAAATAGCCTGAGGCAATACCTGGAACAGGAATCGGCAAATCGGAAAATCAAAGGTCAGAATCGAGAACTACAAAAGATTTTCGTGGAAAATGACGACCCAAAAAAAAAAAAAATAAAAAATTAAAGAAACGAAACGCAAAACGCGTGGCAGCAACTTGTTGGTGAATATTTAATTGGTGTTGTTGTTTCTGTTGCTGTTTGTGTATCTATGTATCTATGTATCTATAAGATACAACAAGAATTTTGTAGTATTTGGGGCCTGCTGTCTGCTATTAGGGTATTTGGGGGTTTGTCTATTTGGGACCTGTTGCCGCCTTTTGATGTTGATTAATTGCGAATGCTGTTGATTGATTTTTATTGCAAATATTGATAAAAAGTTTTGTATTAATTAACGTGAAAAACACGCGTTTTGTGTTAATTGGAAAATGGTTATTGAAACTAAACAGAACCAAAGCCAAGTGAGCGTACAAAACAAACAAATATACACGAAGGCAACATCAGCAGCAGCAGCAGCAGCTACTAGAAGTAGCTATAGATACAGATACAGATACAGAAACAAACAAACAGACCGTGAGATACAAGATACAACTTGCATTTTGTGGAGCGTACAAATTAACGCAGCCGAAAATTAAAAGTTTCGAAACAACAACAACATCGGCCATGGACATCAGCAGTAGCTGTATCCATATCTACATATGTACCTGTATCTGTATCTGTATCTGCATTTGTATCTGTATCTGTATCTGTAGCTGTACCTGCGCCTGTTGCTGTATATGGAATTTGATTTATGCTCAACTTTGATATTTACCGCCTAATAAACAAAAAATTAACGCAAACGCAGAAACAACAACAACAAACAACAACTATTGTACATAAGTATCTGCATTTGCTGCTGCTGTTGTATCTGTAGCTATTTGTGTGGCTAAGCCGCCGCCGCCTGCAATTTTCGCTTTGATTTTGTGCCACTCGCCAAGCGCCTCCGACTGACATGCGTGCGTCTGTCAGAGCGGCAATTAAACAACATCACCAAAGTGCCACAGGCAAACGCTAGGCCATAGAGATCGTGAGTTCGAGCGATAGATCTCCGGGTCTTCAGATCGTGAGATCTGTGACGACTTAGCGCCGGGACATGCGCGTTGAAATGCGTTGCGTTAATATTTGGTATTTGTTTGGGCGTCCAGGCCAAAACTCATCGAGAGGTTTGCCACGGTGGCAGCCCACCGACGTTGCTGATGATGCCACACACACACACACACACAGACACACACACACACACATAGTGGCTACCACAGGTGAGTCGAGCGTGTAGTTAAAGTCACGTGCTAATAACAAAATTATTGGGAAATTTAAGTGAGGCAACTATTTGAAATTCAATTAATTAATTGTAAATATTTCGGTGCATTTAGTGCGATAAGCGATTGTTCGATAACATCTTTAACAGCGCATCGCCTCGATAAACTATCGATTAAATTTCGTTTTACTGTTAGCTTCTAGATTAGTTTATGCAGCTCAAGAATATTCAATTGTATAGCTACCGACGATCAAACACTTTCTCTCAATTGTTATCAAATTGTTATAAGCTGGCAAAATTAATATAAATGTCTTTTGATCTTATTTAAAGATAATCAACTAGGATATGCTACAGTGGGTATATATGAATGCATATATTTTTATATTTTCACTCGAAAAATTTCATTTATTTTATTATCCATATTTTTATCATTTTAATATTTATATTGTCGAATTCGATTCAGCTTTTAGCATATTCAAAAAGTATTTAAAGAAAACAATGAATGCAAATGTCATCAAGCTTAAGTAATTCGAACTCATCGAACTTCTGGCAGTGATATTATCCGAGCGAGCACTGTATTAATATTATCGCAGCCTGCTTTGACATTTATTTATTTATATTTTAAACACAAAAATAGATGCGTGCTCCATCGTTTAGTTAAGGTAATTAGTCAACTGAAGTGGGCAAAGGGCACATCACTCAGCGCTATTTGTCGGCGCGCCTTGAAGTTGTGCCTATGTGTGTGTGTGTGTGTGCCAGGACGCAGGAGCCAGTGCTCGTCTACGACGCCTCAGAGTCTCTCTGCGAAGTCGATTGAACTCTGTGGCCTGAAGCTTGCAACAGTCATAAATCAATTGGCCGAGTGGCAGTTGATGTTGCTGTGGCAGTGGCTGTGGCAGTGGCAGTGGCATTGCCGCAGTTGTTGGCCACTCAATTGGCATGGCTAATGCGATGGCAACTCATAAATTTATTAATTTTTAATTAAACCTACAATGATTTGTAATTCCACAGCCAGAGACAACAGCAGAAGCAGCAGCAGCAGCAGCTACGGCAGCTGAGGCGCTCAGCCATTTATGGAGCTGCAACAAGCTGCGGCAACTGTGGCAACTGGTCAATGAAGCTGCTGCTGCTGCTGCTGCCCGGAAACAACTCATTATCCTAATTAAAACGTGCGCCATGCGCGCCCGTTGCCATATATGTCCAATGCACGCGATCTGGCAATGAGGCGAAGCTGCGACTGCGCATGCGAAATTAGACGCACGACGCACAGTGGGGCCAACGCCCAGAAAATAGATTGTCCCCTATATAGAAATTATAGAAGGAATTCTAAATGTAAAGGAAATCGCTGACTCAATGGAGCTTATATATATGCATATATACTTGATCAGGACGACGAGCTGAGTCGATCTAGGACAGGTCCGTCTGTCCATCTATCCATCCCTCTGTCTGTCCGCGTGAAACCCATTTCAGAAACTACAAAAGCTTGAGACTCGTCAGGACGACAAGCTGATCTAGATATGTCCATCGGGATTTCCGTCTGTCAATCCGTCTGTCTGTCTGTGTGAAACGCCTATCGGAACCTTGAGACTGGTAAATTTATTCATTCATACCATGCTCATACCATGATCTATATACGCCAATCTTGGTATATATGTTCCCATATATTCACCTGTCTTGATACCTGTCTCTATTCTCCCCAAAATTGTAAAAAACCTCAGATCCCTGCGCACTTTGTGCCCACTGTGCGACGCGAACGTCGAACGACGCCTCGTCTGCCATTCATACGCACTGTGGGCACAGATTGGCACATGGAATTGGTATTGGTATTGGTATTGGAATTGGAGCCGTGAGCCATTCCATTCACCGGCCAACAGTCAGCCAGTTGGCCAGTTGTCCGCAACGGTCGTTCATTGTCATGCGTTGCATTACAAGATGCCAGCTGGCAACATGACCACATTGCTGCAACAGGCGTAGTTGCAGCAACAGCAGCAGCAACAGCAGCATCAGCAGCAGCAACAATTGCCTAGAAGAGCGTCGTCGCATTGTTGCGGCAACATTGCGGCTGCTCAAGCATGTTGCATACTGATCAATCAGCGGCATCTTTAGGCTCGTCGCACCATCCGCCCCTCCTCCTCCTTACCCCCTTTACCCCTGGTAGTCAGTAGTCGAACATGAATGACTTTAACCATTTTTGGTCTACAGTTAAATGCTGTGTGTGCGTGTGTGTGTGTTTGTGCTTGCAACATCTGCAACATTGGCAACGCAATTGCATTCATAATGAGCCACTCGAGTTGCAGCTATGAACGCTATGAATGAACGCGGCAGCGAGTTTATAAATTGTGCTGAAAAGTTTATAAATTATTTTCAATGTCAAACATGCGCTTATAAATAAACAACAACAACAACAACAGCAACAGCTTTTGCAGATTTTTCGCCAACTATAAATAGCAACAAAACAGAGAACATCTCCTAATCGCGCAGCCACATAAGTATCCACAATCTGTGCACCACCAACAGCAACCGCCAACCACCAACAACAACAACAACTTAAACAAACAAACAAACAGCATGCAATTTTTGCAAATTGAATTTCAGTTGTGGTTTGTACTTAATTTGGCAATCGTTGCAATAATTTTGTTTACAATTTACGACCAACGCGTTGTATGCGTAGCCAGATATTCCCAAGATTTTCCTAGTCTTTCTTTTTCTTTTTTTTTTTGTTTGCATACCCTGAACCCATGCAAAGTGATTAAACAAAGGGTATACAAGTTTTGAGCAGGTGTATGTAGCAGACAGAACTAGGTTCTCGACTTGGAAGACAAGCTATCCGTTTGAAAGGAAAATAATTATATATAAGTACATATATGGTATTTATTACTATTACTTTTGTTTTCTAATAACTTCCCTCACTGTAATAATATTGATACAAATTTTTAGAGCATTTTGTGAACATCTCCCACGTTCCCAACAATATTGAACAGTTCTTCTCTTTATGATACAGAAAAAACTACGAATCTTTGCAACGGCAACTCAGCGCTGAATACAGGGTATCTAGCAGTCGTGCACTTCCGACTGGAGCCCTGCTACCTGTCTTTGTTCTAACCAACACTCGCTTCTGCTTTTTGTGGTTACGCTCCGGCCAGAGAATTTATGGCGACAAGGTGACAGATTCTCAACCGATTTTATCATCTTGGCAACAGGCAATTGGCAACAATGTTTTCACATTTCTCTCTCTCAAATCGATCTGTTCTCCAATTTAATGGATATGCTTTGATATTTGTTTGGATTCGTGCGAGTTTAGTATTTTATGTGCATAGATGCATGCCTCATGTTCTTATATATATGGCACTAAAGATACGGGATCTATTGCATATGCTCAGAAGGCCTGGCAACATGTATGCGTGCTGCATCTATAACTTACTTTATTGACTGCAAACTTTGCGCCATGACAGATAATTGCAACAACTTCCGGGATAACGGGGTCTGTAATGTGCTCGAAATTGCAACAATTTCTACGAAACCAACCCTCAGAGCTGGAAATTTAACTCAATGACCTCGAGGAATGAACTCCCAAAAGTGAACGATCGTTATTGTACATGTTAAGAACATTCCTTATACTGCTTTTGCACTTTTCAAAACTGTCGAAAAGTGTAGACATTTTATTTTAAGAACACGAATTTATAAAAACAAATATAAATACGCATATTAATATTCAATGGCATTTGAAGCACCGCGCGAAAAGATACTCGCATTAATAAACCCATTAACAACATTTACAATAACACTGCGTAATGCATTTTCTCATTATTTTCAAATAATTTCAATAGGCACATCAATAAACGCATTTACAACATTTTACAATAGCATTTTTAGCACTGCAATAGGCAATTTATCATGTTTTCAATCTACTCGTTAATAACACTGGACATTTACAATAGGATTTACAACACTGCGCAATAGGATACCCACATTAATAAACCCATTTACAGCACTTAACATTAACACGCATATCAATATACGCATTTACAACACTTAATATTAGCATTAGCATTTGCAACACTGCGCATTGCATTTTCACATATTTCTCAAAATTTATGAAAATGAACTTAAAACGCACTTAAACGATTTTACAGCCATGTGGCCGCAATCGATTAAGGCGTATTTACTTCAGTTTGTTCGGCCAGAGGGCAATTAAATTAATAAACTCAAAGAAACGAGAACGGAAAATAATATCGACAATAAATACTGAGCAACATTGATGTAAGTGGCGATTATTGCGCCATTTGAAAGAGCTCATTGTGCGATTACATTGAGAATAGTATAATATAGTATAATATTGAATATATAGTATATATATAAATATAGTAGGTATTTACAGGGACTACAGGCATGTTTACGATTGTGCGAAGACAATGTAAATTAATGTGCTGTGTGCTGGAGTTTGTATAAACAACATTGCAACATTTACGGCCACATTGAGGGGATGATCATGATACTGATGTTGATGATGTGGCAGGCGCAGCTACTTAGCGCCACGCCTACAAATATTTATGAAATCATAAAATTTGATGTTTCCTCTGTGGCACTTGACACTGATGTGGCAGCCCCTCGACTTGCCACCAATTGCCATGTCGACACACAAGTGTCGAGTCAGTTGCAGTTCCAGTTGCAGTTGCAGTGTTAATGATGATTTTGATGTGCAGCTAACGGATTGGCCACAGCCCCGCAACCCCCCTTGCCGCACCCTTACTTTCTATGAAAAGAAGAAGCAGAAGTGAAGCTATCCTGAGCCCATCCAATGGGCGATTACATAAAGTGCTGTCTGCTGTCTTGTATTCGATTTGTTTGTTTTATGCACGATTTGTTGTTGTTGCCTTAACAATTGCTGTAAATAAATAGTGGCGAGTACGTGAGCTGCCCTCAGATCAAAGGCCTATCAATTAGCACCCGTTTCGATTATGTTGCATGCTGCACTCCCAGACCCAGAAACCATTTGCCGCCAATTCACACCCAATTAGTAATAAATTTGAATGTTGCATGCTGCAATTGCTGAATCTCGAACCAAATCCGAATCATTCTATCTGTATTCGAATCTGCATTGGCATCGCTCCGAATACACTCTGAGAAAAACTCGAGTAACGTGGCATTTCAACTAAAATTTATGGTTTGTTTGTTTAATATTAAAATTTATTGAGCAAAAATATATATAAATTATATTCTGGTAAATATAGTATTTATTTTAAATAATAGAATTTGGTAATATTTCTATATCTTCTAGGATAATAATTTGTAATTTAATTATTTTATTTATTTTGATTAACATTTTAATTATTTTAAGTCACTCGATCATAAATTATTCCTGAATGAAAAATTAAAGTTCTTAAAAAAAAGGATTGGTTTGTAAAGCGAATCAAGCCTTGGCTTCCTATGTTGTATATCTGTATATAAATATATTTTATTTATTTATATATTTATATTTATATTCATTATATTTTCTATAAATTATATAACACTTCAATTTTAAATAAGTAACGGCCCGTCGTGCTGAAAATATTGCAAGCCTTAGATATTTTCATAAACTAGATGCCGGCTATATTTGTTCTCTTCCCAAAATTTGCATCTACCAAATATGGTTGGATGAATGCAATAATTGGGACCAAAGTAATTTATACTTTGGGACTGGGTTTTATATGAAACCAAACCATGTTGACAGAATAAAATATAATCTTTTGTTGCATAGTAAAAAATTAATTTAATTTCCGCGATCGAATCAAAAAATTTATATTTTAAATTTGTGAGTCATTCTTTTAATTGATTTATTTGAGTCCATAGCTTAAATTTGTTGAAATATTAAAAACAAAAAAAAAATAATGTTATAATTTTATTAAGAAAAATTGCAATATTTAAGAAACTCAAAGAAATTTTTATAAAAATAAGCTCTTACCGAAAAGTTGTATTTCTTTTTAAATGTGTGAGTTATTCTTGAAATTGAATTATTTTTAACCTGGCATTGATTTCGCTAAGTGTATGTACATGTAACTGCACTCCATTAGGACTAACAGTTATGGCGGCCATTAAGTTTTATCGATGGCGCTACACGGCAAACGATTTGATTTGTAACCACTTGAGCTGGGGCCGGAGCTGAAAACTGAATTCCACCTTTGATATTTTCACACATAACAACTCGACCTGGAGCAACTGGATAAGTTGAGGAACTTGCGCTGCCGAAATAAAACTTAATTGCAATTGACTTTTAATGCCCATGCGGGCAGCTGCCCGCTGTGTTAATTTGAATTCAAACTGTTTCCATAAGTGTATTGGCCACATGGCGGCCACTGCCAGCTCCAAAGACTTCAACTTGGACTTGAACTAGGAGCAGCAGCAGCCACCCGCGGGCAGCCAGCCAATGCAGTCCCTCACTCAATCGAACAATTGCCAAGTGGCGCTAATGAAACGCATGCACTTTTTATTTTTATTTTTTCATATATGTATATGGTATATGGGATATTGATATTGTTATGGGCCATATCGTTTGGGCTATTGGGTTACGCGATAGGCTAAAAACGCGTAAATCAACGCATTACATGCATTGTCCGGCATTGTGCAGCTCTAATGGCCGTTTGGGCATAAACAAACAAAACCGTTTCAGACAGAACAATGACAACAACAGCAACAACGACAGCAACAACAACAACAAGTGGAGGGTACATCAGCAGGCAGCGTGCAGCATCAAATTACATTAAGATCTGAGCTGGCCCGCAGACCAGGCTAACAAAACGTTTTTTTCCAGCCAGGATCAGCTTTCACAAAACGCAACTTAGACATTGAGTCCCCAGTTGCAGTTGCAGTTGCACTGGCCGTCAGTCAGTCAGTCAATCAGTCAATCAGTCAGTCAGTCAGTCAGTCATTGAGCAACACAATAATAACGTTTTAATTGAATAAAAGTCGAACAACAATCGAGCCAGTCGAGCAACAATTGCTTAGCCTTCCTCTTCATCTGTAAAACCCGTAGAGTAACTCTCAGCCCCCCACCCCACCCCTCAGCTCTCCGCCAGCAAGAACCACATCTTTAGTGGCCACATTGACAATTGCCTCGTACTCAGCTGCCCCTGTGCGTGTTCCTGTCTTTTGCCCCAGTCCCTATCCCTGTGCTGCTCCTTGCTGCAGTCTTGCGGCCGCTTTGGTTCTTTTGTGACGAGTTTGCGCCCTGTTTTTCTTTCTTTTTTCTTCTCAATGTTTTCCTCTATTCTTTTTTTTTTTTTTTTCTTTCTTGATATGCCTCTGACTGTCACCTTTCCATCAAAGTTGGCCAGTGAAAGGCGCACTCAATGATGTCCACGTGCCAGGCGTATTGTTTGCCAACTTTTTGTTTTGCTCCTGCTCCTGCTCCGGTAATTGATTAGCCGACTGATATTACAGATACAGACACATTTGTGCACATTTGCTGTGCCCGAGAACAATGCGCAAAATGGAACTTCGACTTCAATTTGGTTCCATTGATGCCGTCCAGCAGGTGGAAGTATTTCCAGAAATCAATGTCTACAGCTGCACAGCTGTTAAATGCGATTCTGAATATTGTTTTTATTGGGAATTCTACGGGCCATACTTTTTAAAGTATTATTTTATTGTAACATTTTATTGAGAATCCTACGTATTAAATTAAGTATGTTTTGTATTGTGCGATTGAATTACAGTCTGAACAATTTATTCCTAAAACCATTAAAAACCCAATTAATACAGACTTTATTTTTTAACTATTTTTTAGAAAATCTTTTAAAATAAATTAAAAAAATATTTTTCAGTGAATATAAATACAAATTATTATAGGCATAAACAAATTTAAGAGTAAGTTAATGCAATCAGAAAGTTATAGATTTTTAAATATTCTGATTAAATTATGAAAGGGGGTGTAAATTTTTTGAAATGTGGTAAAGATATCTAAAGTAAATTTGCGAAAGGATCCGTGAGTTTTGCCTCCTTGGTCAATTATTAAGTCAGTTAACCAGTATAAAATATTTGTAATAGCAGATATTTAAACTCCTTGTCGAAATATAGCTGTGCTTTTCCAATAGTCTCTTCCCACCAATGGCCGCTACACCTCCTGCGAGTCTCATTCTGCTTGGAAACCGCTTGACTGAGATCCTTGTCGCTTGCCTCATCTCTCGTGCTCTGGTCTGGACAATTATCGCCCGCCCCCGCTGCGTTGGCTGTAAGAGAGCGCAACGAAAAGGATCACGAGGCTCAGGATCATTGTCCTGCTGTGCGCCAGACAACTGTGTCAAGCCGTGTTTTCGCAGTGCTACATTTTCCCTTTTTCCCAATCGCTTTTCCATTTTGCTTGTCCGTTTTTTTTTGCTTTGAGCACTTGCCCATTGGCCTGCCAAGGATTTTATAAATGACACACGCGTCCGGGACGCAGTTGATAAATGAAGCTGCCACCGATAATGGATTCTTTTAGTTGCCGCTGTTGTTGCAACAGTTGTTGTTGTTCTTGTTGTTTTTGTTGTTGTTGTTGCTTTTGGCAGTGAAAGTAGCGCCGGCGCTTCGATCCGTGTGGGCCAGCCGGGCTGCGCAAATTTTGATGGTAACTGCAGATAGGCCAAGAGTACGAAAAAAAAAAAGAAAATTTTTAATGAGAATTTGGTATGGGCTGCACTGCTGTGATTAGGCCTCAATTTCTGGTGGTCCAATACCACGTAAGGGCGTGAGATAAGCAAAAAAAAAAAGGTGTGCTATTATCGGTTGCCCGACTAGCATACACCCTGTATTTTGTATCAGAAATAAAAATGAAACATGATGAAATGAATTGGCGTGTCTAGCCCTTAAAATCTGCAAGTTATATTTAAAACGTGCTGGCCAGCTATCGATATTTATCGATTTCAGCTTATTGACTGGGGAGTCGGGACTTATCAAAGCTGTAAAATAAGCATAATTAGAGCTTAGTAAACGATTGCTTAAATTGGAGTGTCTAGCTTGTAAAATCTGCTAGACATACTTGAAAGTTATAGGCACGCAATCGATATTTATCGATTTACATTAATTGGGAATGACGGGGGAACTTATCAATTAATTAAAATGAAAGAACCTTCATCTGCATATGGTAAATGAGAATTAATACCCTAGCAATTGTCTTTGGTGCATGAGCTCGCAGATTGCACAACTGCAATATACCCCTTAATTCTTGACATTTTCAATTGAATATAGGGTATCATAAAGGAATACACCATGCGAAAGGTAATTAAATGCCATTAAAAGTTGTGAGACAGAAGAACGAAGACAGAAGAAGCAACAGATACCGAAGACAGCAGGCAAAGTATCTGTTTATCTGCTGAATGCAGTGAGAGTGGAGTCACACACACGCACACAGAGACAACCAGAGACAGACACACACACACACACACACACAAACACAGAAACATAACAAGTTGAAAAGAATAAGCAGCAGTAACAAAACGAGGAGGAGCAGACAGACCAACACACACACACACACACACACACATATATATCTAAACACACACACACACACTGTTGTGCCCAGGGCGTCTACGTGTTGGCTGCGATTAACATACAAAAGGATCTCTCGCGCAGTTTTGGAGCCGCCTTCTACAACTTCTTCTTCTTGCTGCTGTGCCTGTGCGCGCTCATCCGCCAATCGGCATGAATCACCCCGCCGCCAGCCGCAGTCAGCTCATGTGCTGCACTCGGCGGCGCAGCCAACGCGTCGACACTCTTTGGGCGCAGCAGCGGCTTTTTCTTTCTTTCATTTTCGTTTCTTTTTTTCCCTCTATTTTTTTGGGCACGCATCTCTTCCGGTTTGGTTCTCTGCTCATAGATTTGTCTCGGAAACATGATGCGCGCTTCCAAAGGAGGGCGACAGACGGCGTCAAGTGCGCCGGGCAGGACAATGGGCAATGTGCAACGTGCAGCGTGCAACGTGCAACGGCTACTTAAGCAGCAGTTGGCGCCAGTTGCCAAGCCAGAAAAGGAAAAGGAAAATCGAAACAGTACCAAAGCCAGAATGTCTGGCAACGCTTAAGTTGCCAGACGTCGCGACCATTAGCGACGCCAGTGGACAGTGGACACGGGACACGGGATATGGGATATGGGATAGTCAGCTTTGCAGACAAAGACATGGCACGCCGAAGATTAAATACCCTCTCTTGAACATTTGGCTTACGGCTTTGCAGATATGCGAGAGGCATTGTGATGCTCGAAAAAACAAAGAAGTTTTTAAAGCAAAAACTTATATATCGGCCGATATTGCCTATGGAGATATGTGATATAGTAGCGCGATTATGTTTAGACTTTGCTTAGATGCAAGAAGTATAGTAAAAGCAATCAATGCGATATAGAACTTAGTTTTCGAATGATTATTCCTAAACCAGCACATGATATAGTGGTCCGATTTGGTCGATTCCGACGACTGTACTGCCTGCCCTTTGGGTCTCAGTACACCTAGGATTTGATTCCAATATTCTAAATTTAAGCAGTCCTCGTTAGATAAGTTGACCAAGTGCGGGCTACTGAAACACGAAGTTTCGGGTTCGAACGCCAGGCTAGTAAATTGCTGTTGTATTTATCATAACTCAGTTAAGTGTAGCATTAACAAAATATCAAGATTGACAAATTAATTATGTTAAGTTAGTCAATTTTTTAACTATTTCCCAAATCAGGTCTTGAACTCCCTTGGAACGTATATAGAAGAACCCCTTCAGAGCATTAGGACTGTGTCAACCTAACCAATTTCATTCAATGCGCTAGCCTACAAAAAGCAGTTAGGATTTGTTAGGATGACGAAGTCCTTATGCTCTAAAGGTGATTCTGTAGACGCTCCAGAGCAGTTGAATTCCTAAGTTGGCAAATAATAAATATAATAATAAGGTGTTTAATTCTTCATTTGTTTCATTTAATTACAAAATGATATAAAATAATGCAACTGAATAAATAAATATCAATTCAACAAGCGCTTTTCAGCACTGGCAACCATTAAGTGGCCACATTTGCTAAAGGCAACATAAAAGAAAGAAATAAAACAAATACACAGTACAATGCAAAGGCAAAGGCAAGGGCGGAGGCGGAGGCGGCTCCACCTACCCAGGGCAAAGTTAGCCAGCGTCGTTTTGGCTGGCTTGCAGCACTTGCTGGCTGGCCAACAGCCACAACAACAACAACACCAAGAAGAGCAGCGAGAGCAACAACAAGGTCTGCTGCAGCTCTCTTGGCAAACTTTTGTGGCAGTCACTTTGGCTGCCGCGGGGCCGTGCCGTCCGGGTGTGCGTCGTCAAGTCATCTCCACAAACGGCCAAAAAGGCAGTTGAAATGCATTTAACTGTTTGCCTTGGTATTGGTACACAACGCCGTCCCGCTGTCCCGCTGTCCCTGCCGTCTGTCTAACTGTGTGCGAGTGCGAAAGAGCTGGCGAGTGTTATTCTTGCGTTGGCCAACGTTTCGGCCCTTCTTCTTTTTACCTCTTGCCAACCAATAAAATTATACTAATTCTTGACTTTTTGATTTCATTTTGTGTGCTGTTGTTAAGGATTTCGTTACCTAAACACACACACACACACACTCAGGTGAGTGTTCGTGTGAGTGTGTGTGTGTGGTTGCGGGTGTGTATGTGTGTTAACAGACACTCTAAAAAATAAGCATTGGCTCTCGCTCGCACCTCACGATCACGATCTGACTGGGCCCTGGCTGGCTGGCTGGCTGGCAACCAGCCCCAGGAATGCGTGCGCCGCGCAACACGAGACAGTTTGGTTTTATACTTGGCTCATTGCGCGCGTGCAACTCCCCGAGCAAAGAGTATTGTTTTTTTTTTCTGTTTTTATTTTTTTTTTATTTTCGTTTTTTATTGTATATTTTTAATATACATCAATTCTTGATTCGATGCACACATGTGCCCGACCGATTGAGGCACACGCAATTGGGTCGCAGTTCGTTTAATAGCCCCACACAAAGGCAGAGTAAGTAGCCCGGCGTGCTTAGGCTTTAGCTTAAGAATAATAATATTATTAATAAATAATTTGCTTCGATCATTTGTAAGCAAAGCTTGCAAAGCTTCAGCTCAAGCTGATTAATATATACAGCATTCATTGCAAGGGAGCTCAAGCTAAATAAATATAAAATATATTTCAAGAAATGATGAAATCTTATGCATCATATCTTATTTATCATATATATATATATATATATATATATATTGTTGCTTATAATTTATTTTTTTAATATAGTCGTCAATCAAAACGCTATAGAAGCCATTAGTTATGTATATATTACCTTTAACTACAAATCTTTTTAATTGTGTAATATCAAGCAAAATAATGCTGGTTTTGGGGGCCTTTCCATTTAATAAATATTTTTGGCAGGACCTCGAGCCAGCCAAACGAATATTTATCAAGGAAAATATCCATTTTACCCATAAATCCGCCAAGTCTTCAATACAATATTAATTATATTTATTTTTTCGAAATTTTAATATAATTTCTTTTATTACTAAAATAATGAAAAACCGTTGAACTCTTATAAGCATTGTGAACACTTGTGAAAATATTAACTTAAACATTTTATCTTATTTTTTTTATTATTTTATTCAATCTTAATCGTCGTCATTTTCCGTTAGGAACAGAAAACGGATAGTTTAAATTAAAAAATACAAATAGTTTTAAAAATTTAATTATTGCATTTTTTCACGTTTTTTAACAATGATGATATATTATGATACATTTTTTTTCACTTATGTTTACTTTAGGATTATTGACCCATAAAAAAATCGAAATCGTCAATTGAAAAAAATTCATTTTAGTTAAGCAAAAAGATTTTTTTAAAATATATCTCACTAATAATTACAAATTTTATTTAAGAATTCAAAAAATTTTTTAATATTTTTTTATTACACCTATTATTTATTGCTTGTTCTTGAAAATTGGTGCTTAATTATCAGCTTTATTAAATACAAAATATTTTATTCATTTTTGTTATTGGTTTGAAAAAGTAATTTTACAAAATAGATGAGAATTAAATATTTATTGTGCAAAATAAATATATAAAAACATAATAAATACTATACAATATGTATATCATATATAATAATATATATTATTGCATTACTACTTGAATACAAAATATATTTTCCAAATTCTAATTAGATGTTTATTGTTGATGGTATGGCTTATTTAATAGAATTCTTCCAATTTCTCAAATTATAAACTGACAAAAAACTATATAATATTTGGCTAAGCTTTTTATTTCAAGAAATCATTATTATTTGTATTTCTCTTAGTCTTGCATAGTTTGCTTTTAATATATATAAACTTTTTTCAATGTCTGTCGCTTCGAAAAAGTTCTAAAAGTGTCCATTTTCTTAAATGCAATCCTAAAGAAAAGCTCAATTCACGCATGAGTCAAAACTGCGCTCAGAGCATGGAGACAGCGTTCGACTCAATTAGTGCGTGCGTGCATGTGTGTGTATGCGTGCGTGTGTGTGATGTGTGCTTACGCTCAACTGCTGAGAGTGAATGAGCGACTCAGTCGAAAGCAAAAACTGACGACGCGCTGGCTGCCAGTGGCAGATGGAGCTTCAGACGAGATGGATGCGTGATCATCATCAAACTAATGATGATCATCAACAACAGTTAAACTTGCAGAGAGCGAGCGAGTGAGAGAGACAGAGAGAGGGAGGGCGAGGGAGAGAGAGATAGTGAGTGCTGAGAGCTGAGAGAGCTCGTTTCCACTCAGACGCGACGACGACGCTGTCAACGATGAGAGCCGAACTCGTTCGGCTCGCTTTGCTTGGCGTTCGTGCGCGTTTTACCTGTAATCAGGTAGAGGTAGACAGAGAGGCGTTAGTTGTTCCACAGCGCTGATCGAGTCGAAAACATTATTTGCTGGCCCGTTGCCCGACGCCCAAGAGCCAAATGAAAAAGTGTGCCCAACAGTTTTTGGCGTAAAGCAAAAATAAAAAACTAACTAAAATCAAAAAACGGCTCCAAAATTAATTTGTTGTGCGTGTGTGTATGTGTGTGCGTGTGTGTGCGTGTCGCGGGAATGTCAGACTGACAAGTTGTAAAGGGAAACCCCGAAATACAAAAGCAGCAAAATAAATAAATATAAAATCGATTTAAAGCAAAGCAAACAAACAAAAGATACAGCCGCAAATTTAGAGATACAGATAAAAGAGCTCTATGTGAAGTGCGCGTGGGATTTGCATAGCCAACAACAACAACAACTACAAAGGCAACAACGGCAACAACGTGAAGAAATCGTCGAAATTAAACGTTTCGTGCGACTCCGTTTGCATTTTTATTTTGGCATTTGGTTTGTTGTCACTTGGAAAATATGTGGATTACTGTGCCGTCAGCAGAAACTCCAACAACAACCACAACAACAACGGTAACAACAACAACGACAACAACACGAGCGCGCTGCAAAGGCGAGCGCGTGAACAAATCGCAAATTGAATGTAAAGTTTGAAACAACAAGAACAACAAACAAGAAAGTGCCAATGCTTAAAGTATCTGACAGATACGTAACTCCTGTGTCATGTGTCCTGACAACAACAACAACAATAAAAACAACAACTGCAACTGCAACCACACACAATCAGTGCCAGCGGCTGCGCCTGCGCCTGGAATGCGGCAATAAAATTTTTAACAAGAATTTCATCTATTTCATTTACAATTATCGCAAGCGAAAAAACGTAGCGACCAAACTGAGATTTAACGCATTTTTTATCACATATTTACAAAGACCGTGATTTGATATTTTTTTTGTCTACCCCAGCCCGCTGTGCTGTGCAACACACACGGCTGCACGGTAGCCGCTTGCCACTTAAAACAGCTGTAAATTGTGCAAATATATCTAAAGCAGAGTGCGAGAGCGATAGAGTGCGAGGCAGAGAGAGAGAGAGAGAGGGAGAAAGAAACCAAAGCAACAACAGCTGAGATAAGCGCGCAGCCCGGAAAATCGACGAAACAAATGTAAATGTCATAAATTCATCAAAGCACGTTTGCTGAGGGCCCTGCGCGAGCCAATCCATCAAAATACGCGGCTTACAAATTAATAACTAAAGAAATAAAGTGTAAAGTAAAAAACGTATAACGATATATAACTCTATATACACAAGTCTAGATCCCGAGATACGACAACATAGGAAACTATATAAGACTGAGGTGAGTTCTCTGTTCCCATCCTCAGCGACGGGGCGGGCGGGTGTGTGTGAGTGTGTATCTGTGTGTGTGTGTGTGTGAACTGCAACATTCAGCCCACTGGCCCCGCCTCAAAGGCTCATTTGTCGCTAAGCTTATGTAAATTGTCTCTTAAAACGGGAACGTGAACTTCTCCCCCTGTGAGAACCTTACACAAAGACAAGCCAAGCAAGCAGGTCGCATCGCTCAAAAGTAAAATGCACGACTTACAGATACTCTGCACCCTTCTGCACGCTCAGCTGTTATTCCTAGCCACACACAATATATAAGAAATGGATTCTTTAATAACTTCGGTGCTTACAGTCCGATCTTGCTGAAGTTTTCAGGACTAAAATACGACATATAAACATGTATGTATACCAAAGCACAAGGATATACTTAAAAAACTAGGGTTTTTTCCAATTATGGAGAAAATGGGGAAGGTATCCGAAAAGTGATATATGCTTAAACTATAAATTCTTTACGATAAACCAGAAACCAAGTTTGGGCTAGCTCTTATAATTGAGTTATGCTTAAGAAACATGTCTCGACATCGATATATATCGGTATTATAAAGTGGGGAAGTTATAAGAAAAGAAATATTAATTCCTTTTGACTTCCCTTTGATGCTGATCAAGAATATATACTTTATGGTATCGCAGATGCTTTCTTCTGCCTGTTACACGTACTTGCCCAAAATCCTAAGACCCTTCTATCCACTTACAATGGGTACAGGGTATACAAGGTATAGCAATACCACCAACAAGAATTCCAGAGCCCCCGACACTTAACCCCTGCCAATATGCATAGTCAGTGGTTAGAATTTCATGTGTTACCATTTCAGAGTTCCATTTCATATTGGTAAATGTGAAAATGAGTTGGGCTTAATTTCTGTTTGATTTTTGTGGGGGGCATTTTACATAACTTTACGAAGGGTCAAATGCGGAATGCATTGGATAAATGCATAATGCTCGAGTGTGTAGGATATTTAATTTTTATTGAATTATAAACATTTGTCAGCTGCATAATACTGAAATGAGTAGGGTATTATATTTTCATTTATGTAATTAATAAACATTTTAAATGTTTGTCTGTATAAGTTCTTTATGCAGATGCATTTATGTAAGTCTGAAGTAATGCGAATAATCAGAGCATACAAAGAGTTAACTCTAAGGATTGACTTGTCGCATATGTTTGATTAATTGATTGATCATATATGATTATGTATGTATATAACTGTTTTGTTCTACCTGACAAATATATTTCGTTTCGTTAGCGTTTATTGTTGCATTCAACTAAAGTTAACAAACTAGAATTATTGATATATACAAATATTTAGCTAGCTCGAGGTCTGAGAACCTAACATTCTAATATTATTAAATATGTTAATTTATTAAATATGTTATTTATATATAACCCCAGGATTGGTTAAATTAAAGCTAGTTCTTCCTGCTCAACTTATATATTTAATATAGAAAGTGAAAGACAAGCATAGGGCACAAATATTTGTTATCTAAACCAACTCTGTCATATTTCATACTTAATTTAAGCTTATATTGCGAACGCCTTGTAATCTCTTAGAAGCTTTAACTGGTTGAGAATTTCAAGCGCCAGGCGACGCAAAGCGCACGGCACGCTTATATGCATATATTTTCCCTGCGTATTACGTTTCGCCTCGACTATCTCTTATAGTATTCTCTATTCAAACCAACTCTTCGAGTCGAAAGGGCGTGACATGATATAATTTAGTTGAAATTCCGCAACTCGCCTCGATCAAAATATTTTCACATATTTCGAGTGCGTGAATAAATCTCATAATATATCATAATCGTAAAAGAGCGCAGGGGGATTCCGGGAATGGACATTGTTGGCTGACAATAAAGTACCGTTCGCCCGCTCTTGAGTCTTGTGTCGGCAATGGGTCGGCACAAAGGCCACAAAGGATGTCGATGTCAATGTCCTGGCACATAAATTACAAGCTACATAATATGAATTGTATGCGTATTAAATGCCTCAACTAGTGCCATTGTATCTAAGCATCTTTGTGCAACCAACTAACTGTGAGAGCGTGCTGTGTGCCCTTCTCTCAGGTGTGTGTGTGTGTGTGTGTGTGTGTGTGTGAACATATTGCGCTGACTTTCTACGTATGCGTGTGTGTGTGACACACATCGTTAGGTTCTACTATGTCATCTATTGCCCAATCGAAATGAAAACTTGCAAAAAAAAATGTGTCAATTTGCGCAAGAAATTTGCGTTTGCGTTCTGCGTTAACCCAAAACCGAAAAGAAAAAAACTGTATAAAAAAGAAAAATAAATGTAATTTGAACTTTTCCCAGAGCTTGCGGTTTTGTTCAGCCATAAGGTTGAGGCTTGAAGGTCTGAATCAACGAACGCTCGGAAAATCCCGCATTGCAGTTCAAGTTGCCGGACGGAAAGGGGAAACCCCCGGCCAGGTAGTCCTGCGGCATGCGAACCCATTAAACAGCCAAAATTCTGGGAACATATACGAAACAAACGCAAACAAATTATGTAAAATTCATAAAGCAATTGATAAACAATAGATAAAAATCCAATAAGCAATGCATAATTATGAAAATTTTCATTCAAACCAATCGCCCCAGACTCGGAGGGTAACAAAATGTTCATTTAGTTTTTTTTTATCTTAGGCGTTAGATCTGAAAAAGGAAAAACCCCCGTCGCTGGCAGCGGCACCCCCCAGCGTGTGCCAACCAAATTTCTTGTTCTTCTTCTTTCATTTATAACGAAATCTGAAATTCCTTTGCGCCTAGCGCCTGGTCATATAACAAAATTTTTAGTTTTTTTTTTAGTACTAGATAAGACTTTAATCTTTATGTGAAAAACAACATGTAATTTGTTGTGCCAGCAACGGTGTGTGTGTGTGCGTGTGTGCGTGCGTGTGTGCGTGCGTGTGTGCGTGCGTGTGTGCGGCACGTAGACCTGCTTAAGGTGCCTGCTACGGACTCATCTTGAGATAGAATCTCACAAATTTATTGCCTATAACCGAAAACCGAAATCTATATAGAATACTTTTAATAATTTTCATAAATTTTCCAAGATAAAAGCCGTTTGATTTTTCTTCAACTTTTTGGAAAATGCCGCCTGTGTATAAATCAAAGACCGATAAGTTCGTTTGTCTCACACGAAATAAAAACTTGAGAAATGAGAAATGACGAAAAATTATGACGGCCGCGTTTGCTTCTCTAATTTCCCCAGACCAGCCCAGCCCAGACCCCCGCACCCACCCACCCCACCCCGCTCACTTAACATATTATTGAACCCACTTTCTGTAGTTGTCCGTGTGTGTGTTTGTGTGTGTGTGTATTTGATTTGTATTGAATTTCTAAGCGTAGACACAAATCGCTGCTGCATACCACAGATCGTGTGTCAGCGCGCCGAAAAGGTGCAATGTCCGCGGTTGCAACACCACAAAATATAAAAAAAAAAAAGCGCTCAAATTGAGGACAGAGCTGAGCTGTGTGGGATGGCTGGGCGGCGGGAGGAGTGTTGGCTTGGGCCCAGCCAATGAGCCACAGCTCATTTTCGTAGCTTCTGCTTGCTTGCTTTGCGGCAGGACGCACCTTTCGCCGGCCATAAAACTTGGCTTAAGGAAGCTGCCGCTGTCGCTGCTGCTGTTGCTGCTGCTGCTGCGCTACCTGTGCCAAGCGCTCAATGCGCTCTTACGCTCAAAAACGCACTCACGCGTCGCGTCGAGAGCGCGCTAACAACGCAGCCGCAAACGCATTTGCCTTGCTGTGTGCTCGTGTGTGTGTACTAAGTCTCTATGGTTGTCTCGCTCTGACACAAGCCTTGCGCGAGCATGCGCGCTCATTGAGCGCAGCCAAACAGCTGCGCGCGCTCTCTCAGTTAGTACGCTCTCTTTGAGTAGCAAACATATGAGCGTTTTTACGCCATGCTCTGTGAACGGCGCAGTCAACGTGTGCGTCGTCGCCGGCGTCGGCGTCGTTTTAACCCTATCGACAAATGCTAACAATCTCCTATGTTTTTGTATCGTTTCAGAGTTGCAAGCGACCATGCGCGCATGGCTTCTACTCCTCGCAGTGCTGGCGACTTTTCAAACGATCGTTCAAGTTGCTAGCACCGAGGATATATCAACGAGATTTATCGCAGCGATAGCGCCAACAACAACAACAACAACCGCAACAAAGGCCATAATAAATAGTAATATAACTAAAACAAAACCAACAACAACGACAGCATTAGCAAAAGCATTTAAGCCATTTAACGAGTTACTACTCAGCAACAACAACAGCAGTGATAGTGATATTAACAACAACAACATCAACAAGAAAAACAACAAAAACAAAAGCAAGCATAGCAAAAGTGCCGCCTTGAAACAGTTTAACGAAGTGCATAAAACAAGAACAGACCAATTAGAAAATTCCAAAAATAAGCATAATAAACAGCATAAGCATAAACAATTAACTAATCATAAAGCAACACCAGCAACACCAGCAACAACAACAACAACAATGGCCAAAAAGGAGCTGCAACAACAACAGCAACAAACCGCCATTGCGAACGTGTTTGCCCTCAGTCCCGCCTCCAAGCCCGCCCCCAGCTCCAGCTCCATTCCGGATTCGAGCAATGCGAATACGGACATCGTTTTGGGTGAATTCGAAATGCCGGGCATTGCGGATGCGATCATCGCCGAGGACGAACCGGCCACATATAGCAGCAAGGAGATAATCAAGGACAAAGTGAAACCGGATCCATCCACTCTAGTCGAAATTGAAAACAGTCTCCTGTCGCTGTTCAACATGAAGAGGCCGCCAAAAATCGACAGATCCAAAATCATAATACCGGAGGCAATGAAGATCCTCTATGCCCAAATTATGGGACATGAAATTGATTCCGTGAATATACCCAGACCGGGACTATTAACTAAATCAGCGAACACTGTGAGAAGTTTTACACATAAAGGTGAGTTGCGCCCATCATCTAGATAAGCTATAGATAAACTTTAGATAAACCTATATGCTATAGAGGTTGATAAATGTTTCAAAGTTGGAACAGTATTCGATTAGATATCCCATTAGCTAGGAGTGCACATGGTTATACTAAAATATGATGGAGGTGGGGATTATTAGATGGATAGATAAAGTCGTTTATGGGAAGAAATGCGTACACTTTTTTGTTCAAGTGGAAAACTAGTTAGAGATTTCTTAGAACACTTTGCGTACCCAAGATTCGGGAATATGACAAACATAAATCAGATTATGTTATTAACCTTAGAAACAAACATTAAAAACAGACCTTTAAAACTAACCTCAAGAAGTACTTCTAAATTGTATAAAAATCATAACAGTAGGGGATTTTACAGATGATTCCTTAAAACACAAAAATATATTATACATATATCTATATATATATCTTTATATGTATATATAAATATATAAATATATTTATTTCAATTTATTAGATTTGGAATATAGATTTGAAAACATTTTGTTCTCATTTTTTTGGGATCCTTTTTTTTATATATTTTATTTGTTTTTCCAAGAATCGGCCATTAGTTTTATACATATATTTCTATATATATGTTTATTAATCGAATGGGAAGGTCTCCTCTATATGTCTTTGTCTTATCTGTCTATTAATTTTTTTTTTGACTTAGTATATTTAAAATAATAATTATAATTTTCAAAATATATAAGATTACTATATAAAAGACAATATAATATTTATATATATTGCTTGATATCTATATTTATATTGCTTGATATCTATATAATTAATATTATATTGATTACATATAATCTAGATAGGGAAATAAATATATAAATATATTATTTATATAGTCTTTGATTATGGATTGTAGAGCAGACAGTCTTTGAATACTTGACACATCAAAAAATTCTTAACTTCCTAAAGATAAGGATTAATATTTTCTAGAAGAAACCTTCAAGCGTCACATATTTTCTTCTATTATCGAGTTTTAATAGTATATTTAGAAACTGGAACTAATATAATACTGATCTCTAGATTTCCGTGTATCTATATAGGCAGACTTAAATAAAACAAACAAAAATTTAATTTTAGGAAATTTCTTAGAAAATTTAGGTGTTCAAGGAATTTTTTAAGAAATTCTCTGCAAATTCCTTTAAAAGAAAATATTCCAGTATAATATTCTCCCATTTTAATATTAGAAAACTCGGCCAGGATTTAGAGGAGGGATAATCTAATACCTAAACTGTTAGTTAAATGTCGTGAACTGTTTTTCCACCTGCTCGCGGCCGTGTGGCAGTTGCAACATTTCCACTGCCTCTTTGCTGGGACGCTCGGCAACGCGGTTGAGCAACGCGTACTTTCCAGCTAGCAAAACGCGAATGAAGAGCACGACAGGATTTTCCCCTGAAATTGTGGTTCATCTAAGCGATTTGCATACCTGGCCGCAGCTCGAAGATGCAGCGACATTTTTTTGGGCATCATTCACGCAAGAGCTGTGGAAATCACGCGGAAATTCCGCAGCATTCAAATGAAAGGTCGCCAGGCGAAAGGGACATGCGCCGTGTCCCTTTTACCTGTGACGCCGTTCACTCTTAACCCAAATGTGACCTTGAAATTTTTCTACGGAATTACACCCGGAACGTTTAGCGCATGCGCCAAATGGCTTTTATATTGTGTTTGTAAAAATAACAATTATTATTAAAGCGTATTTCGCATTATTTTCCACAGGATTAGAGGGATGAACAATAAAGCAGTTAGGCCCAGATAGCACACAGATACACACGCACACACATACACACACACACACACACACACGCAGATAGTTGGCTGATCAGGTAGCACTGCAGCACAAGTGTCTAAAGCCAAGTGTCTAAGCCGAGCAACGCATTCGAGTTCGTCTCGGTCTATGTCTTGGTTTTGGTCCTCCCGATTTCTGGTCCTCCGTTTCGTTTTCCTGCTGCGGTTCAGAGAGAATTTACGACTTGTCTCTTTGTTCGTGGTACTTGAGTTTTCTTCTTCTATTTTTCTATTTTCCGTTCTTTTTTGTTGCTGTTGTTGTTGTTGTTGTTGTTGTTGTCGCTAGTCTCTTGGTGGTTGCTGATTCAAATTAAGATTTCGTGCCGAGCCACCTTTGCACATTGCACCTTGCGTGGCCAGCCGCTGCGGATCGTAGCCTGCGTGTGGGTGGGTCAGGTCTTTTGCACAGGCGCCAGTCGTAAAAGTCGGCTCGACAAAAGTGACCGAAGCGACCGCCTCGGGCAACTGGAACGTGTGATTTTCGGCTCGCTGCTGCTTCTTCTTCATTTGATACCCTTGCAGAGGGTATTCGAGATTTGTCATGGAATGTGTAACGCACGAAAGGACACAAGTCGCAAGGCGAATACTTGGGATCTATGCTATATATGAGATACTCTCTATTCTAACTAGTCTCTCATTCTTTAAGCGTCTCTCATGAAACATAACATACCTTTTGAACATATAGAAACAATCGCTGAAAGTTAAGTCATTGTTAGAGTTTTTGAGTTTTTGTTATTTAAAATATCTGGACCAAAACTTGGTATTCAACAGTTTTATTAAGCTTCCTATATACAAACTAAATTTGATGAACATCGGATCTTGACAAAAAGGTTCTTAATTGAAAACATTTTATTTTGCCCAAACTATCTTGAGTAAACTTTTTATATATGAACAAAATCCAATCAGTAAGCTCTTAGGAAGAATCGAATAGATATATTCATAATCAGACTATTATATCATATAGCTCTAGAGAAAGCATCTTTCGACTTTTTGTAAAGACAAACCTTATATGCGTCAAGATATCTTGAGCAATTCCCAATTCCCCTCGCATGTCTCCATAGCCGTAAGCCACATAAGTTAAAAGTGTATTTAAGCTTCTTCGTGCCGTATATAAACTTTATTTAATGTTGAATTTATATTTTTACTAAGCTGCCGCCTTGTTTCTTGTTGTATGTGTTGCAGATAGTAAAATCGACGATAGATTTCCACATCATCATCGGTTTCGGCTGCACTTCGATGTGAAGAGCATACCCGCCGAGGAGAAGCTGAAGGCCGCCGAGCTGCAGCTGACGCGCGAGGCGCTCAGCGTTAGCCAAACGGTATATCGGACCCGCTACCAGGTGCTCGTCTATGATATCACCCGGGTGGGCGTGCGGGGCCACAGGGAGCCCAGCTATTTGCTGCTGGATACGAAGACAGTGCGTCTGAATAGCACCGAAACGGTGAGTCTGGACGTGCAACCTGCCGTGGATCGGTGGCTGGCTACACCGCAAAAGAACTACGGCCTGCTGGTGGAGGTGCGGACGATGCGCTCCCTAAAACCGGCGCCGCATCATCATGTGCGCTTACGCCGCAGCGCGGACGAGGCGCACGACGATTGGCAGCACAAGCAGCCGCTGCTCTTCACCTATACGGACGATGGCCGGCACAAGTCGCGTTCCATACGTGACGTCAGCGGGCGGGAGGGGGGCGGCAACGGTGGCGGCGGCGGTCGCAATCGTAGGCATCAGCGACGCTCGAGACGCAAAAATAATGAAGATAATTGCCGACGGCATTCGCTATATGTGGACTTCCAAGATGTCGGCTGGAGCGATTGGATTGTGGCGCCGCCGGGCTATGATGCATATTATTGCCATGGCAAATGCCAGTTCCCGCTGGCCGATCATCTCAATTCCACAAACCATGCGGTTGTGCAAACCTTAGTCAATAATCTCAATCCAGGGAAGGTACCAAAGGCGTGCTGTGTGCCCACACAGCTGGAGGGCATCTCGATGCTCTATCTCAATGACCAAAGGACAGTTGTGCTCAAGAACTATCAGGATATGACAGTTGTCGGCTGTGGTTGTCGATAGACACACACACACACACACACACAGAGACACTGAGAGAAACAGAGAGAGAGCGAGAGAGAGAGCATCAAATGCTGTTTGGTTCCAAGCCGTCAATGCTTTAAACACAACGCAAACAAAATGGACTGAATATTTGAATTTTAAGTGTAAATCGTAGACTTTAATTGTATGTAGAGCGAAATGCAGCCACGCCCCCTGCCCCCCAACTCCCACATCACCATCCCCTCGCAGCAGCAGCAGCAGCGCCCGACAAGCAGCAGCCGCCGCGCCTCTGTCACTTTCCACAGCCAGGCTTTGGAAATGTTGCACAGAGTCCAACGTGTTGAGACGCCGCGATCAACCAACCAACTGTAAATAGCCACGCCCCCAAAATACCACCCCCAATACTACCCCGCCTCAGAGTTTGTCGCCCCCTGCAGCCATAGTAGCAGTCAACAAAATGCCATAGACCGCACTTTGAGATACTTTTGTATCTTGCAGCTCGCACTGCTGAATTGAACAAATTGTATAAAAGCTAATGCTAAGCTATAAATATATGAATATATAAAAACTGGGCGAAAAGCGTGCAGCTTTGCCCAACAGCCTAATTGTTAATAACTAATGAAAATCAAATAAAAACAACAACTGTAAAAACGAATCAAGAAATAAATCAAGTTCTAAAAAGAGCTTGAAATTATGTAGAGATCAGCTACAAAAATATATTATATAAATATATATATATGTATATATTATATAAATATATATATATGTATATATATATACATATATATATATATATACACTAAATATATACTGCGTATGTAACTCTCTTGTATATGTACTAAACTTAAATACTTATCCTACACCCTACACACACACACACACACATACATACATACAAACTCACCTAGCTACACACACACACATAAATATCGACGCAACGGTATTCAACTTCGTGCCCCAAAACTAAACTGTAAACTGTATAAAGCAAAACTTCTTAACTAAACAAAAAGAAAAACTAAAGTTAAACTACAACTAAAACCTAATTTAAATTCTAAAGAAATCAAAAAGAAATAAATAATATAAAACTATCGTTTATTGTTATGCGTTTTAAGCTAAACTCGAATAAAATAACCGTATGTTAAATATATGACTAAATTAATGTAAATGTAGCAGTTAGTGTTAAACGTTAAGCAGCGCAGCATGTTGAAAAGTAATTAGTAAAAAACTAAGAAAAAAAAAACAAAAAAAAAAAAACAAATATATATATACGTATATATATGTATATGCATATATACAAATATGAACTCGAAAAGCAAATATCGAAACGTAATTGCGCCCTGAAGTGGCAGAGCGCGCCATGTATTTTGTAATTTTCTTATAAATTTTATTATTTTATTTATTTAAAACAAAACAACAACAAAAAACCAATATATTTGATGAATGATGAGCATTTGCTGATGATGATAACGATGAAAATGATGATGATGGTGATCATGATGAGGAAAGTTGAAAAAATATAAAAGAAAAAATTTTATTAAAAAAAAAAACAAAAACAATTTAATTGCGCAGTCTTTTCATTATGCTGACAATGTGAAACGTTTGAAAGCTAGCGACGGTGAGTATCTTAAAACTAACCGTAAATCCCCCCTCGTCATATACCTTCGATAGCTCAGTTGGTAGAGCGGTGGACTGTAGCGGTGCAAAGCGTAAAGAGTAGATATCCATAGGTCGCTGGTTCAAATCCGGCTCGAAGGATTTATTTTGTTTGCTTTTAGAAATAAGAATTATTTTTAAATTTATTTTAAAATAGTTTTACCTTCAATATTACATATATATGACGTCTTTTAGAGTTTAGCGTTTAGAGTCTATAAATAAATGCTTCAGATACAGAAAATTTTTTATAGAAATAGATTTTTAACTGAATGAATATTTTTATATATAAATTGATTCTGAACGCAAACAGATGTCATTAGAAAGGGATGTCTAGCTATAGTAATTGAATGTTATTGAATGCTAATTAATTAATTATTTATATTTCATTACATTTCAAAATTTGTGCGCATATTCGTAATCTATTATTTGAAAAAGAAAACATATTTTGAAGCAAATTTATATATTTTGAAATAATTATAACTTTGGATTTTCGCAAAGCTGCATACAATATGTCAATATGAAAAGCTGCACTCGAAACTCTCAGCACAAGCACGGAAAAATATTTAAAAAAATGTTGGTACGATCCTTCGAGCCGGATTTGAACCAGCGACCTATGGATGTCTACAATTTGTATATCACTCTACAGTCCACCGCTCTACCAACTGAGCTATCGAAGGTCTACATATGGTCGTGCCCAAAATGAGTTTATAAGTTGCTTTAAAAAAACAACATTTTATTGAAAAAAAAATAAAATTATGCGAAGCACATTAAACAAAGGCGAATGCAAATGCTTATCGCAGCATAAAAACTGGCCTCAGCCGTGGGCATTACGTGTTGGTCGCTGCTCGCGATAAGATGATAGCGGGTGCGAGCGAACTTAAGCGCTCGCAGGTATTCCAGATAAAGCGAAAAAAAAACTATAAATAAATAAAGTAGTGTATAAAGAAATCACTCAATGTGCGAGCGATTCGGATTCGCATGAAAAACGCAACGCGTGTCGGTTAACAATAAACAACAGTTGGTAACAAATGTGCTTGTTTGCGCGCGCATCTCACTCTCTAGCTGGAAAACTATATGAACACGGGCCGTAAACAATGCCTCAACGAGTAAAATATTGACGCATGAATTGAAAATGCGGCATTAGAGGCAGACAGGCAACAAAAAAATACTTGATTATAATCAACAGCCAATTTATCAATGGACTTGTCAGAGCTTTGCTAATTAATCAAGCTAATCTTAAAAAAGCAACCAATTAAATGGAAAGCAATTATTATATATATTTTTTGAAATCTTTTCAGGTTAAACATACAAATATTCAAAATTCTCTTCTAAATTTGATCTAATGCCTTGTAAAATATTCTTTCAACATAAAATGCTAACATATTTACAAAATTGTTGTGTGTATGTATGTATTCTAAATGATTTTGTATTATTTCTTATAATTGCTGATCCAATTATTTAAAATAAATAAACATTACGTTCTTCTTCAGCTCACGTACAGTGCACATGCACACAGAAGGTTTTTAGGCCCAAAGCTCAATGCCATAGAAAAAAGCTCTTTCCATTAAAACACATGCGCGATAACGAGCACACATAGAAACATAGAAGCAAATGAGGTAAAACAATCATGTTGTGATCTAAATATGATGCAACGGTGGGTTTTACATGCATATACTATACATATATGTATATAGAATACTATTATAGATTAATAATTATGTAATGTATTTGTTTGCATGCGCTGATAAGACAGAGGATTGCCCCAGACACGCAATTGATGTTTTTTTTTGTCTCATAAAACTGACTTGATGCTATTAATAGATAACTCCGGAACACACAAGCACACATACACACACACCCGTTGCAATGCCGCTTCAGGTTCGACTGGGATACATCAGAACTAGAGACTTGAGTCCATGTGAGTCATCCGGGAATTTTATTTATTTATTTTTTATTTTTCCTTTTTTTTTTTATCAACGGCCAGTAAATTAATTTATCCAGGCCCTGTTGTGCACTACAAAGTCAATTTTCGGCTCAATTAAATGACTCATCCGGGCAGCAAAAGATGCTGGGAGACACACACACATATACTCACACATACACGCAGCAGCAGGCAAAAATGTGATGAAGAGTTTGAGGCAAGGGAATCAACTGTTGCTAAAAAAATAAAACCAAGCTAAGTACATATTTTGTCAAAAAAAAAAAGGTGTTTGAAAATTTCCTGGAAACTGGCAATTTTTGTAGATTTTGTCAGGCAGATAAGCCGCCCACACATACCAAAAAAGTGTAGGACGCAGGAAAACTAAGATTCATTCAATCATAGCAGGAAATTGATACCGAAGATCAAGCGAGCGGTCCCGAAAACTGGAGAGATCTCGGCGCTGCGATAGCGCCAAGAAAAAACTATTTGAGTCATTCTTAAAAATTATGAACATTTGTTGCAAGATACCTGACCAAATTACACTCTCGGACGTTGCTGGCCGCGCCGCGGGGCACTCGCCGAGGGGGCAATCATTTTCTTATCTAACAAGACAGTTTGGGCAATCGATCCAGCACAGTTTTCCTTTATTATTTTTATTTCTTTTTAGGTCTCGTATACCTTACTCAATGGATCACACAGATTGCCGCACGGCGCTTAGAGCTGAGCTGTACATCTAGTGTGTGTGTGTGTGTGTGTGAGTGTGTGTGTGTTTTTGTCAGTAATTATCCGTAAGCTGTCAGTTTTTTCGCTCCGCTTGCTGCCCTTGCCTTCATGTATAAAATGTATACATATATACAGTATAGATAGATTAACTGATATTGCCGCATGCTGCTGGTTGGTTTTTTTTTCTATACCCTATATAAAATGAAAGCGAGTGCAGCCGGGTAGCATAGCTTAGCCCTTTCTTCGTTATAAGCTATCGTATGGTATATAAAGATCAGGAATAGTACTCGTACCTCCTACATTAAAAAGAAACCCCTTTTTTAATAGCCTGAGTCTTATGCTTTGGCATATACGCACTTTTGTATGTCATATTCAAGTCCTGAAAATTTGGTTAAAATCAGACTATAAACAGCCGAGTTATTTAAGATTGTATATCATCTAGTGTGGGGCTACGGAAAGAAGAAGGAGCACATTCGCTAAGAGGTTGTAAGCCAGGGTATGTCCTAGGCGGGCACTCCCGACTAGAGCGCCCCCTTGCTTGTTCTTTTTATGACTTGCTGCCTTTTTTCTGGTGTTTTTGGCATCCTAATTGGTTTGTTAAGTATCTCGCTCTATCCTGTTGGCCCTCGTGCGCGCGTGTGTGTGTGCGTGTGTGTGAGTGCCGTCTCGCTTATCAGCAAACACTTTGCGCGGCGCCGCCGTCGTCGTCGCTGCGGTAGTTTGTTCTCGGCCAGGCTAAGAAGCCAAGTGCGTAACCACCTGCCGCCGCCTCTTACTCTCTGATAAGGCAGCAGCTCTTTTTTGTGTTGCGCGCGCGTTTGCCGCATGATTCACTTGTTGCCCACAGGCGAAGCCACAAGCGCAGCCTGCAGCAGGATGAGTCACCGGAGTTGGCAGTTGTACGGGTTTCTAGGTGGCCCCGTTAACTGTTGCCTTGATAACAGAACAGACGCAGCGCCCCTTGTTTACTGTTAAGCTCCGTGTTGTTTGATCCAAGCACGCCCTAACAGCCGAAAAGCTACAAAAACACGAACGAAAATAACGGCAGCGAACCAACGACAGCGCTGCGTACATTGCTGGCGCTGCAAAGCTCGCTTGCTTGCTCGCCTTATCGCTCTCTCGCTTGCACACACAGTCGCACGCTTACCGCAGCTTTCGCTCAAGAGCACAACAGACATACGTTTTGATTTATTCACTGCTCGCTGATAACTCAACTTATTCACCACGTTCGCTTATGTACGCGTTTTGACGCAAACGACACATCGACCTTCGATAGCTCAGTTGGTAGAGCGGTGGACTGTAGAGTGATATACAAATTGTAGACATCCATAGGTCGCTGGTTCAAATCCGGCTCGAAGGATCTTGATTTTTTTTTTGATTTTCTTATTTTTTTTAATTACTGTATTAATGTAATGTGTTTATTTAACACATTTACTTATTGCCAGTCGAATTTGTGGCATATTTAATAAATTAAAATATTATTAAAGTTGTCTATGTAAACATTTGCAAGGCTTTGTTGGATTTTTAATACAAGTGTTTGGTATAAGAAAAATTTAAATGTAAATATAAGTCGTTTAAGTAAGTTAGTTGTTGTTGTAAGCAGAATCAAGGCTAAAGAGAGTTTTATTTTTATAAATCATTCTGAAATGGGAATTTTTTTTATTAAATTTACAATCAAAACTAAAATTGTGCCCATGCCAAAATGACTGAGCAAACGTATTCATTGCTGGTAATAGCAATCTGTTTATTTTTAACACCTGCATGCATACACCTAAATGCTTTAAATGCTTAATTAATACAAGGAACTCAAAGCTATTAGTTAAGAGCAGAGCTCCGACTAAGTTAGTACTACAATAGGAAGGTAGTCCCATTATTGCTGACATTCCCATTTAGAACTGATCTCTTTAAGGCTGAACTTAATTTCTATGGGCCGCCAAAGGTAGGACTACAATTGGGGGCAGCTCAATTTGCATGGACAGACGGTCGGCATTGAGGCATGTGCCCCAGGGGCACAGGCAAACGGGACAACAAAGGCAACGAAATGTCTGTCAAAAAGTTGCAGACGTCCTGCCGCTGCCGCTGCCGCAGTGGCTGTGGTTGCTGACTGGTGGCTGCTCCCAAACAGATGCTATCAATACATCATTTGCCTTTGTGGCGCTGTCACAAATTCATTCACCTGTTCTCGGGCCACGACTTCATCAACATCCGCAGCCAGCTACAACTTCAGCTTCAGCCGCAGCCGCAGCCGGCCAGACAATTATATTGCGTTGATCTCCAATTAGGCTGTCGAAACTCCATTTACAACGGGCGTCCCATAAAATATGAGACTTGGCCTTTCATGAGCGCACATATAACACAAAAAAAAAAACCAAAAAAACCAAATTAATAATAAAATTAACAACAACAAAAATCGACTCTTGCTGTGCCGCAGCAAGTTGCAAGTCATCAACGCATCTCCAGCTCCTCTCAGGCAACATCATCATCGGCAAGTTAAGTAAATACAAATATGAATGAATTGCTGCTCGCTTTTGGATCTTGTATCTCTCGATGTGAAGATCTGGATCTTGGCGAATCATCGGCATTGTGCGTGTGTGTGTGGAGTGTGGAGTGTCCGGGAGCGCAGCTTGAGTGCACGCTCTATATGTTATATCCCCGGGTACCGAACAGTTGCAGTTTTTAGCCTTTGTCTCGTTTCGGGTGCTTCGCTTTCAACAACTGTTTTACGAAAAGCATCTCGTGTAATTTGCTGATCGAGCGCCCCTCACATGTGGCATGCGGCATTTGGTAAGTGGTAGCTGGGAAGCCCTAGGCATGCCTCGAGCTGCGCGCTTTAATTAGTTCAGCACTCGTTGCAGCCACAGGCATTTCATTGGCATTTGCATGCCAATCTAACGATCCGTGCTAGCCAGAACTTAATACCCACAACTCTCTAACACAAAAACAACACTCTTTGAAATTCCAATCAGAAATGAGAAAGTTCAGGCTGCACCGAAAGCTGATACACCCTTTTTATCATTTACCGATTTAAGAATTATTTAAGGTCAAACTTTTTAATAGAAGAAACTACTATAGTACATTTGAAATCTGCTGATTATAACTTTTTAATTTTAATTTCAATATGCAGCACAACTCAAACTTAAGGATGCTAGCTAACTTTTTTGGTAAGTTAACGCTCCCAAATTAAAGATAATAATTTATTTTTATTTATTATTTTAGTTGGAAGTGCCCGATTAGAGGATATCCTGAACCTGCTTCTACCAACACCAAATACTCGGTCTGTATATACTATTCAAAAAGCTAAATGTCAAATTTGGTGATTTTAGTCGTTAAAACGTAAGAAACTTCCTTAAAAATAGAATTTGAATATCGCTTTTTATCGATTGCTTGGAAACGAGGCAAATTATTGATTATCGAAAACAAACTCGTACTGCACGGGCACTATAAAGAGCTACGATCAAATTTTGAAACCTTTCATAAGCTCTTATAGATTCTGAGATCGACGAGTTGATCGGCTTTTGATGCTGATCAAGAATATTTATACTTTCTGGTGTCCGAGATGATTTCTTTTGCTTGCCCTTTTTGCCCATTTTCAATGGGTTCAGGGTATAACAATTATATAAGACAGCGGCCTCTCTTCGATATTTTTTCTACGGCAATGTAGATTTGAGTTTCTTTTCCCAAAAATAATTAGGTATATAATTGTTTGTCGTATTATAGGGCTTGAGCCTTAAAGCTCTATAGTGCTCAAGTACATCACATTTTCATATTATGAGCTCAGTTAGAGTATCGATAAGATATGGCATTTTTATTAACTACACGAGAGCAGTACAAGCTTTAAAATGGGGCGCCCCACACACACACACACTCACGCACAGACGGATGCTGCAACCAGATTGACTGAATGACGCTGCCACCAGGTTGTGGCAACATGCAAGCCGAACGCCGCGTCGCTTTGTCTGCAGCTGCGGCCGCCAGTTTTGCTTTCGCCAGAGACTTGCAGCAGCCGTTGCTAAAAAAACAAAAAAAAAAAAGCAAACAGAAAAAAAAGCAAATCTTATTAAAGCGTAACTAAATGCCACGGATTAATGTCTAACAGGCAACGTGGCAAGCAGGTGCTGCGCATGGCCACTCGCAAATGCCACTCGAACTGGTGGCCTGACAGCGGGCCGCAGCTAGGAGTCTGGCTAACCTGGCGGACCCCACAGGCCCAGCCTATGGCATTAGCATATAAGCTGTGCCCGTCTAATGAAGCAGCTGATGCAAGTTCGTTGCCTAAGTCTTCCCAGTCACGCCAAACGGAAGCAGCAAATGTGATGCAGCACCAGCAGCAGCAGTGGCAACGAGCTGCACTCGATGTAAATTTGAATAAAATCAAATCAAATCAAAACAAAACAATTAATCAGCATTACAACAAACACAAAGGCTGAAAAAGTCACTTGGAATCGTTTGCAATTAAGATTTGTCTACGCTGCAATTACTAATTGATAATCGGATTAAGCGCTGATTGAAGGGCTTTTGTGGGGCTTGTCCAGCAGATGGGGTCGTTGTATTTTCCTTAACTTATCAATAACGGGACACTTTTTCAGTTATATGCAACTTTTTGGCTTCCCATCCGCTCGGCCTCACACTTTTTCGCAAAAGATAACCCTCTTGTGTGAAAAATGAGGCTCAAAGATCTTTCGAGCGAAGATTTAAGTTAGATGTGATCTAATCATTTAAATTCATCTAAATATTGAACATTTCACATGCAACTGTGGAAAATTGGCGGAAATAGAGTACGTGCGCATTATTTGTTTACCTTTCGATTGGCTTCAAACTAATTTTCAAAAAGCTGTTTAAAAATTTAATTGATTCAAAATCCTCTTCAATACAAAGATTGTATTAATTCTCGAAAAATGTTGACTTACAATTTTGGTTCTTAATTTGATGGTATTCAAACTCATTTTTTATCATATTTATTAATATAATTATATATATATCTATGAAAAATATAGCTTCAGATTTAATATGCAAATGTGTGGAAAAGCGGATATTAACCGGGCAAAGTCTATTGATTTTTCATAAGAAATATTTATTAGATTTTAGTTTTCGACTTAATCGAATATTGTCAAATTCTCGAGAAATTGACGAAGGGCAACGATATGGTTCAGTTAAATAATAAGTATATTAAGTATTTATTTATTTTATAGGGTATTCTGTGTATGCAGAGTTCCCTTTGCTGCGTTTGCATTAAACAAACAAAATTGTTTTTCATATGTGTAATTATGAATGCAACTTCGATTGCTAAGGCAGCGTTACCGCCCCCACAGCCCTCGTCCGTCCCCTCGTTGCAATTAATAAACTAAAGACTGCATTTAAAATTGAAAATTGACACAAGTGACTTGGCTGGCCGACTCGATGGGGCTCTGGGTGTTAGTTTGATTTATCATTTGCTAATTGAAAAATTATACTGCCTGCTGCATTTGTCAGGCAGTTAGTTAAAATGTTGTCAGCTACGAGTAGCTGCCGCGGGTGAAGGGTGGGTGGCTGAGTAATAGCAGCAGCGGGTCGGTGCGGGCCGGCGGGTGCGGAGGGGATTGCGGAGTGGCTGACAGTGCCAATTTATTGAATGATCGGGCGCAAGTGCCCCGGCCAACTTGTAAATGATACAACTCTGGAATTTTTTCCTAGGAATTTTGATTGAGTTGAATAAACAATTGCCGCTCAATGATTGTGTTTTTTGTGTCGTATTTAATATGTAAACGAATTGTGTAAGTGCTGGGCGCTAAAAATAGCTCGGTGAATGCGAAAACGAATGCGAATGCGACTGCGCAGGCGATTCGAGCGCCTTTCGCAAATAAAGCAATGCAAACAAACGAAAGACTTAGGCAACGAACTCGCCACAGCTCGCCCAGCTCGCGAGCAGCAGCAACAACAAAACAACAACTGCTCATTGTTTGGCCAACGAAAATTTATAAGCTACCAGGCAAATCAATGCACATAAATAAACAAAATGTGACGTTGAGCGAAAGACAAGCACTTGAAGTATTTTAATTGTCTAAATGCCAGCACTGATGATCGCCACCGATCGCCGATCTACCGTTCTACCGATCTACCCATCTCCGGTTCACCCGATTGCCCCAACTCTGACAACAGCGGCAACAATAACAACAACAACAGCAGCAGCAGCAGCAATAACAATTGCACTGCATCGTTTAAACTCTGCTGCAAGTTTGGAATCAAATATTTTTTATTGAAAACCATTTATGTAATTTTACTATAGAGAATAACTTGGAATATAATAGAAAAGAATTAGGGAACACATATAGAGAAAAACTTGGAATAGAATAGAAAAGAACTTAAGTATTGCTTCTTGAGAATACCTTGGAATATAATATTAAATAATTAAGATAGCCGTATGGAGAATAACTTGTAATAGATTGCATTTTCTTACATGTCTATTGAAAGGTGTAAGATTTTGTAAAGCAAATGTTCATTAACAGCTACCTAATCTAAATGTTGTTAAAAGCGCGCCACAGAGGCAGAAAATTTGTACTGCTTGCTCGCGAATATGTTATTAAAGCTCTGTCCAAACTGTATACTTATGTAAAGTTTGCATTGTATATGTGCTCTTAACAGCGTCAACTTAAAGCCTATACCTGGTTAACATAAATAAAAAATGTTAGTAAAAACAGTTTATTTATTGGACTCAAGTCCAATTTCAAATATGCTCATCTATTGGGAATAACTTTAACTCCTCTTAATAAGATATATTAACTTATAATAAAAATATAAATTATTAGCAAATTTATATTTAAAGAAACTAAACTGCTGTTGGACAGTGTTGCTGCAAGGCTAAATCTGAGCTGCGAACTGGGAACTGAGAGCATCTGGTGGAGAACTGAAAGCTGTGTTGGAGCTGTAGCCGCTTGCGCCTACGACAATTTATGTGTTGGCTTGAAATTTCTCACAGAAAACAAAGGAAATTCCAGGCGACTTGTGGAATGTTAAGGCGAGTAGCGTGGCAAGTCTCGAATACAACTGCAATTGCCCAAGTCCGAGTCGACGAGTCGACGATTCCCGATGCCGAGCTGGAGTCCTCGATTGGGGCCGCCGTTGCTGACATTTTGCATTTCGTGCAACGCATTCCTTGGGGCGCTGCTGGGCGCATGCGTACCACACACCAAGGAGGAGGCGACGACGATGGCGACGCAGACATCGACTCTTGCCCAGCATTGACACTGATGAGCCGGCGATGTTGTCTCTGTGTGTGTTTGCCAGTGGCACACACTCTCTCTCTCTCTCTCGCTCTGGCTGTGTGTGTGTGCTTGGCTGCATCTGGCAGTCAAGGTGGTCACCCCAAATGCAACACGCAACAGCAACCAGAACAACAGCAACAACAACTGCGGCGTGATTGTTATGGCTGCGTTGCCAGTTGCCAGTTGGCAGTTGCCAGTTGCCAGTCGCCTTGTTCCCCAGTTGCATTGTAAATTCGTAAAACAATAAAGAAATAAATTACTTTCGGGCCCCAGTGCAAGTCGCAACTTCAACTTCATCTTCAGCAAACAAACTCGAAAAGTCCAAGTCCAAGCTCAAGAACTCTTGTACTTGGGCTCGTGTGAGCCAAGGAACAGGGACAGACAGCGGGACGACGGCAGATACAGTCGGACAGACAATAGCACAAAGAACACGACAAAGCGTTGAAATCGTCGTGCCTTTTGTCTGGACCCGATCCGCCAGACCAAAATGGCCGTCAGTGCAGGCTCAATTCAGCTGGGCCAGCCAACGCGGCAACTGCAGCCGCAGTCGCAGTCGCAACAACAGCAACAACAACAACAACAACAAAGTGTACGTCCTCCTACAATTCTGTTGCCCCAACATAATGTCTGACATGAACTTTGCGCGCTGCCTGAAATTGCAATTTTAATGCAATTCGTGAGCCGCAACCGGCCAGCCAATCGTTCAAGTCCAAGTACAATTGGACCACCCCGGCTGCAAATGCAGCTACGACTGCGACTGCGACTCCGATTGCCATAGGGGCTGCCGGCTGGGGCTGGCCAAGGAGTCGCAAGAGTACACAAAAACATATATATATATATATATATATATATACATATATGTATTTACAAATATAATGGCAACACCCGCGCAACTGGCAGATGATACAAAGTAACATAACTAGCCATGGGAGCGGTTCGATAAGTTCTGAACTGTTCATTTCAATTTCCAGCAATTGGAAGCTGTTTAAATTAAGTAAACGACCTTATGCAATGTTATCTAAAATATAGGAATTACAATACTATTTACAAAAATACTTAATAGTTATTTTCACAAAATTTCAAAAACTAATTTATATTCTATTTTTTTTTTAAATAGTTAAGATTTATTTAATATAATAATTGATATTAATTTTTCATTAACTATTTTTGTATTATTTCCTAATTTTATTTTTCATAAATTTCAAAAGGAAATTTATATTTATGAAAAAACTTTTTTACTTGAACAGCAAACTATTCGAATTTATTATTTATTATTAGAATCGATCATAATATTATTAATGAAAAGGGAAATAATAATATAAGTAATAGAGCTTGAGGCCCAGTTAACAAATCAGCCCACGTTGAAATTGGTAATAATTCATAAGCGACATTTAAATAAATTAAAACAAATTAAAATCAATAATAATAGAGTTGGTAAAAATTCGAAATATTAGAATATTGCAATAATTATCATGCTCATCTATATATATAAATTAAACAGTTTAAGAGAAATGATTGATTGACTAACTGATTGATAGACTGATTGACCGACTGACTGATTGATAAGTAACATAACAGTGAATAGTGAAAATTTCTGAAACGCGTTTTTAAAAAATCGTTTTTTTTTATATTTGAAGAGAACCAAGTGTGGGAAATGGAGAGAAAATGTATTTACATTTAACGCTTCCAAGTGTATTATTGGTGGTATTTCATATTTATAATATATATCTTCGAAAATTATAGGTAAGAGGTTATTTGTGTCGTACAAGATTGGTATATTGCACATTTTTTTTTTTTTCGGATAATTTACTCATTTTTACATGACATTCTAATATTACTTTTGAAAGAGAGTAAAATGAAAAATGTATATTTCCCACATGCAAATCATTTTTTACGCCCTGAATATCAATTATTTTTCTTAAAAGAAAAACATTTTAAAGAACTTTACAAAAAAAACTAAAACTTAACTATAAGTACTAATAATAGGAGAGAGTGCGATGTTCAGTAAAATATTATAAACTAATGAATGTGAATTCCATGATTGATAAAATGTTATAAACTAAATAAAAAATTAAATGAAACTTAATACAGGCATTAATAAGAAAATTTTAAAAGCAAAATATAAGAGCTTTTAAAAATAATGAATAAATTCAATTGATAATATTTCAAAACGTGTACACCTATAGAATTTAAAAAAAAAAAACGCTGAACACACATTTTTACGCTTTTATGTACATACATTTTTATCAGCAATAATTTATAATTGTGCTCACAGTTAAATCTAAATTTTTCTCTTTCATTTAAGTCAATCTCTATAATTATTGATAAATCACTGCAATTTAATAATAACAAAACTTAATAGACGAGCACAAGTCGACAAGACTGCCTTATAATTGCCCCACACAGAGCTCAGTTATCGTGGATCATCATAATTTTTATAGACACACACACAGAGACATATGTACACGCACACACATAAAGACAATACCTCTTCGATCGTACCTCGTGTACATCTTTATATGCTGCTTTGCTCGAGGCGAACAGAAAAACATTTGGCGTTGCCAACATGTCTGCCATGACAAAAGCCAAAGCCAAAGCGCACACACACAACGAGCCTCGATTCTTCAGTCTTCAGAGTCGAGACTCGAGTCTCGAGTCTCCAGTCTTGAATCTCCGTGTCTGCTGGGCTATCGACTTGAGCCGTGGAGAGACTACTGACAATGAGAGTCTCATGAAATGCCAAAATGTCTAGCTGCGAATGCTACACGGACAGCAGGCAAAAAAAAAAAACATAAGTAAAAAAAATTAAAAAAAAAGAAGCAACAATAAGAAACAAAAGAAAAAAACTCAACACAATGATTTCAATAATGAACTGTATTTTTTTTGTGTAATTTTTTTTGTATTTTGTGTGCCTTGCCGCGAGGGTTTAATCTAGATAAACAGACAAGCCACAAAAAAGTGCTTCAACAACATGAGCCAAAGCGAGGCTTCAAAACTCGTTGTTGTTGCTGTTGCTGCTGTTGTTGCTGTTGTTGTTTCAAGACATCGTGTGTTGTTCATTTGGCTCGACACGCCCCTACCCCTAGCGCCTCAGCCCCTGTGCGCGACCACCAGGCGACAGCTCAATACATTTTGCGCCTTTTAATGGAATTCAATTCAATTCTTATCGTGCTGCAAATTATTGTTATTAATTATTTGAAAATGAGCGCGCGCTTAGAAGCGGCAGGGGACTGTTAGAGGCGGCGGGGAGATTAGGGGGCGGCTGAATGGCTAGCAAGGGGCGCGGCAGCGAACGGAGGCAACAACAATTGCTCAAGGGCTGGGAGCGACACGCTGTCTGTGGCTGACTGCGATCGTACGAGCTGCCTGATTGAAGCATAAATAATTTCATTATTATTATTTATTAGTTGTTGTGTTTGTTGTCGTTGCCGTTGTTGTTGTTGCCGCTATTGTTGTTGTTGCTTGTATTGTTGTCGGTGCGGGGCGCACCTTTAGCAAATTAGAAATCGCCGCATTCGCGTTGATTGCGGATTAGCCCCTCAACTTGAACGATGACTGACTGATTGACTGACTGATTGCCTGACTGATTGCCTGACTGACGTACTGACTGACGCCAACTGAACTCACATTGAACTTCAAAATAGCGTTCATATTTCATCAGCTTTTTACACTTCATTTCTGTTATAAATGTTTAATATTCTCTTCTTGCTTTGGCTATTATAGATAACTCGGCAAGTAAGCACGAAAAAACTGAAATGTCTGAGATTGGATTTAATAATAATTGAAGCTGACAGGTAGCTTGACGTCTGTCTTATTCAAGACGTATATGTTAGCATATTTCAAAATGTAGGACTAACTAAATATATGATTCAATGACAGTTGGTTGAAAGATGAAAAGCTATAGAAGAGGGAGAGAAAGAGAGAGAGGGATAGACACACAGATAGAGAGAAATAGAAAAGAGAGACAGAGACGGACAATTTTCATCATCGAACTTTAAGTTTTCTTTTGCTGATTTTTTAGTAAAATATTTATAAAATAACAAATTAATGATTATTAGTGAGCTTTTTTTAATATTTTCAATATTTATTCCAATGTTTAATCAGACGAGAAACTTGCTTGAAGCGCAAAGGTTTTAGGCAAGGCAACAAAGCCTAAAGAAAGTAGTCTGTAGTTTGGTTCACAGTTCGATTTTCGAAGAGTTCATTTGTTACACATTTTTTAAAACATTTATGAAACAAATCGATTTTTAATTAATTTCTGCCCGCTGTGCTGAGAATATTGCAAGCCTTAAATATTTTCATAAGCAAGAAGCGGGCTACATTTTATCTCTATTTTTATGTTAATCAAATTAATTAGTTAATTAATTGAAATATATATATATATCTAAATTTTTAGGTTGACAAAATTTATAAGTTAATCAATTGAAATGTTTATATATTTTGTATTTTTCAGGAAAAGTTTCCCATGTAGTAAATGAAACTTTAAATTTAGTTCCTTTTCTAGCAAATGTTACATTTATTTTCCTATTTCTGATGTGTTAAATTCTCATAAGTTGGCAAACAAAGCGCCCAATATAATTGCTGACTACAGAGTATGAACTGATGTACACTAAAACATTAAAGTAGTTCAATGTCTCAGCTATAGTATATTGGCTGCGTTGGCCTTTAGACAGTTTCTTTACTTGTTTTGTATAATCTCAAGATTTGTGCCTCTTTGATTTTTGCTGTGCAGCTCACAAGTAACAATGTGAGCTATTCATGGTGAGACGTTGTCAGCTTTTTGACATTTGCGCCGCGGCGTGCCAAAAAGTAGCGAAGCGTGTGGCGATCGCAGATCTCAGATCTCAGAGCTCAGATCACAGATCACAGTTGTCAGTTGTTAGTTTTGTGGCTAAATACAAATTGGAAAAGCCAACACAGAGGCAGCCGTTTACAGGATGAGCCAAGCAGATGAAGATGAAGCGATCGCACACAGCACAGCACAGCGGGCAGTTCATATAATGATCATTCATCATCATAAATGAGGGATGGCGGGGAGCTGGTGGCTGGAAGAATTGTGCTCAGCTTTCATTGGGCATTGCCTGCAGAACAAAAAACAAATAAAAATGTCTGTTTCTTGGCCTCATGACAGACAGAAAGGCCATAAATGTGTTATACGAAATACGAAAATGAGCCTTCATATGCTCTTTAATGATTTGTAATGGCTGTCGGTTCCCACTGGAGCTGTTGTGGAGCAGTTTGTGATACGCAACCCTCAAAAGTCGATCAAGTGATCGATATTGAGGCGAAATTCATTCAAATTCACTTTTAAGGCCAAGAATCTTAAGTGCTTGCTTCTTGAAGTGCTTTTAATGGTACATTTTTTTGGGGATTTTTCTGAGAATCAAATTGTAATCAATATACGAGAAAGTTCTGTCACGTAAGCATATTTTCGGTAACACAATTTTAAGATGGCGATATTTACGTATAAAGAATCTACAACTTTGGACAAGTTTTAAAACACTCAACTAAGTATTTGTCATTAATTTCCGAAAATGTTCTGGTTTTTTAACAAATTTTCTTAGTTTTTCTTAATTTGAAATTTTTTCTTTCAATATTGATTAAGATTTTATCAGGGATAAAATATTTATACTGTTATTTATTTGACTTAAAGGTTAAATGTATTGTCATATATTTGTATGATTCTAATTGAACACCGAATATCTTACGTCGCAACCATTCTTAGCCTTATCGAATGATAAGTTTAGAAACGCTTTGACCAAAATCAAGCATAAGCTATCCATCAGTTTGTGTCTTAAGTCTTTTGTTTTGCAGCTCAATTTTGTATTTGGACATGGGTAAATTTATTTAACTTTCAGCAGCATCTAAGCAAATGGATTCGTAATGCCAGATTCATGTTGAACGCCATGTGTGTGTGTGGTCCAAATCCTGACCACAAATTGCTAATCAGCCCATCAACCACACACGAACACGAACACACACACACACACGCACACGCACACAAAGCTGCAACAAATTTATGCGGCTTATTAGCGCGTCTCAAATATTTTCGCAGCAAACAAATTAGCTCCACTTAGGCGGCGTAGATCTTTCATGGAATTGGCAAAATTATTTCATCAAATATGAACACTGACAAACAAAAAACCGAAAAAAAACGATAAAACCGAAACGCTGTTAGCTGCCTTTTTTTCTGCTGGCCAACACCCAAAGTGTCTATGCGCACACCTTGACTATGCCGAGTGGCTGAAGAAAAATCAAAAACCGAAACCAAAAAAAAAACCGAAACAAAACCCAAGCCAAAACGAGACATAAAAAAATCATATAAAAAATCGTTAATAAATTTCACATATACAGCGTGTGCGTGGAGGGGGTGCAGGTGGAGAGGTCGATGAGGAGGATCAGCGGCAGCAGCAGCAGCAGCAGCTGGAACAGACGGCCGTTGGGCTGGTCACAGCTGCAGTCGAAGGGAGCTAACCTTTTATGTGGCCTGCTCTGGGGCTTGGGCATGCCAAGCCGAGATAATCTAAAGTAAAACTCGTGGAGCATAAATAAAAAAGAAATTACTTAATTTCTTAATAATGTTGTGTGTTGTTGTTGTTGTGTTTTGTTGCTGTTGTTGTTGTTGTGTTTCTGTTTCTGTTTGCCAATGGCTTGTTTCGACAACTTTTTTATAATCCTTTTAGGCCCCGCGGCTGCCGCTGCCGCTGCTGTTGCACTGTGAGAAATGCTGCAGTGCTTCATCAATCTGCTGTAGTTGTTGTTGTTGTAGTTGTAGTCGGCCTGTGCGGGCCTTTGCATTCTGTTGAAATGAAATCTTTATTTCCTTTCGTGACTATAATTAATAATTTTCGGTTTGCTTGTTTTTGTTTTCGGTTTGTCTTCGCTCCCCGCATCTGTGTATTTATGTGTGTGTGTGTGTGTGTGTGTTTGTGTGGCTAGTAGAGCTGGCTCAAGGAGCAGCAGCAGCAGCAGCAGGAGCAGCCAGCTCGCAACTGGCCACTGATCACACCACACACGCAGCAAGCTAATGATGACCATCAGCGATCATGATGACGATGATGATGCTGATGATGTGGCCAAGCTAAATGCGCTGCCTTCTGCGTTATCACAAAAAACACAAAAGTAATAATAAAATAAAAAAAATCAAGAAAGAACGGCACACCGAAAATGAAATACTCTAGCTTATGCAGATGCGTGAGGAGAGCAGGTAAATTCTTACTTGCTGAGTTTGTTCTTTAGATATCTTGGTAAAGTTTTTCCTTCCTACGTCAAGACCTATATGATATAGTATATTATGCCTTATGCATTTTGTGACAAAATTATAATACCCTTTGCCAGGGTATGAAAACAGAACACAAAATGTTTTATGCCACAAAATTGTTGGTTGTTGTTTGTTGCTGTTGTTGCCTTTTTGGCCGCCTTTTTTGCATGGTGGCCAACATGTCTCCCGTGGTTTGTTTTGGCCTTTTCGGACTTTTTGGGTGGTTACTGGCACTTATACTCCTTCAGTTCGTGTGCATGAGTGTTAGTGTGTGCGAGTGTGTGTAGCTGTGGCATAAAGCAAATGCCCGCGTAGTAAATCATTTCCTAATTAGCGGGCAGTCGAAGCTTTTGAAATGCTGCCACAGCCGCCAGAAGAGGTCTTTGCAACGCACTCTGGAACTGAAACTGAAACTGCGGCTGGGCTTGGCTCTGGCTTTGACTCTGGCTCTGGCTCTGGCTCTCGCTCTCGGTCTGGGTCCAATGGGGCAAGGTTTTAGTGGCATGCCATGGCAATTGGGTGGGCAGGTACCGCTAATTTGAATATAATTGCAGGCCTATTTGCATGTGGGATGAGCCCTCAAATAAACTAACTCTAAACGTTGTGTCGCATTCTTGGCATAGTTCTTGCCTCTAAGTTGCAAGGTTAAGTGGCAGCTGCAGCTGTTGTCATTTTTTGACTGAAATACATTCAATAAAGTCTCGGTTAATGAATATCTTCAAAATAGAAATAAAATGTTTATAAAAATAAAAAATATTTTAAGATCATTTTTATTATCTATATTTATATATGATTCTTCCACTAGCCACATCCTCTTCTCCCCATTTGATTTTAATGCTCTTGAGACTCCGAATTTTGTATTCCAGCTAACAATCGACCTAGCCTTCACCCATTGCCTGTCAAGTTCGTGTTCTAAGTCTTTTGTTATTAATATCTGCAGTTGAACATATCATTGTGCATGTAATAAAAATATATGCTTAATCATAAGCGTAGCTATATTTTTATACAAAATTGTCTTATATATTTTATCGCAAAGATGCAGAAAAGCACCGCAAGAATTTTAGTATACCTATCATATTAAAGTAGTCTATAGATAGCCTCAATATACATATTAATAGATTTCCATTTGCTGTACATTATTGTGCCTGGTACTTTGATTAGCTGTTAATTTGCACAACTTCCGCCAATCGATTGCCACTGGACAAGGTCAGCACGAGGCTGAGCTCTGCGACAGCTAATTGAATACACAAAACTGAAGACACAGACAGGCACAGCTCATACCGACCCAGTCGCAGTCGCAGTTGCAGTCGCAGTCGCCGTCGCCGTCCGACTGCCATCTGAAGTTGGGCCCACGCTGCGTATGCGCATTGCAAGATTGGCAGCTTAATTAACGAAAGTCTGCGATGCGACTGCCTTCTGATGTTAAAAAATTAAGTGCAAATGGGCAATTAAGTGAGTAATTTATGAAACAAAATTTTAGCAGTTAACGGGCTTATGGACAAGGATCAGTCGATTGCTTAAACAAATTGAGTGCGCCCCCATCGGCCATATATAGGTATACATATATATATATATATATATATATATATATATATACATATATATTGTGTATCTGTGTATTTGTAATCAAGTAATCGAGTATTCGTTTTGAGAGCGTGAGTATTTTTGTATTCTTTTTGCATTGTATTAACTCATAAATTCGAAGTTCGTTAAGAATGTCGAAATAATAAATGCCGCTGCCACATTAAGCCCCCAACGAACAGCAACAACAAGAGCAGCAGCAGCAGCAGCAGCAGCAGCAGCAACAACAACAACAATAACAAATAATACAACAACTACTGCGAGCCATCAACAAAACAATGAACAATCGATTAAACACAAAAAGCAACAGCAGCCAACAGCAGAACAAAGACAAAAACGCCGACAAAATGCCGAAGACCTCAACGCATCCCATTGGACAACAGATGCAGCAGCAGCAACAAAAACAACAACAAGAACAAGAACAAGAACAACAACAACAGCAGCATCAACAGCAACAGTTACAGCGAGAAGCGCTCCACACCAAGCGAAAATGAAAATTTATTAAAAATCAACTCGCAGTGATATGCAAGAAACCAGAAAGAACAATATATATTTAGAAGGAAATAATCCCAGCTAGGAATATGCCCAGTAAGTGCCTAATCCTTAAGGATCAGCTGTGCAGCTTAACTATTGGCATTCGCTTGCAGAGGCTGGACTAGTTTATTATAATCAATCATTATATCCCTTTGCAGGCCGACAAATTGGTATAAGGTAAGCCCTTTTATATTACACTCTGGAAGGCCTGCATCACAGGCTTCAGTAGAACTGCGTCACAATCTGCATTTAGCTGTTTGGATATGCAACAACAGCATCCTATAATCATCTGGACATATTTGATTGGAAATATGGAATATCCCATCCTGATACCACATCCCTAATGTTTTATTCTACAAAACAAATCAATTAAGCACAAAATTATGTGATGCATTTGTATTTAATCCGCTTTTGCTTTATTTTAAACATAATTATAATCCAACACATGCCTGATTGTGATCTGGTTTTGGTTAGCTAAAACACCCTTTAATTTTATGCATTTATGCAGGGTATCAAAAGTCGCCAGCAGACACAAAAGGGCATTGCAATTTGTAGCGCAGCGTCCATTAACATAAATTAAGGGAAATGCCCCGGCGACAATGTCGCTGTGGAAGTAGTTTCCAGTCGCCCCACACACACACACGCACACGCACACACATACGCAGACCAGGCACAACACACCACATAGGACAGCACACATTACACCAGGCCGAGATGGATGCAGTGCAGCAAGTGGCAAACTGAGGCCAACGCGGGCCAATTTTATGTGGAATTTATTAAGAGATGGGCTAACAAAACAATTTATGCCTTTTTAATGGCTTATTAGCCATTATTAGTCGCGCTTATCGCGCCCGTCTTCAAACACACACACACACAAACACACAGAGACACTGACTGGGTCTCTGTCTCAGTGTCAATTTCAGTCGCCTCTGCTGCCAGCTGCGTCCTCGAACTTGGCCAGCGCTCAAATTTCAGCAACGAGCGCGGCGGCTGCTGCTGCTGTTGTTGTTGTTGTTGTTGCTGTTGTTGTCGTTGACAAAAATGAAAAATTATCGTAATAAATTAAATTTGCTATCGCAAGGCATTAATTCTGGTCACAAAAAGAACAACAACAACAAGAACAACAACAACAAATGAAAGGAATGTTCTGTGCTGAGTGTTTGTTAATTTTTGTTCTCTTTTCATTTTCTGCTTGTTGTTCTTGTTTATTTATTTATTTATGCTTTTTTTTTGTTTCTTCCAATTTTAGAAACAGTTGAAAGTGAAGCTTAGCGCAGCTCAGTGACAGTTGTTGTTGTTGCTGTTTTGTTATATATATTTCTTACCCTTGTTGTTATTGGTGTTGCAGCTGTTAATGATGATGACATACAAAAGACTTAGGCAACGAACTTGCTGGCTGCTACGCCTGCATCGTATAAGTTACCCGATTGAAAACAGTTCAAGTTATTTTTAGACCCTGATCGGATTCCAAAATATACGAGTAAATTAATATCTAATAATGTTACATTTTTTCTTATAATATATTAAACCTTTAATTATTTGGGCAGAGTTGAAAAAAAGTACGTCCAACTAAAAGTTGGCAAATTGCAATTGCAACTAAGGCCTTAAGATTTTAAAATGAATTTGCTTGTAAGTAATCAAAAAGTAAATTGTGTTATTTTTTTTTATTTATTTGTTAAAGGTTTCATTAGAGAAATCATTTACTTGACTCAATTTGCCTGGTATATACAGAAATATCAGTTTTGAAACTTTTTAAAAAACTATTTTATCTCAACCTTTGTGAAATGTGAATAGGTATAAATTGCTTTTTAGATATATAGACATATATCTGTTTTCATTCGGTAGCTGTGGCTAAATCCTAAGTCTTAACCTTATACTAAGGCAACTTTCGTTAGCGTTATCTATGGCTTACTGGACTATAAATAAACGTGCATATATATTCTTTCTATTTACAAATATGGCTTCATACTAAATCTAAACCTTATATCAATGTGATGAAGTGTAGTTTGTCTTCAGACTATTTTAGGCAACTTTCAGGAGCATTACCTACGGGTAACTGGACTTAAGATATATAAACATTTATTTTCTATAGTTAACTATGGCTAACTCCTTGTCCATGGCTCAGTGTAGCCAATTTGTCTGGCATCAACAATAGTTTTTGGAAGCTCCCCACCCATATGTGTACATATGCTGAAAATAGGCAAGCAATATCGCTTGGGTCGTTGGATGGGCTGTTGTATGTTGGCGACGTCTGGTGCCAGTTTGGCTGTTGTTGTCGCGGTGCGCAGCGATATGAAACCTGTATGGAATTTTTGACAAATGTTTAACATGCGACAGCTGTTTACCCAATAAATCCATTAGCTGTACAAACAACAACAGCAGCAACAATAAATTGTACTATTGACAAAACAATGCGGTTCTGGGTGTGACAGTAATCACTAATTGTGGCTTTTAATTTATCATTAGCAAAAAAAGAAGAAAAATACATTGAGAAAGAGCCAAAAAAGAAAACAAAACACACGAATTCTAAGACGCCATCAAGCGCAGCAGCTAGATAAACACTTATACTAGCAATATGTTCGAGTTATATATAGTCTAGCGATTCATCCAGTAAGTTGTTTACTATAATATTTACTATTTGAGTTATGCCAAGCGCTGAGCAGCTGACGGCGCAGACAGCGCAGCGCCAGATACGTTGGCAACAGTTTCCAAAGCAAAAGACTCAGGCAACAAACTTGAAGCAACGTTCAAGCCACACGCTAAAACACACACTCTGACCAATTTTTCACTGATAAGCCGTGTGTGTGTGTGTGCGAGTGTGTGCGGTGTATTGGTGTAGCGAAGCGTAGCTGCATCTTATCTGGCCAATCAATCTTTGTTGTTTGTTTAAACACGTTTCATAAAAATTAATTTTTTTATTTATTAAGCAAAAGCATTTTATGGCGTGCTGTGAACAGAGCCCAAGCCCAAGTCGCAGTCGCAGTCGCAGTCCGAGATGCCGTCCGTGTGCTCAGAGAGAAACACCTGCTGCGATGGGCAGCAAACGTTTTCTCTCAGCTCACAAGCGGCTCAATGCTGCTTAGCGCATTGTTATTGTTCTTATTGCTGTTGTTGCTGTTGTTGTTGTTGTTGTTGCGTTATTATCATATGATATCATCACCCGAAATTCCTCGCTCGCAAATAAATCCAACAACTAAATGAATTTCAAATTCTTCTGCCCAACGTCCCGCTGCTTTGTTTGCAGAGCATCAGCAGAAGCGGCATCATAAAATATTAATTAATTAGTCAAAGATTCGGTTAGAAAGCGTGCTTCAGCACACACACACACACACACACACCAGCACACATACTTGCTTTGACAGGGAGCTTGATAATCGCTTTGATAGTAAAATTAGATAAGCTTGACTATCAATTTCTTTTGTATTTGCTTAACAAATCCAATCAAGTTCAAGTTTATGGCATCACGCAAGCTGTCTCTCTCTCTCACCCTCTCTATCTGTCTCTTTCGCACTCGCTTTGCATTCTCGCGCTAGCGAACATGAACGCTGCGCATTGGCTCTTGAAGTTGAAGAAGTTGTTAAAGTTCATTTATTGTACTGAAGACGATGAGAAAATCAACCAAAAACAGAATTCAGACTGATTTGTGCGATAAGCAATTTTATTTTTATGCCATGATTTAATGAATTTTGTGTGGCTCAAAATAAAAAATTGTAAACTTGTTCCCAACACACACGGCATTTAACCCATTAAGCTATAATTAATTATAACATGACCCAGAGCGCAATCAATTTTCGTGGAGCGACAAGAATAGCTAGGAAATTATACAAATTTTAGATTTAAAAATAAAAATGAAACATACGTGACTTTTCTAGTGAATAAAAATAGATTTTTATAGTAAATTTACAAGTCCTGAATTTATTTTCTAAATTTTTTAAACAATAAAATCTGACAATTATTAAAGTAATTAAATATAGAGAGTATTGCAACTGCATAAACATGTTAAATTGTGCGTAACAGGTTTTTAACATGCTTTCATTTAGTTGCCAATAGCTGTCAGCTCATGGGTTAAGCACAAAAGTGAGCTGTACTACATGGCGTATGAGCAATAAGGAAATGCGCACCAGAACGTTGACGACGCCCACACGTTGCAATTTGAAGTGCATAACAGAGAATGCACGATACGATTTTATGAGCCCGACTGAGCACTAAATCAATGTGCAACAATTAATGTTAATGTGTGATGTTAAATAAAATGCTGAATATATGACATACTCGCCACTCGGGATTTGTGCTCATATTCATAGACATACTTCAGACTCAGACGCGCAGTCGTACTTGGACCTGTTCCTATTAAGATTTGCGTGCCGCGTTTTATAGCGTGCACGTTTTAGTAATATGTCAAAATCAAAATACGCGCGCGCCTCGCTGCATTTGCAATTAGTCAACGTCAAAGTCAACGTTAACGTTAACGTTAACAACAACAACAGCAACAACATCAACAAATAGTTCGCAATGCAGTCGCAAATTAATTGGCTAACAAATTACAAAACAATTAGAAGGCATTCCTTAAATGGCAACCAGCCCCCACACAACAACAAAAAACAGCTACTAAAGATGCGCTCAGGCATTTCAACTATGCAATTGACATGCAGCTGAAATCAATTGCAAAACGTCGACGACTTGAATACCCTAATCTAAATGTAGATTGTGGTCTGTCGCCCGATAATAAGCGGAGGTAGAACAAGACTTAGAGTAAAGCTGGGTGAAAGAAAAAGGAACAGCTTGGCACAATTTAAGGACCTCATTTTGAAGAAGGTTTCAAATTTATTATTTATGAATATCCAAATAATTTTGGAATTTTGTTAAAATATTCAAAGAAATCGGTTACATAATACAGATTTATTAAAAATAAAATGTTATTAAAGAACTGAAATTTTTATAAAAATATATTTTAATACAAAATATTTATGTAAAAATGTATATAATAAAATATAATAAAAATAAGTCGATTATCTACTAGATTTTCTAAAGTTAAAATCATATCAAATTAACCAGTTAAACTATGTTCTTTAAATTTGTTTTATATTTTTTGAAATACTCAATATTCTTTACATTAGTTTTTAACACTTATTTTACATATATATAATATCCAAAGACTGCCAACTGCCTGACATAGTAAACATGCCCGAATTCGCATTGCCTGCAGCTCATATATCGAAATATTTTTTGTGGCATTTGCTAACAAGACTTCGATTTTGTAAACAATTTTTTTTGAAATTGACAGACGCGATTTCAATTGCCCCAAAATATGCAAAAGGCGCCGCTGATTTCCAGCTAACTCGCAAGCGCCCCCGCCCCCTCCAAAAAAGAAATAATGGCTGAGACCGGGCGAGACACTTGGCCAAACTGGTTGCACAGTTAGCTCACCTTGGTGGTCCGTTGGCAATTGTTGGCTCACGATTTTATAGCTTACACAGATCGCGTAGAGACGCGCTGCCGCACAAGTGCCGGCTGCTGGCGTGGAAATATTTCAAATACTTTTCTAATAGCCGCTCGCATGAATGAATTGTTTTTTCTTCGTGTTTTTTTTTAAAGATATTTTCATTATGGCCGGGCCAAGCAATTGGGCTTTAAAAAGTGCATTTCATGCCAACGGTGATTATGGCAGCGCACACAGCGGCAATTTGAGAGCTAAATGGCATAATTATTCAAGAATTTTTCAATGTTTTTAATCAGCAATGTAGAATTAATCATATGCATTAAATACTTAGGATTGACATAGGTTTAGCACGATATGTAGATCAAGTGGAAGAGATTAGAAATATATAAATAAAAGCGAAAGATTTTCTAAGTGTAAACTGCGAGAAATTACGAAATATTGCTTCGAATATTTAGGCATTAATTAATTAAATTATAAAAAATTATTATTGTTAATTATTGGGTACAAAAGAATTAAATTATTGAAACATTTTTTTATTTAATTCAAATTTTTGCTTATATCTTATTAAAAATATCATATTTTATTGATTAAGTTCCTTGATGCTTAAATGTACCCAAAGTTTTATACAGTGTAGCACAAATAAGCTCGGTCTTTATATGCAATCTGTCTCAGGACAATTAACAAATTGCTTAGAAAATAAATTTAGATGCAATTAAACTTAACAGTAGTGTTTGAGCTGCAATGAGTTTAATCAATCTGTATAAAATTATAGTTTGTTTATTTTTTATTATTTTTTTTTTGTCTTGTGTCTCAACTATTGTCTAAGAGCTCCGAGGCCAAGTAATTTTGATGATTGTGTAATCTTGTTATAAAGCTGACAGCACATCTATTTATTTAATTTAGATACTCTAAAAATGCAACAGTTAAAAAACAATTCCCCGCCCAAGCAGATTCCCACCACAACAAATCCCTCCAAACCCATATCCGATAGCCTGCCCAAAACAGTTCCTATTATCATTCAACCTCATAAACACTCTATATATATATATAAAATTTCACTAAAATGCATACTAAACCTTGCTTTTAGAAATTCAATTTTGTTTATTATGCCCCGCATTCGATCTAAACTCTACCTCTACTCTCTGAGATTTAGCAAACGGCAGCAATGTCTGTGAACTTAAATAGACCATATTTTATGCACATAATAAAAATTTGCTGTTAACTTCAAAAGTCTATAAATAACTGGCTTACTTCATTAAGGGTGTGGTCCATAAGAAATAATGTCATATAGAATATGTTACTTGGCAAGTTCTGCGAAATGAAATACTTTGGCGGAATTTCAAGTAATTCAATCACGCATTCCGATTTGTTTGCTCCACTAAAAAAATGCGCTTCCTCAGCAGAATCGATGTCGGCATATCCAGACTTTATTTATAGACTAACGATATGTTTCGAGTATCAAAAAACTGAACGCCAACTGCGAGGCTTTGATCCAGAGGCGATTTCAGCGCTTTACGCACCATAAACAAAGATTCAAACGAAATGCGAGGCTCAAGGCAAGAAATTGCAGACAAATTGTCGCCAAAAAAAAAAAAAATAAATAAATAAATAAAATAAAAATACACATGTAAACAACATGAGTTGATGTTGTTGCTGTTGTTGCTGCTGTTGTTGTGCGCGTGTGTGGCAAGGCATCGATTACAATTGCACTCGATTGTTTATACAATTGGAGCTAATGGAACGGCCTGTTCAAGTGGCGGCCCCAAAGCGTCTACCATAAATTTCCAAAATGTCAAAACAATAAAAGCTTAAAAAACAAGCGAGAACAACAGCAAGCCGAATATTATATACCCTTGCGGTCATGTGCTTAAGCTTTTTGCCAAGCTGCGAGTAGCATAGTAAAGCTCGTAATTGTTGATATCTTAACCATTAATGTGGCAACTATGTATATATAGACAGACGATCGTAAATATATCGCCTCTGCTGTGGCTACTGATCCGTAGTGAACATATATACTTTTTGAGAAGATGACTTCTTCTGTGCGTTACGCGTTTCATGCCAAAATTAGAATACCCTCTAACATAATAATACTAATAAATTAAGCACATGGCAACATCCAGGGTAGGAGGAGCTGCTGACGAGAGGGTTGCAGAGCTGCTTAATATGACTTTTGATTATTAATAAATAAAGCTTATATTTGTTGTTGTTGTTGTTCTGGCTGCTGCCGCTCAGTCTGTTCATATTTTATTTTATGGCGCGTTGTTGTTGTTGCTGCTGCTGCTGCTAAATAAACAAAAGGCGTGTGTCGGCGCTGACGTCGACGTTGACGCTGCCCCAAGGCTTTGACTTTGAAAAGCGTAAAGCGGCTTACGCGTTTGGCTCACACACACAGATCTGCGGATCGCCGCAGCAGCTGGAGCTTCAGCAGCGGCAGCTCGGGTTCTGGCTTTGGCCCTCGGTCTGGGGTGCCACTGAGGCTGCCGCGCTCGTCGCTGCTGTCATCACATAACAATTTCGCCAGCTTTCGCTTGTTGTTGCTTTCATATTTGTTGTTATTATTATTATTATTATTAACTTTTTGGGTGCTGCAGGGTGTGACAAATGATCCAGGCAGCAGCAGCAACAGCAACCGCCGCAGCAGCAGCTCGCGACGATGCGCAAAACTTGTGGAGCCAAAATGTCTGGTTTGTTGTTTGTTTAAGTTGATTTGTTATTGTTATTGTTGTTGTCGTTGTCGTTGTTGTTGCTTAAGCTGGCATTTACGCACATTACTCTGGACTGGTGTGTGCGTGTGCTAGTTGTTATCTTGCACAACAGTTTGTATGCATAGAAAGCTAACGCTTAATGCGCTGTGCTTTATATGTCGTAACATTTAAATATTAAAATTTTCTTAGAATTTTGCACTTCCCTGACCAAATTGTTATAGACGTATACTATAAATATGATATACCGTTTGTAGAACTTTTAACTGCTTCCAAACAGGGCGCAACTACATATAACTATAGCATGATATTATGGATGTGATATCAAATGATCTATATATGGAAAAATTATAAATAACATTTTAGTTGAAAAGTCACGGAAGTAGATTAACAGTAAAGTTTGCCATTAATGCTATTAAATGTTGTTTGTTTTTTATATATATTTTAAAAACATAATAATATTTTAATTAAATTCTTACAATAAATTATTGGTTCGCCTGAGGCATTAAACACCTCTAGTTGTATATGTAGTTGGCATATTGATAGTTAGTATATAGGGTAAGTATCGTTGTACTGCTTGGTATAGTAAGGTATATAAGGATTTTATAGTAGGGAGACAGACCCTAGTTACAAGTGCAAGTCCCTTACAAATAGAACTACCTGGTATAGTATACGGGCTCTGTAGAAGGGGGACACACCTTAGATGCTACTAGTTAAGTATTCATTCACTTAATTTCGATTTCATTTTTTTTCATTATTTAACTATACAAATTCAAGGTAAATAAAAAGCTAAGAATGTATATGAATTAAAATATTACACTGCTTCAGTATATTATAATTATAATTTAAGCATAATTTTGTGAAGGAAACCAACTTATAGTTAATTTATTCGTGTTAAGAATCTGACTGAGAAAGAGAGGGGGAAAGGAAGAGAGAGAACTGACCACGGCATCTTATTTAACTTCAGCTAGGAGGATATAATTTTCGTCTCAGAACCTTACTCTTATATTACGTCTATAAAATTTGAAGTCTTCATTTGTTTTATTTAGCAGGCAATTTGATGAGCTTTGCGTCAAACATAATATCTTTATAAGCTTTGGTTAGGGTATTTGCTTATATGTCAACAGGTTTAGCATATTGTGTGTATTATTTTTACGATCTAGCCATAAATAATGCTTAGGCTTGCTGTGACGTCTGTGTGTTTGTGTGTGTGTGTGCGTGTTTTTGACCATAGCCAAAGAGCCGTTTAAAGCAAGTCAAAGTCAAGTTTTACGATATGCGCAAACATAAATTACGAACTGCTTATGGGTTTTCGATTTAAGATACTCGTCGTACAGATGATGATGCCCCTTTTGTCTTGACTAGACTAATTTATCGGTATTTTATTTATAAATGCGCAATTTAATGTGGATGCGAGCCGAGCTGAGCTGCCAAAATGGGTCACTAAGCGTGACAGTTATCGAGCAATATTGCGGTCAAAGAGTGTGTTTCCAATTAGATTGACCGTGTCGGAGAACAAAAGACTTAGGCGACAAACTTGGCTGGCTAGCATGTGGGCGTGCGAATGGACATCCGAGTGGGCGTGGGCGTGCACAACGGCAACTGGCTACAATTACGCATGCTAATCGTGTTGTCAACGTAATTAAAATGTAATCGCCGTCGGCCAACTAATGAGCGACTTGTCATAAACCATATATCTAGCAGGGTTAAAGAGGGAATTGGCGGGTGGAGGCGGGGGGTTAACAGGGGCGTAGTTATAGTAAATAATATCTTAATGGTAAATTAAAGCCACAAACGCGTTTATTCACCATGATCGGTTAGCATTTGCAGCCACGCCCCCGCCCCCGCCCATCTTTCCCGTTGACTCGGTCTGCGTTAGTTTGTTCCATACCGAAACCGAATAAAACCTAGTCTATTTTTGTATTTAGCGGCTTTTGTGGTTAACACTTTTTACTTGCCAACTCTTTTTCTATATATATATATATATTTTGCATTTTATGATTATTTATGGCACAGTTTCTGCGTGTGGTTGTTTGGCCCAAGTGTGAATACACATAAGTGAGCCGCGTGAACAGCGCGTGGGCAATAAGTGAATGTTATGGCACTACAAGTGACATTTGAATGGAAGCCGTTTAAAGTTGAAAGGCTCTTGTCACGACTCAAAGGCCACAAAGATCACAGCCGAACACAATAAATGTGCTAATCGACTGATCAGAGCATAAGGCGAACAAGATATCGTTAAGATCATGTTTCTCTTTAATCTGTCAGCCATCAATCTTTCGTCGTGTTACTGCGGCGAGTACTCTCTGCGATTTTCATCTGAGCTGTTTTTTATTAAAAAGATTATCTTAGCACACTACTTTATCACTGTTTTATGTTTTTCATAGATTTTTTTTAATCAGCGAATATTACGCAGATAAACTTTTAATAAGTTCGGCCTTTATTTAAATAAATTTATATACATTTATCTATTTTTGTTTAAATTACGCCTATATTAATTACATATAGATATCGAAAATTAAACGTTATCTATTTATTCCTTTGAAATTTTATAATTTAATATGCACTGTAAACTGTGAAGCCATGTCCACGGCAAGTCCCAGCTGGATGCAGGGTAGCTGCTAGTCGGACTCCATTCACTATACATATATTGTTTATATTTTTACAATTTGTTATTTTTACAATTTTTAATAATTTCTTAGAGTTTTTCACTTGACTCTCGGATGAATATTAACCATTTTTTAAATGTATAACTTCCCACAGTCTTAGTTATAATTTCCCTCTAAATTTCTTCCACACTCGGCATTTACCTATGGAAACTTTGCCATGCCCGTCATTTGGATTCCTCCCTCTTATGCAAATCGCCTTTTCCACATCCATTACACGTCAGTTAACTTCAAATCCAGATTAGTTTGTATAAATAACAGCATTTCTGATAGCGACAATTTGGCTTCTGCAATTCGCCGCCGTTGTTGTTGTTCGTCGTATTCATTAGCGTTTGGTCGTTTGGGGCTATAAGCGTCGATTTTTCAATATTAAAAATGAAAAGTGTTGGCATTAAGTGGGAATCGAGAGGTGGCAGCCAGGCAAGCAGGCAGCAGGCAGTGTCTGGCATATTACTCATACGCAGCGTTGCACCTGTTCAGAGAGCGTGTCGGAACGTCAACAGCCGGCGGCAAAACTTAATTACTAAGCAGGAAATATTAGCGCACATAGTTAAAGCAAATAAAACTAATGAACAAGAAATATTAATTTGGCAAAATAGAAACACGCAACGAAGGCAGCTGGAAAACCCCCAACAGCCAAAGCCGCAAAATCAAACGAAACGAAACGCGAACCAACTTTCAATTGAAGTGCCACAGCGGACACACATTGCCACGAAAAACTTGAACATGCATTTTAATTGCAGCCCAGCAGCCTCTCAGTGCCGAATGCAAGGCAAACAAAACTTCAGACACAATTTGTACAAACACACCAGGCCAAGCACACACACACACACATACAGAGAGAGCAAGAGTTGTGCTTTAAACAAATTGCAGAGAAGTCTCTAATACACTAACAAGAGTATATTCAGGTGAATATTGTACTAGTTGGCATGTTATAAAATCTTTCCAAAAAGAGAAATATTTTTGTTAGACAATAAAAAATATTAATAAAAAATATTATAGTAATATAATAAGGGCCATGCTTTGCTCTTATAATTTATCGAGGTGCATGTTGATATATATCGGAATGTAAAGATTAAAGCAAAATCGTTTGCAACTTTTTAACTATGAATACATTAAGCCCAAACTTCGAGCCAGCTAATAAAATATTTTAAAATGTAAAAAGTTGCCAAAATTAGCATTTAAAAATAAATAAATATAAGAAATAAAATAAATGAAATAATATAAAATTAAAACTTCAATCTCTAGCAACGACCTGCAGACTTTAAAGCTACAACGTAATTTATATATATATATAACCTCCGTTAAAATTGCCAGCAATAATTTAATAATTTTTAGGCATTTTATTATGTTCAACATTATTCTATAAATTTAAATTTCATTTGGAATGCATATTTAAATATACCGCATTGGCGTGAGGGTAACAATAATTGCACAATCAATTGTCTGCCGCATGTCTGGCTGCAAGTCGTCATCAGCTGCTTTTGCTGCTGCTGCTGTTGCTGCTGCAACGGTTGCAGTAGCAAACGTCTCGCACGAAGCTTCAACTTGAAAGCTCCGATGCTAACGATGTTGTTGGCTCGTTGAAGTCTGCTGCAAGCCGCAAAAAAATGTTGAGCAATCAAATCAAAAATACAAAAAACGAAAAAGCAAATCAAAAACAAAATCTAAAAAAAAAAAACATTGTCACGTCAAATTCATGTCATTTAATTAATTTTGTTTACTTGCCGCAACGATAATTTGCTTTTGCTGCCGTTGCCGGCGACTTGTTGTCTTTGAAAAAACTTTCCATCGCCGCATGGAAAACGCCGCTTGCCCGCCTCAGTTTAACATATAGTATGCAAATATATACATATACATATATATATAATGGTATCCATGTGTAATTAACGTAACTCGCATAGAATGCCAAAAAAAAAAAAAACCAAAAAACATGCTGAAATAATTTTCCCACATGGCTGCACTTTATGCAAAGCTCAATTCGCATGAAATCAAACAAAATTGTTTTTGCTTGGCTCTTTTTTTATTTATTTTTGTTTTTTATTTTTTGTTATTTTTTATAGTTTGCCGACAGACTCTTGACGGCCTGTCAAATAAATGTCGCTTTATTCAAATTTCGTTTCGCACTAATTGTCCGGGCCTGGGGTTAAGACAAAGGCCGCAAAGAGCTGCTGCTGCTGCTACTCCTGGAGCTGGGGCTGCGGCTGCTAACAAGCCTCCAATTTCGAGCCCATTCCCAAGTGCAGATTAGCCGTGTTGGTCCACGGCTTGGGCAGACTTTGTGTCGCAGACTTTTCAGACTGCTGCTCCTCAATCAACTTTCGATCAAAACGCGCCGCGTCCGCAGCGCTTGCTTTTGTCTCTTTTTGTCTCACAATGGCAAAGAAAAGATCCTCGAGTGGAACCTTTTGGCGGCATTTTGCATGGCTCATTTGATTTTTGTTTTAGATGCGTTACGATAGATCACAAAAAAAAAGAAGCATTGGTTACGATTACGGCACAGTGGTGCAAAGTGTTTGCTTAGCTGTGAAATTTCAGATGAAATATATAGTAAATATATTTGTGAAACAATATTTATTTATAATATTATATTTCAGAATAAGCTTTATATATTAATGAAATCTGCGCAAGGAAAATGTACTTTCAGTAAGGTTAGACGGGATTAAATATTGATTTTTTATAATTTTGTTTTTGTCTAATTATGTCTAGAATTATGTATGTAAAAACTGACAGAACGTCAAATAATAATTTCAAAAAATTAAGAAAAGATCAAAAATAAAATTTTGTATACAGATATATAACATTTTTAAGTATTTAATATTTTAAATATTTAAATTGGGAACTGTAAAAAACACATATGTAAGTATATACAAGTATATAGTAGACATATAGATTATCCCTCATTACATATTGTTATTTTACAAATACTATTATCAATTATAAATGTATCGATAAATTAACCGAAAAGTAGCAGTTATTCATAGCCGGTGACACTGTGCAGCGGCATCTGAGCGCGGTTCATTCAAGTTGAAAAACGGAAATTATCAAACGAAAGAGATACGACTGCGAGCAACATACGACACCGGATGTCTGTCAGGCATAAGGCATTAGCAAGGAGCAGCAGGCGAAAGGATAACCCGGCTAACAGCTAACAGACTACAAAATGTCTGCTTAAGCTGCAGATGAGTTAATTAATTCTGTCAATACTCCAATACACACACACACGCACACATGAGCTCTCTCGAAGTTTAAGGGACAGGCAGAGCCATCAAACGACCATGTCCATGTCCATGTCGTCGTCCATTCAAGCGCCCATCATCAACGGCAGCAGCAGCGGCAATAAAAAATGTAGCGCACCATGTGCGGCCCCATAAATGAGCAGGCGCAGGATGAGGAGTGCAGGGAATGGGAACGGGAACGGGAACGGGACCGAGCTCCTTGCCTGGAATGTAACTCGATTCCTATTAACTCATCAAGTTGGGCGCTGGGGCGTTGTTTTCGGGTGCCGGTGGCCCGGTCCGTCCTGGCCATGGCTATGGCTCTGGCTATGGCTCTGGCTGTGGCTGTGGCTGTGGGGCCGGAGCGGACCGAGCAAACGGATTGAAAACCGAGGCAAAAATTAAATCAGTTTCGGTTAAGCAAAAAAAAAAAAGCAACCAAAATGAGGAAAAAAGCCCAAAACTGCCAGGGCTTAAGGCAATTTGTAGCCCTGTGCGGTCCTTTCGCATGTTTGTGTGTGAGTTTGTGTTCGCGCGTGTGTGTGTGTGTGAGTGTATCTCTGCGAGAGTGTGTGGCTTTATAGAAGCAAATATGTTCACACACTTTACTAATAGCTCCATAAATAATAACCAAAGAGGTCAAAATGTTGGCCAAAATGCACTGAGAGAAAAGCAGGAACAAGCGAAATATGACACTTTTATTGAAAGAAGGTTTCGGAGAAGATAAAAATTAGAATAAAAATAGGTTGTGATATTAAACAGTAGAAAATCGTTTTCTGTAGAATTAACTTTTTGTAATTTCCCAAATTGAAAAGGCAAAAAGCCGGAAACGTTTAATTTTTTATCTCAGCTTTATTTATCAATCCAATTAAATTACTGAACATTTTTTATTCGATCCACTACAATATTTTAAAAGTTTAAATATTTGTCTATATAAACTGAAGCTCGACTAAATGGATAAGAAAGCGTATGACGTTAATATTTTGGCTAGTACAAGGATTTTTTCTTTGAAATATAATTTTCTTGATAATACAGAATAAAGGCATTAAAAAACTTGTGCGATTTTCAAAGTTATAAAAAGAGAGAACATACAAAACTTTTTTTTTTAAATATCTATTAATAAATAATAATACGCAAGATGCAAGATGAAATTTTATATATATATTGCTGATTTTGGCGACCTTTCAATTTTCAAATATTTTCTTAACTGGCTCGAGGTCCATGTTGTATAATGAATTAAAACACAAAGTGAAAAACTATTTTGTTTGTTTATATATTCTTATTAAAACTATAAATCAATCAAGTGCAATTGATCTTCCTTTCAAATAATTTTCTCCTGGTGACGCTAAGCGATCCAGCCAGGTCCTGTATATTTTTATTAATTATACAAATCTTTATTTGCTCATCTCTATATATTTTAAGAATATACAAAAATAAATGAAATTATTAAGTATAATAATATTTATATTAAAAATAGTCATAATGACAATAATAATAATCATAATAATACTAATAATAATATTGATAATAATATTGATAATAATAATGATAATAATAATAACAATAATTACAATAATAAAAATAATGATGATAATAATAAAAACAATAATAGCAATAATAATAATATTAATTACTTAAGTAATTTTAATAGGGAGTCATATCTGCAATCAAGAACCCAATGAAAAAACGAACTGCCAAAAGATTTTAACTGTAGATATTAGCAGCGATCAGTGGGCAACAGGCAACAGGCAGCCAGTCCGTCGTGCCCCTAGCCGCAACTGCGCGCCCCGCTCTGCTGCTGCAGCAACTGTTATGCTTGTGCCTGCCCCACACGGAGCGGGGCATCCGTAGATGAAGATGTGTGTGGTGCTGTTGTTGTTGTTGTTCTTGTTGTTGTTGTGTTCTTGTTGTTGTTGTTGTTGCTGTTGCCGGTCGTCGGTTGTCGTTATGGTTGTGTGCGCAGTGTCTCAAGTTTTCAACAACAAGCTATAAGCCAATAAAGAAGAAACAAGACCAACACCAAATGCCACATCCAGGCCAGGCCGGGCAGCAGGCCCGAAAGGATGGGGCAACAAAAAGAAAGCGCAGGCAAAAGAATACCTTAATTACGGTTAATGGAGCGTTCAAAAACCCGCTCCTTACTATCTCACTCGAGAGTGTGTGTGTGCGCGAGTGTGTGTGCGAGTGTGTGTGCGAGTGTGTGTTGTGTGTGTCCATGCGAAAGCCGCAAAATAACTTAATCACATTTCAGGGACCACAAAAATTTGCGGGCCATGTTCGTAATTTTGTATATAAATGAGCGGCCACCTAATGAGCCTGATTAACCATAGAGCGCCAGACAGAGAGAGCGCGAGAGAGATCGAAAGAGAGAGGGCAGCAGAGTTAGAAAGAGAGGGCGCACCACTCGGGCGGTCGACAATTTAGCGGTGTTTCATTTAACTGCTTTCATGCCACAAAACGCGTCGAATGGGACGCGTCCTTTTGACCTCGGACTCTGAAAGATTTTGTTTCTGTTGGATTTTTTTTGTAGGTTTTTTTGCTGTTGGTGTTTTTGTGATCCGAGACGAAGATGCTTTTAATTTGCGTACGATGTGTCAATGATGTGGAGGACCATGTCGTCGCGTGTGGCTTTCATTATTATGGCTGTTCTTCTTCTTCTTATTGCTGTTGTTGTTGTTGGTAATAAAAATCAGCTTTGCTTTAAATGCCATAAACAAAACGCCTGAAACATTTTCGCTGACAGATGTCTTCATTGAAAATTATGCAGGCACCGAGGCCTGGAACTGGGTCCGGCAACGGGCTCAGACCCTGACTCCGATTCCAACTCCGACGCAGACTCAGGCTCAGAGTCAGACTCAGACTCAGGCGTCAGGTGGCATGAACCGTGAGAAAGTTTGCAGCTCTCTCAGCTTGATATGATGTTGGTTTTTATTATAAGCTGTACTTGTTAATGTTTTTTCTCCATCTTCTTCTTCTTCTTGTATTAAGCTTGTTGGCATCTCCGGCTAAGTCAAGGCTCTGCCACAAAATATAGTTGGGGCTATCGAGCTGAAACTTTAAACATATAAGTATTGGGCTTTTATTGAGCCTGACAAGCATTTTTATGTTAATTAGTTGATTAATGGGCTTTTAATCGACCAAAATAAAAAGCATTATGAATCAGATTGTTTCAACGGTGTCGCTACAAAGCAGTGTTGGAAGGTGCTGTAAAACTATCGAAAGTGACCGCACTCAACAGATTTCGATAGTCGATAGCATCCATTCATATTATCGATAGCTGGGAGATACTACAATATAGAATGAAAAGATTCGCTTAAGGATGAAATATTCAGATGGTTATGAGGCTAAGCATAATTTACTTAATTAATAGATTATTCATCGCTATATTTAAATAAACAGCCAACTACGCATAGATGTCTTCTGCTGAACAGTGTATACAAAAAGTCTTCTCAGCCCCAGTCGGACCACAAATATTGTTAGTTTTCTTCTTGTTTTTTTCCTCTTGTTTTTTGGCTTGTGCTTAGTCATGTTTTGGCTATTTGCGAAGATCAGAGACAGCATAACTTAATCATAACTTTTTGGGTGGCCCTCAGCAATGGCCAAAACAATGCTGAATTGTTCTTCTGCCACACACGCACACACACACAAACACACACACACACACACTTTGATTTCAATCTGAAACTGAGCGCCTGGACCAGCATAATAATATTGTATCATTGTATCTCAAGGAGCCGCCGACATAGCATCGTGAAGTTTGTGTGATTGTTTGACTAAGAATTGGCCTGGTCTTTGGTCTCTGGTCTCTGGTCAGCAGCGGTTGCCGAGGCCCATCATCATCTCCATCATCAATGGCAGCTTTGGGCCTACCGTACAAACGGCTCTCCACTGGGCTCTGTTTTGGGCGTCTTTTTAGCTTTGGCACGCTGAAAATTTTATGACTTCATTTGCTGACCACCAAGCGAGAGCAGCCCAAAAAAAAAAAAAAAAAAAAGAGTCGAGGATTGCTTCATAATAGGTCGCTGTTGTTGCTGCTGCTGCTGCTGCTGGTCTGGGGATGCAATACTTGGAATTTCATGCAGCGGCAACAATGCTCTTAGCACAAAGGATTCTTTGAATTTTGATCAACATTTCGATTGGGTGGCGACTCACACAGCACTAACTAGTTGTCTAAGTAGCCACTGCAAAGAACTCGAATCATATCATAAATTGTTTCAACAGAAAGTAAATCGAGCATATTTGCAAATGTGGTAGCTGTGCTCAGGGTTCGAATCCCCTGGACTTGGTATTCTGATAACCGAAAGCCAATCTATAGCTATATCCTGTTCATTCGAATTCCCTGGACATAATATTGTCATAGCCAAAAGCCATAGTAGCCCATGACATTTAAAAAAGTTGGTTTGTACTTTATAACTTTATCTTATTAGATCAAATCTTACAGATAATATTAATAGCTGAGTAAGATTTTAACTTGAAAGTACTATATTAACATTTTAGAATACAAAAATGTGCATACACCAAAGCCCAGGTCTTTATCTTTAAGAACTGGATATTTTTCCATTTTCTGTGAATTGGCGAGAGGTATCATAAAAATGAAATATTTTTAAGCAATACATGCTAAGTATACAAGATATATATATTCTTCGAGTCAACGAAAAAAAGCTAAACTTATTCCTCCTTCAAGAATATATATTTCTAATTTTCAGTAAGCATTTTAAGCCTAGATTTTGTAGATCTTAAACAGACAGACGGCAAGAAGAATATATATATATTCTTGTATATGGACTTGGAGATGTCTTTTATATAAATTTGCACAAAATCTTTTGCTTAAGTAGTTTCTAGCTATTTGCGTATATTTTAAATTTCGCACATTTATCTAAATGTAAATTCTAACTCCTCCTTATGTACCCTTCTCTGGTTGTCTCTAGCTTCCTGCCAGGGCATGGTCCCCTCTGGTACTCTCGCTTTTTCGCGCTGCCCAAGTCGAAAATCGGAAACACGTATCGTTATCTGTAATTTATGCACTTGTACTTTGAATCACTTAGTTGATCTCGTTTCTCTTATTTTTTTTGCGCTGCCTCTGCCTCTGTTCCACAGCCTGTTTTTGTTGTGCCTGTTGTCACACACACACCAACACACACACGCACATGGAGAGGACAATAAGGCGCTGCGATTTCGATCTTATCAACAATGCGCAACGATCAACGGCAACCGCAACAAGAGTTGGGACACACACGCAGCAGCAAAGGGTAGCAACAGGCTCACGGGTTAGGGTATTGAGCTGGCTACGTGAATGGGGGCAGGGTGGTAGGGGGGACAGTGGCTGGTCGGGGGTTTGTCGGACAAGTCACAGTGCTGGGTGCGTGCGTAGAACAGCTTCATAAATGTAAATTAGAGCTCGTTTAGCATTGACTATGGGGCTCGTAAATAAATGCCAAATGACATCATTATCAACGTGCTTTGTTCAACTGGGCAGCAGTTGCAGTTGCCACTGCCACTGCCACCAGTTGCTGCCACTGGCACAGGCTGCTGCTGCTCCCGTTTTCGTATGTCTCTTTTGCTCGTTATCGTTTTTATGCTGCTGCGGCCTTTGATGTTGTCGATGGCAGCGCTGATAGCAGCAGCCAGATTGCAGAGAGCGAGAGGGAGGGAAAGGGATACAGGTAGCGCTGGCGTCTTATCCTTATCAGCGAGTGGCGATCGCCTTGAGCTGGTGATAATGACTTGTAAGTACAAAATGCCTTGTCAGCGTCTGCCAGCGCATGTTCTTGGACTTTGTGGGATTTAGTTGTTGTTGTTGCAACTGCTGCAGCTGTTGTTGCTGCTGCTGCTTTGAGTGATTTTGCCTGCGCATCACTTCAATTAATTTCGCTGGCTTAATTTGCGTTTTGTTGCCTGTCTCCCAAAAACGCCTTACAAGCAAATCGTGCGCCACGGCGTCCGTTTGTCTATGCCAGCTTCATTATTTTCCATTTCCATTTGCTGCGGCTGCAACTTGTAAGCGACAACAACATCATGAAAAATGCATTTTCAATTCGAGACGACAACGTTGAGGATGTGCCTTAGCATGAGGACGAGCACAACAGCAAGTAAGAGTGCTCTAGTCGGGAGTGCACGACTAGCAGATACCCTCAAATCAGCGACAAGCTGACTTTAAAAGCAGGCAAACTTTCTATTATATGCAAAATATATAAAAAACATACACCAAGAGCGCTTCCATTAGCAGAAGCCTATGGGAAGTGCGATCTTGAATAACTTCGGTTTTTATTGTCCGATCTTTTAGTTATTCCTAGCGCTTGAGTATAGCACACAAATATGTGTATTTACCAAAGCAGCTTTAAAATTGAAATTAAACATTTTGAAGAGAATGAGGCGCATCTTCAAAACATGCATACAAAACCTTCAATTCAAATATAAAGTTATCGATCTAATGGAAATAAGGGTGAAGATCGAAAAAATATGATATAAAAATAAAGTTCTGTGTATGATATTCAAGAATATATATTTCATATTAAAAGCTCTGTTAGTTACCGAGATCGAAGCGTTTATGCAGACAGATCCGACGAACTGAACGACGGATGGACGAATGAACGAACGGACATGGCTAGATCAACTAATCTCATCGGCTGGAACATATATATCCTCTATGAGCTCGGGGAGACTTCCTGCTGCCTGTTACAAACGTTTGCTGATAAACATAATACCCATTTTGGCCACTTTGAATGGGTTGAGGGTATAGCAACAACAACGACAAGCTCAAACACTGCAGACTGGCAGACGCGTTCGCCGCCGCAGCTCACTTAAAATTCTTGTGCCTTGTATCGGGTAGCTGGTAACTCGGCTCGGGTTGGGGCAGAGATCGGGAGAGATCTGGGATCTGTTGCCTGTGGACACTGCTGCACTTACAACTGCGCTGCCCAGCGCTTGCCGCAAAACTTTTGTCAAGTATTGTAAAATTGTTTTGGCAGGCAGTCGGCGGCGCTTGGGCATAAAAACAAAAGACGCTGATGAGTCTTGGGGCTGCAACAAGCTTGTAGAAGCGCCGAGCGAATGACCCGACAGCAGCACACTAAACAACAGATTTATAGATCGAACAAAATTAAAAATTGAAGATATCTACCAAAAGGGAGAGGGAAATTAACCTTTAGCTGTTAGAGGTTGTACTGAGATCTATATCTGCATTCATATTAAAACATTTACCAAGACAGTATCTTTGTATTGTGCTTGATATTTTCGTATAATTTGTGAAAAACCGAAACAATATCGTGGGGGTTTAATATCACTAAGACTTGGGTCTTCTGCGCCTTGCCTATAAGAAAACGAACCTTAAAAGCACTTAAAGGTATTCTTTAATAGACACCTTAATATAAGACAAGCAATTCAATGAAGAAAAGAGCTAAAATGTATATAACTATGGTTTTTTATTGCAAATGGGTAGGTTAAAGTAAATATCAAAAGGAAACGAAAACCAGTTGGGAATTATAAACGCACCTTGACTATAAAATTGGCCTCCTTATGAATTTAGTCCGTACATCGTTTTTGTAAATTTTTATTATATTAACAATTATTTTCAGATAAACCATATTAAACTGTTCACAAAAACTTGAAATAATTTAAATTTAAATTGGCCTTCGCTAAGAAACAAACATTGTTAAATGCAAATTTTGAAGCATGTACATGTTTAAAAACTCATATTATCTGTTAATATAATAAAGATTTTCATAATAAAAAAAAAAAAAAAAAATTGGCCTTCGCCAAAAATGTACGCCCTAATCTCACACCAGTCTGCGCTGCGGATCCGGAACCACTATTTTCCGTTGCTCAAATGACTGAAATCGTACGTAATGCCAATCGCTGTTAACTTTTTACTCACTCGATTTCTGCCAAGCCCCTGTTGTCTAGTGTAATCGAAGTTCAAGTTAATGGCTTTGACTTGGCCCCGTGCTCAACATGGTCAAGAGTCACAGTCAGAGTCAGAGTCGAAGTCGGAGTCAGAGTTTTGTGTTTTGTGCGTGTTTTTTCCTGGAAAAACGTCGCCCACATAATTTTCAATTTTGAGTTAGTGGCTGACCGGATGTTGCCGATTGCCGCTGTGCCTTCTAATTGTCCCGTGGAAATGGGGAGACGCAGTCGGTGCAACGGGGTCAAAGTGCACTCAAGTGCGGCGCTAGGAGCACCTGTGCGTCCAGCAGCAACAAATAATTTTCAGGCAATTAGTGAAAATGTTTCAATTTACAAAACCAGCCAAATGATAAGCGGGAAATTAGTAAATAAAGACATCAAAGCGCACAGTGGAGCGGGAAAGCGAGGGCCCAAAGAAAAGCCGGCGCTAATGGCGCTTCACAGAGAGACAGAGAGAGAGGGAGAGATAGAGAGAGGGGAAGAGGGATATTCCCTCGCTGCATACAACAGGTGATTAATTATAAACACTGACAAAACATAAAAATACAATTTTTACCACGTACACAAACAAAGAAAGCGACGGCTATGAAGGGGGCAGGGTCCAAAGGCGGTTAACAAATTGGTTAGAACATTTTTAAGAGTGCAAGGCAATACTCTTATGAGGGGTCACTGTGCGTGTGTGCGAGTGTGTGTGTGCCCATTAATCGCGGGTTAATTGCCTCACAAAGCGGTGAGCTAATTGCCTATAGGCAGAAAGGTTGCCCAGGTAACAGGCGCATGGTGAGAGGACGAGAAAGAGAGAGAGATAGAGGGAGAAAGAGAGAGAGAGTGAGCCAGGGGCAGGGGTTAAGCCCTGAAGAGACAGAAAGTAGGCGTTTTGTTCGAGATCTTTTCCAAAATCGGGCGTTTTATACGGAATGCGAGCGAATGTTAATTGTGTTGGGAAAGTGTTCGATCGGAAAAGACACGACTTGGAGGTCAAACCGATTTAATAGGTCGATTAAATGTATGCATTTGTAGAATCCAGGCTAGATTTCTAATGCAGCTCAAAAGGTCAAGCGCCAACGAGGGTGGCCAAATAATTCAACGATAACACAAGGTGTCCAGGTAACAAGTCCATAAATTAACTAAAAGAAAAATCATTTATTGATATCATAAGCATTTATTGTAAAAGAAATAATAAGTAATTCTATTGTTCTTTAGAGTATAGTTTTACTTTATTGGTCACAAAATATATAAAGTAGTCGAGGTCGATTGGAATAATAAAACTATTATATATACTGTTATATGTACATATATATATATTTATCAATGCTCGATAAAACGAGTATTTAAAACATAAGAATATAAAAATGAAAAGCTTAAAGCCTATTTGTAACACAATAATTTCTAATAACATTCTCAATTTTCACATTTGCCCAGTTCCATGTCCGTCTTGAAAATCAAATCGAAATAAAACTCCTCTACCTTGACCTAGTTTTTTAAATTTGAATAAAATTAAACTCAATTTAAAATATACAATTGCCCGTTGTGTTGAAAATATTACAAGCCGTCAATATTTTCTTGAACAAAATGCGGGCTAAATTATTTATTTAACCCAAATTGACATCAACCAAATATGGTTAGATAAGTCCAATGGTTAAAGTAAAACTTATTTATTCGTTGGAGCTGAGTCATTCACAAAAGTTTTTTATTTCAAAAGTTGTTCGCATAGAAAGTATTTTTTTCTTAAATCGACTCGGCTGTTGTTACTTATCAAGAATTTATATGCTTTATGAACTCGGAAATAACTAATTCTATGTCATACACAATTCGAGACAAACTTTTAATACCCTATGCAATGGTATAATAACAATTGCATCAATTGTTTTTCAAACAACGGTTAGGCTCAAATTATAAAAAGCCCTGGAATTGGAAATCCGGCCTCGAACCGGTTCGCCTTAAGACTAACTTAAAGCCTGGTTTAGAACCTGACCTTTATTTAACCCTTAGCTCTAAAATTTGAATCCGATTCGTTCAAATGACTTCCAATTACGGATTTATCAAATTAAACTATCAATAAGTACTCGAAATACAAATAAAGTTAAGTTTTCTACCAATTTACTTTGTCAGCTATTTAGATGGTAACCCAATTACAGAACCCAACACCCAAAGCGTATGTGAGTGTGTGTGCGCGTGTGTGTGTGTTGAGGTAACTGCATGTAAGTTCATCTTTATTATGCACGAAAATGAAACGAACGAGAAATCGAGGCAGCAAAATTACTTATGTCCAATGACTGAACGATGGAGCCTGCGACGGAGCAGCTGGATGCTGGAGGCAGCGGCTGGTTGCCGGTTGCCATAGCAAGTTGCCTCCTTGCGGGTCCCAGGGTCTCTGGGATACATCTGCATGTGTGTGTGTGTATGTGTGTGAGAGAGCAGCACATGAGAATAAATGCGAATGTATCTTCCAGTGATGACGACGGCAGACAAAGCGGTGCGTGCAATCGCCAGCCAGAACAGCGTCAGTTGGCCAAAACAGGCCGGCCAAGAGAAAGACTGGGCATTTGCGGACAACGAGGGGCAGAGACGGTGTCCAGGAGAGATGGTGGTTGGGACCACGCGGCATAAATTGCGCATAAAACATGGAAAATGAAGCGATAAACTTGAGATACGCGATCGTAAAGCAAAGCAACTTCGTCGTCATCATCGTTGTGGGCTTATGCAGTTGATCCCCATGCACAGTGGTGCACAGTGCATAAAGAAGTGAGCAAAACTTTAATAACTTTTTAAGAAAGAATCTAAATATGAATATGAGCTTTATATGTGTATGATAAATTATTTATGTAGCCATTCCGGTTTGTTATTTGGTTTTTAAACTGTTTTGTATTCGCCTCAAATATCTTTGACAATCTCAGTAAATAGACTATTTAAATATTTAAGTTACCATACAAAAATGATAATCGAACGTTTTTTTCAGACATTAGGGACCAACCAACAACTGAAACAGTCTGTATTTAGAATTTATATAAAAATTTCTGCAGAAGCTTTACATAAGAAAGTTCTAAGGACCAATCTATTGTAGATGTTTTAAAATAAGACCGATCGTTCCTATGGCAGCTATATGATATAGTGATCTGATGTTGATAAGATTTTGCATACATTTTGGGAGCCTTATAAATGTCGAGTTTGGGTTAGACAGACAGACGGATATGACTATATTAACTCGGCTTTTGATGTTGATCTAGAATATATATACTTTATGGGTCGGAGATGTTTCCTTCTATGCGTATAAGAAGCAGTTCGCATTTAAATCTTCTCTAGAAGTTTTGAATTAAATTGAAAAAAGAATTACTTATAGTAATGAAAAATATAATTTATTTTAATAAAATTTTTGAAATTAATATTATATTTAACCTTTGCTCACAATTTAAAGATATCTTTTTTTTTTTAATTTTTAGTTCTACTCTCATTTAAAAAATAACTTAAATTAAAGTTGCATGAATATATAAGATTACATATATTCTACAGATATGTCTAACACAACAAAATTAACAAAAATTGGTTGTGTATATAACCCGATATGAGAGATCGATCGGATTAGACTTCCACAATAATACTTAAAGTTTTTACTTAATTATTCAGACCTATCTATTTGTGCCCCTCAAAGTATGCAATATAAAATTTGGAATCCGTTTAAAAAGCACTAATTAATTATTATTTTATGGTTTGAATTACAATTCAAAGCGAAATCATATTCAAAATAATTAAGAAAAACCTTTTTCACGCGGAATAAACTCTGCTTTTTTCGGTGAACTTTCGCCCATCCTGTCCCACTGTGCTTGGCTGTGTGTCGTTGGAGGGGGGCGGGGAGGTAAACGGGGCAGCATTGGTCAGTCGGACGATGTCAGTGTGTTTGTTTATGTTTGATGAAGCTGTTCGGGGAGCGGCTGTCGCTGCCGCGGCTGCCGTTGTTGCTGTTGGTGGCCATTAGGCGCGGCTTGTGGAGAGCCTGCGGCTGTGGCTGCGACTGCGGCAGGATAATGACACCCCGTCCGAGAGCTCAATGCTGAGCTCTGATCCAGCACAGTTATGTGCTGCATTTTCTGTGTGTGTGCATTTTAATGATGCGAGCGCCAAACATTTGGCTTTCGCTTTTGATGGGCGTGGCCAGGCCGCTGATGCGTCACGCAACTGTTTTATTTAATTTCTTGTTTTTTTTTTTTTGTGTTCATTTTGGTGCGATTTTTTATGATTTCAGGAAATGGCCAAAAGCCATGAAGCATCAACTTTTCAATTTATATGTATAACTTTTTTTTTTTTCGTTTGTTTAGCTGTTGTTGTTGTTATTGTTGCTGTCAGTTTTGGCTGGCTAACAAGCCGCTAACAAAGGCCAACAAGCAACAGCTCCTTCAGCTCCTGCTGGCTGATCCATAAACGTTGTCCGGCTGCTCTTTGACTGTCGGCAAATATTTGGCCTGCTTTAGTTTTTTGTCGGCTCGTTTCTTGGGCTGCTCTCTGTTATTATTTGGTTGATTAATTAACATGCCACACTGGACCACCGAAGGTGGCAACAACGCCAGCGGCAGCGGCAAGGATAAGACACACACACACACATACACACACACACACACACTCGCGACGCCAACGGCAGCAATTCAGGCATAAGCAATAACAACAGCAATAACAAACAATAAACCTGCATATGAAATGCAAAGGTGCACAGTTTGCGAGCTAAACAGTTTGAACAGCACTGTTAGAAGCACAAGGTGACAGTTTGTGGTACTTGAGATTAATCATGGGTAGTTTTAGCTGTTCTTCATAGCAAGTTGTAGTAATCGCTCCCATTGGCAAATTGATAAGTAGCCTAGTAAATGTACCGCGCATTGGTACACTATACTCTTCTTCTTAATCATCGTAGTTGCCATCGCTTTATATACTCTTGATTCTCTCTTAAAGATGTACATTCATTTTTTCATCATCCAAATTTCTCACATATTGCTTCCTTGATTACGGAGTCCGTGTTTTATTCATCATTATAATCATTATATTTTCATACGTACGATTTCATCATCGAATTTATCGTCTTCTTCCATTTCAACATTATTTGGGCAATCCTTATTTTCTTCAAACTTCATTACTGACTGGTTTTACCCCTGTATTCCCATTTTGTATACAATTAGTCGGAAAATGTAATCTATCCATTTTCAAGATAGAAACAAAATCTCAGGGCCTTGAATTTCGAGCATTTTGTTTTTTGAGCCTAAGAAAAACCCGAATACATTCCATTTTTGGAGCAACATTTTAGTTATCAATAATATTTGTATTAAATATATTGAAATATTTTTAAAGTATACGCAATAAACTAATTTTAATTATAAATATAAATATAAATATTATGGATGATGAGAAGTTTTTTAACCCACTTCTATTCGAGAAGGTAAAAGAAAGTTTAAAATATAATTAAAACATGAATTAATGATTCTTTGCAAAAGTATTTTGTTTTAAAGTTTTTATTATATTTGAATATTAACTAATTGAATATTTGGAACTATAAATAAAGAGACTTTAAAATCTATAAATTAATCAATAAAAGTTAATTTTCAATCCGACTAAAACCTACAAAGTTTATACCAAATTTCTGTCCATATCTTTTTCTTTTTGAAGAAATTGTGGAGCAATAAAATTATAGTTCTAATATATATAAATAGAACTTTTCATCATATCATTTATTCCAAAAGAATGGCTGCCATTGTAAGCAAGATATAGAAAACAAGAAGCAGATAAACTTCTCATGGAATCCATTTGTGTCTGCAGCCCACCAAAAACTAAATGAAATGGGATCGTTTCACGTGTGCGAGCGGTGCGGCAAGAGCCGAGAGCAGAATCGAAGCCAAAGCCAAGTCTAAGGTAAGAGCCAAAGGTTTATGGCTGCTGCACTGGCTCCCAAACTTGGACTCCATTCATGTGCCTCTCACTCAGGCCATGTGCGCGCGTGTGTGTCTGTGTCTGTGTGTGAGAGGCCACTTCATTTTGTAGTCTTTGTCCGTTGTTCTGTGGCCGTCTGACTGGCTGTGGCCGTTTGTTGGGCTCTGCCCGCCTGACGAGGCGCTTCGAATTTTGGAATTTGTTCAGCCTTGTTAAGAGTTGTTAAGATTATGATATATGTATGTACATATGTAAGGCCGCATATATATATATATATATACATGCATATGTATATACATATGTGTGGTTCGACGATGAAGACGACGACAGCGGCAGCCATTATGTTTCGCAGCAGGAATGTGGGAAACGGCAGCCTCAGACCATTTTTCAGCTACCTCGCCGCTGTGGTTCTTTATGTGCCTCAACAATATTTACACACACACACACGCACACCCACAGACACAAGCAGTGGCCACATAATCGATTCATGGCTGTACGAGTAGCATTTCTTTCATGTTGCGTTGTTAGTTTCTTTCTTTCTTATTTTTGTTGTTGTAGGTTTTTGCTCCATACGATTTTATGATTTGTTTGAGCGCATCTTTTTGGACCACCCGTGAAATCACTTTGGGTTTCGGGGGCTTGGGATTTGGGGCCTGGGCTTTTGTTAAATTGCTCTTGTTTATGTTAACATTTAAATTGTAGCCACGGGTAGCCGACGTCGCAGTAACCCAACCCAACCCAACCAAAACCAATATTTAAACGTAGCGCTCCATGAATAATCATCGCCCGTCATCGTCATCATCATCATCATCACCATCACCATCGTCATCGTCATCATCTTCATCTTCATGTCTTGGGCCGCTTTCAACATGGCCATCAATTCTGATTTACGAAAAGTGTTAATTAGCCAACTCAATGTTGCTGCTTGATATATTTCCAACAAATCTTCGGGACTCGGCAATAATTCTTCGCTTCAAAACCAACTAAACCAGATTCTAAATACTCAAAATGATTCACATATTGCCAGTTGAGTAAAAAGTTAAAATAAATATAGAAAACGGGTTGTCCGGCTCTAAATTATAATAGAAGTTAGAATCAAAAGTCTGCCATGATAGATAAAATAAAAATACCATTTAAATTCTGGGTGCCTATTTTTGATTTTTATTATTTATTTTAAGACCGTGAAATGTGTTTAAAGATATTTAAAAAGTGGCCCAATTTACAGAACACATTTAAACTATTATCAGTATGATTTTTATATCTTAAAAAAAATTTAAGAACAACATTTATTTTGTATTCATTTTTAATCAATTTTATAAACATTTTAATGTGATGTTTAAAAGCTCTGAAAAGCTTTTAACGACAGATACATGTTGTAAATATTGAAGCTATTAGCTGAGAGATTAAAAAAATTAACATGAAGAATATTCGTGATGGTATACAACATTATATTAGGTTTCTTTTATATTATGCATACTCTTTAAAAAGTATATAAATTAATATAATAATTAAGAAATATATATGAAACACAACTGTTTTTCATTTTTGATTTTAACCGCAGACTCGAGCCAGCTTAATAAATATATATAACTTAAACCTATAAATATTTTATATTTTAAATACTTCTTTATTATTTAAAAACTGTTCATAAAATTAAAAAAAATTATTTCTGTAATAATTGATTAGTGTAATAATATAATTATTCCGTTTGTCTTAAGGAACAATTCGAAAGGATGCTCTACAAAAGGCTTTCATAAATGTTAAATTTTTTAAGCAAACATTATACATATGCATATTTATACTAGAAATTCATTTTCACATATTCAATATATAAATATTTTAAAATTTAAGTAGTAACATTTTTGTGCATTTGTTGCTTGATTTATTTATATGCCAGCTAATCGAATTTTGATGTAGCACTAAAAACTTTGGAGCTTAGTCAGTTTGTGCAGCATGCAATAGTTTTGGAGCCACTGTTCCCATTCATAGTTCGAGTGTTCGGTGTTAATTGCAAGGGCTCAGTCCCCAAGTGCCGCGCATAGTTGTCGCCCCATAATTGTTGTCGCCGTCGTCGTCGTGGTCGTCGTCGTCTTCTGGTGCTGCCGTTGACTGCTGTCTGTCAGAGCTGTCCATCAAAGCGTTGCCAAGTTGGTGTTAATGGGCGCCTAGAATGCGAGCGGCTGCTGTCGCCATTGTTGTTGTCCCCCCCTCCTAGCTAGCTGCCGCTTGTTGTACACGCGGCTACGCATGTTTTTGCTTGTTGTCCTTCGGGGATTACGCGTCAAGTTCGAGTAATTGCCCACGGCATCAGAGCCGTCCACTTTTTGCCTTGCATTTCATTTATTTTTGGATATGCTTAATATATATGTGTATATATATATATAAGAAAAAGCCACACACTTGTACACACACACACAGTTCTTGTTGTTGTCGTCTCATCCTCGTGCTCATCCTCATCCTCGGCCGCTCAGCAGCAGTGAAAGTTAAGCAGCCACTCCTAACTCGCTGTGGGCGTCTGTATTTCACCACCCAATGCGGACAGCTCCTTGAGGAATTGCCTCGCATTGGTCAGCGTGGAGCCGCCATAGATGATGCGCCTGTGCACATTGGACGTTTGCTTCTGCTTGATGAAGTCCACCAGATTCTGGTACTCAATATAATTGCCGCCGCCGACCATAAAGACAACAGCGTCCTGGAATGGAGCACGATTCTTGGGTAGGACATCGCCGCCTTTTAGCAGCTTGGGATCCAAGTAGAGATAATCATCTGTTTCGGCATTGCTGCGACATTCCATGACCTGTTCCGTTATCTTGGTCACGGGCAGATTCTGCAAGAAATTTGAAATACATTTAGCTTTAACTCTCTCACTGGCTAATATTCAGTTGATATTTACATGTCGCTTGACAACCAGGTTCTTGACACCCTCCATGACAAAGGAGCTGCCCTGCGAGACAAGCTTGGTGAACATGGAAACGGTTCTGGTGCCGCCGCCCTCGTACTGTGTGGCTTGACTGATGCTCGGCGAGCGGTTCATAATGGATTTCCAGCGCTGGACGTAGGCGAGCGCGGTCAGATCACAGCCGGCGGATTGCAGCGCTTCACGCAGACGCTCTAGCTCCGGCTCGGGCAGCTGCTGTGCGCAAATATAGTAAATGATGTACAGACGCAGTTTATCCTCTGGCTGGCCAAACTCAGCATCGCGCAGCAACTCCAGCAGCGGCTTATCCAGCGTTTGCTTGGACATGATTTTCTCTTCGAACTCAAAATACGAGTCTAGCCGTCGCGCCTTAATGCAGTTCAATATAGCTGTGGCTATCTTGGTGTGCATATCGATCAGACGCTTCTTCTCCATCAGCTGGGGCAGCGAATTGACGGCGCTGGTCAGCATGGCAGTCGTATCGTTGACCAACGAGAAGGCAATATCTGATTCGCCCTCAATGCCCATGGAGGTCTTCAGGCGTTTGATTTCCTCCTCAGAATTGCGATAGGACTCGAGCTCTTCCTGTATGGCCTCTGCGACCGTGGGAAACGGGCTGCCCTTGTGCGTGACCCAGAAACGATCATTGCGATCCAGGTCGCAGGCCTTGGGCTTCTTGCGTGCGCCTAAAGAAGAGATCAATTGTTACGAGAGGCAGGTAAATCAGTTGTACATTGGCTACTTGCCCGTGCTGACAGCTGCCGCCTCATCCTCCACGTAGACGAGATTCAGGCCCAGGTCGAGCACATCGTGCACCAGCGCCTGATATGACCAGGTGTGATGCAGCGGCGTGGCCAGATCCATGTTGCGATCGAGCAACAGCAGCACAGGACGTTGAAAACTGAAAACGCCGCCACCAGCCTGTGTGGCATCCATGTGAAATAGATTGGCGCGCGCATCCCACAGATTCTCACGCAGCTTCTTCTCCAGCTTGCGGGCTACCATTTCGGCAGCGCTGTTGCGTGGACAGCGTATGATGGGCACATTGCCCAGCGTAACGAAGAGCGCGAAAAGTGAATCCACAATCGAGTCCATCAGTGCCTCCATTTCCTCGTCGCGCGTATTTGCCCGATTGATGGCATAGTAGGAGAGCTGATCACTCTGCTGATGCTTCAGTATAAAGAAATCATCTTCCAGGCTGATGAAGTTCACATACTGATCATAGACCCGATGAATGTTCGCCACGCACCCGGCGTGCAGGGCAGCCGCCGCCAGATTTTCGATTTTGCTGCGTGTGATGGGCGCCAGGAAATTCAGATGGTAGATGTCATAAAGGCCATTGGAAAAGTCCTGCTGGATGCGGTCGAGATTTTCGTCCGTGGGCAGGCAAAAGTATACAGCCGGCACATCTGGTATGGAGTCCCGATCCGAGTGCAATTGCCTATAAACAAAATGATTCATTTACCTTTGATTTTTTTGAACCCTGACCCTCCCCTCCAATAATTACTCACACATGCAACGTCACGCCCAGTTCGCGGAGTTCCTTAATGGATATGATGGGCGATATAATGTCCTGGCCAACGCGGTCATATATGAGAATCTTCCACACGGGCTCCGCGGCCATTGCCTTTGGCTGCTGCGAGTTTAAATTAAGCATTTGCTTAATCGCATCTGTAAACGAAGGCAGAATTGGAGATTATTTATGTTAATTGTTGGGTGTTGTCAGGTGAAAAATTACGCACTTATTTGCCGTTCTCGCAATGTTAACATGCTGTCTGTGTTTGGATATTGAAATGCCAGCGAATGAGTTCGAATTTAATTAACTTAATTATGTTAAAACATAATTTACAAAATACAACACGTCACAAGCGTCCAAAACGCGTTTTGAGCTAATTTAGTGCATTACATGAGGAACAGCTGTTATCAAAGAAAGTGTGGTGGTCGCACAATACATTTATATTGCGACGCTGTTAAGAGAAATCGAAATGTACAGCTGATGCTTCACTATCGACAGACGTCAGATGTCATACGAACAAGCAATTTGCAACTGTCGATGGCTTGAAGAGGTCAGAAATTAAATCATTGTATTAAATGAATCGTATTTTCGCTTATTATTATTCTTTAGTTAAAAATATTATTTGAAATAAATTCCCGCTTATTGTGCACAAATGAGCAGCACTAATTTCACCAGACAGTAACTGGTTCGTTCATGAGCGAAACTGCTGTCAGCTCAGAGAGCATTTATGTTATGGTCTACAGAGCTGTTGTTATTTTGCGTTGAACTTTCGAAGTGAGTGGACGTGCGCGGCCGGCATCAGCATAGATTCGTCGCGTAATTTTCCAACGCAAACAAAATCAAAGTGCGTGTGTGTGTGCAAACAAAAGTGCGGTGTTTTGTTGCACTGTGTAAACAGCCGAAATGATTTTAGTATCGAAAAAACCAAGAATTCGGCAAGTGAAACCATCAAAATGGCATACGGTGCACCGCAATGTGCTCAACACTTGCCGCCTATCGGGACGCCGACGCTGCGGCAGGCGTTCGGTCAGTTGTTATCATTTCTTCAGACACAGTCGCGGTTTCCTCTGGTTCGTACTCTGCAATTTGTTGCTCACGCCGAATATCAGTGATGCGCAGCTGCTGATTAATGTACAAAATCAGGTGAGTTTTGCTCTTGAATTTGTTATTTCTATATATATGTTCTTTATTTGATTGCAATGTGAATGTCAAAATGGCCTTTTGTCGCCGACGCCGACAGCGCTGCTAGCGTTGCTGCTGCTTTTCGAACATTCAATTTCGAAATTGAGCGCGTCAAAACAAGTGTGAGAGAGAGCTGTTTACTGTAGTGTGAGAGTGGGAGCGAGAGAGAGAAAGCGCTGGCAAACATTTGTTGTTATTATGCATCAGCTGCGATTTCTATGCTTTGTTTTTTATGAACTAATTACAACTGTTAATTGATGAAATCTATGCTCCTTCAATTGATTAATATAGCGAACTGTCCTTGAACTATTTTATTTATTGGTAGTCACGTTGAAGGTTTGGACTTTTCTTTTAGTTTTTGCCAACTTTCTTTTATACCACGTGTCTTATATCGCATCATAATATTGACATTTGCTTTGGCTTTTCTATAATTTTATATTGGCTTCGCCAAAAGTCGCGTACAACAGAAAAAGGTGCTCAGCCTATGTGTGTGTGTGTGTGTGTGAGTGAGTGTAAGAGAGACAGAGCGTTCTTATGCTATATTTTTTGTTTACATGTGACATCCTTTAACATTGCGGGCTGCTGTTTTGTTGCTGTCCCTGGCCCCAAAATGTCGGACTCCGTCGACGTCGCTGCCGACGTCGCAGTTGCTTTTGCTCTCAGCGTGAGCTTTGTTTACATTCGCTTTGTTCAAACACACAAAGGCAATGCATACACAAACAGACCACATTAAACACACACACACACACAAAGATACATATATGCACGTGCATACCCAGCTGAACTTTTTGGATTTGAAAATTTGAATTCTATGTAGAAATAAATTTGCGTGTACAAAGGTCACGTTTAATAAACAGCTTGAAAATGCAACGTTAATTCCTAGTGAATATAGGGCAGAAATTAATATATTTTCTTTATATCTTAATGTTTGTGGTTAATTTATATAATATTTAATGTCCGCACAAATAGCTATTGATGTTCAAAGAAACATTGAAAGAATTGTATGCGTTTTCAGAGATGATTTTTATTTGCGTGAAACTCTGATATTTGAAAAATCTCATCTTCCATACAAACGGTTTCTATTTAAATAATAATGTACATACTGTGAAAGATTCATAAACGGATAGCTGTATTGAATACACGTTTTTCTTAACAAGTTTCTTAAAATCCATATTTTCCCTTATTTATTAATGTATACAGACATGTAAAAATTAATAATAAATAAAAATAATGTGAAAATGCTTAGCTTTAATTGTTAAGAGAGATTTTTGTTTATATTCATAGACGAAGATGACAAATGTTTGTTTCGTGGTGTTCATAAAAAGTCCACATTTCAAATAGCTTAGAGAGAAACATTACAGTAACAAAAAATTTTCTAAAGTACGGATATTAAAAACTACACAGCAGGAACATATTCTCTCCCTTTCTGTCGCTAACTCTCTCTCTTTCTCTCTCTTTACAATAAAGTTGATTTCCTAAAACTTAAACTTCAACAAAAAACGAAGATCTATAAACATTTTTGTTGAATTTCCCAAAGTCATTGAGATTTTTTATAAAAGTGTTTATGATGAAAAAGTATATTGCTTTCTGTGTGTAATATTCACGCGCGAAAGTTCAGCTGGGAGCGCGCTCGTAAGGACAATCCTTTTGTGAACGTATTGTTGTTTTTGTGTATTCTGCTTGTCATGTTGTTGAACTACATTTGTGATGGACCCCCCTGAGTCGAGTTCAGAGGATCCCTCAACTCGTTTTGCCTTATTTTTCTTATGTTTGCATTCCCACTATTTCTTTTAGCCGAGTCTCTTGACTCTAATTTGGTTCAGGGCCGTGTCGCGCAGCTCCTGCGGCAGTCCCAGTTAATTTGTGTCCTGCAAGCAGTAGCAGCGTCTTGTGTGCTTTCATTTCTGTCTCTATTAATATTCTAGTGAACACCACAGAGTCAAGTTGAATTTTCTTACACTTGTTGCATCTCTCTTACTCTCTCTCTTGGTTTTGCAGGGCGGCGAAGTTATACAAGAGAGCATTACGTCCAATATTGGCGAGGATTTGATTACCCTCGAGTTTCAGAAGACCGACGGCACCCTCATCACGCAGCTCATCGACTTTCGCAACGTAAGCGCAACAAATAAAAACTCGAAACTAAAAATGAGAAATGATACCAACAACCATATTCTTTCAGGAGGTGCAAATCCTTAAGGCTCTGGTGCTGGGCGAGGAGGAGCGCGGCCAGAGCCAGTATCAGGTCATGTGCTTTGCCACCAAATTCAACAAGGGCGATTTCATCTCATCGGATGCAATGGCCAAGCTGCGCCAGAAGAACCCGCACACCATACGCACACCCGAGGAGGACAAGGGACGCGAGACCTACACCATGAGCAGCTGGGTCCAGCTAAATCGCTCGCTGCCCATCACACGGCATCTGCAATCCCTCTGCGCGGAGGCCACCGATGCCACCTATGTGCGGGATGTGGATTTGAAGGCCTGGGCGGAACTGCCAGGTAAGTCGAAGTCCCTATTTATTTACAGTCCCGCCTTTAGCAGCATCCACGAAAGGTAATTCCAATTGATTTTTATTGACTTATCCACAAGTGAAATGCTTAGAACTTAAAATAGATTAAAGATTCGCTATATTTGGCTTTAGTTTTATGGTCTGTTGAACTAGAATTATAAATCGACATATTTCATAATGCTAATGTGATGCTAAATTTCACCGACAAGCGTGAAAAATTTGTGGAAACTTCGTTTTTTTTTTGACAACCACATTTAAATTGCAAATTCCATCAGCACGTTCGGAAATGCGTGGGCTTTATCATACAACAATTTATATATACCATCTGTGTAGGCTTCAAATCAATTTGCAAATCTTCAAACGAGAAATTCATTGTGAAATTTCTGGCTGGGGAAATTGTTTCTAATGAAAATCGAACAATGAATCGATCCATATCGATTTGATCCGATCGCTTAGAAGTTAATTTCTTTAGAAACATTTCAGGGGACCTTCCATTGTCTGAAAAATTGGGGCCAGAAGAAAGTCTTGGGGAGATCAATAAAAACGTGATTTCACAATTGAAATATCCACCCTAAAGATCGAAAAATAGGTGAAAGCTGATTGTTTCCGATTGACAAATAGTCAACATCAGTTTGTTCTATCATAAACCAAAATGGAAATGAACTTCAAGTTCATGATTTCCCGTGTGATAAGTTGCTGAAAATCGAATGGAAAATTGCTAAAGAGCTGCTTGCGCGTATTTGTGAATTCAACTTTTACTTACACAATTTTCATTTGCATTTTGTTTTTGTTCCTTCCACTTATATTTTTTTTTGCCGACTCATTTTTGTCAACGCGCGTGGTGGTGTTTTTTTTTAAATGTTGTTGCACGGTTAGGCTCCTCGATTTCCAGCCTGGAGGCAGCAACCGAAAAATTTCCCGATGCGCTCTCCACGCGCTGCAACGAAGTGAGCAGCCTGTGGGCGCCCTGCCTGTGCACGCTGGAGACCTGCATCGGCTGGTATCCGTGCGGACTGAAGTACTGCAAGGGCAAGAGCGTGGGGGGCGACACGTCCGGGACGCAGCAACAGCAGCAGCAGCAGCAGACGAATTATCGCTGCGGCATCAAGACCTGCCGCAAGTGTACACAGTTCACCTATTATGTGCGGCAGAAACAACAGTGCCTCTGGGATGAATGACGACGCGGCGAGCTGCAGATGCGCTGCGCCAAGCAGGTGCCACTGACGCGCGACGCTGACGGCGACGGTGACGGCGAGGGCATGGCTGCGGCATGTGATGCAGCAGCGAGTGAAACAGCGGCAACGACAATAACAAAAACAACACGAACAACGAGCAGGGTGACAACAACAACAGCAAGAACAACGACCAACAAATTACGCCAACTGCTTTTGTTGGTGCAACAGCAGATGCCTTTTGCACTGTGGAGCTTTCCGGTCCATCACGTTTCCCATCACCCACAAAAACAAGCACAACTTTCTGGCCAGGCGTTGGCACATCATCATCATCAGCCTGATGATCATCATCATCATCATCATCACACGGCGGCCGACTTGTCGCATCACCCATCAACAATGGCCGCCATCGTGGCGTGATAATGCGCATGCAACTCGGACAAGGGTATATAAAACCCGATAAACCCCAACACACATGTATTGGTGTGGACACACCTATACACCCTACACCCTCTCTCACTATTCTTATGGGCTGTATATATGTAACTATGATGAGAATATTGCCAAGCTACACTTACGCTTATGCTGCTAGGTTAGGAGCTTTGATGAGCTGGAAAAGAAAGACATTTTATTCGCATTCTCATTCGATTCTCGTGTCTCAGTTTTATCTATTGACCTTAAATTTATTACACATGCTTTTTATAAGCTGTTCAGCATTTACAATTTTATTTCGATTTTGATTCATCATTTCCAATTTTAATTATTTTTATTGCCGTTGTTTTGGTTTCCCTTTACACATTTCCCTTAATTCGATTGCACTTGTTGTTAACATTTCCTACACAAATTCTGAACATTTGATAAATATATTCTTTCTGTCGCTCTTCGATTCGCTTCATATTTTAATTTATTGTAATTTGCATTTTATTTTTCTTTTTAATTAATCGTTTATCATTTATATACATCTATTACATTCAGATTGAATTCACATTTTATTTATTTTTATATTATTGTTAATGCTTTTGCTTATTCGCATTTTAAGCAATTATCTGCCAACTTTCTTTTCTTTGCATTTTTCATTTATTATTAACATATATCCCTCTTACTTATTGCCCTTGTTAACTTTTTGACTCACAATTCCTACACAAATTCTTATCAAATTCACATTTTACTAAATCACAGTACATTTATCAGCTGAGCTGTTATAACATTGTATTCATACTCGCATTTCAATTGTTTGAGCTCTAAACTCTTTCCTCAGCTATTTTTATCCCCCTTATTGCTCTTTTTACATTTAATAAACATTTTCCATAAAATTCTTAACATTCACCCAATTTCCACATTCAATAGGATTCGGTTATTGTTTTATTCAAATTCACTTTGAATAGTTTTTATTCAATTCTCTGCAGTTATTTTCCAATTAAGTTCTCCACATATATTTATTAATTCTTTACTATTCTTCAGTATTCTTCATGAGCTCTCCAACATTTTTGTCATAATTCCTATTACAAAGAAAATGCTGTCTCCAAGAAATACTTACTGATTTAATTACATTTACCGACTATTCAATAATAACTTTTGCCGTTTCTGCCATTAATTCATCAAATCTCATTTATTCAATAACTCTTCCTGCTTTTCTATAGATACGTCTACTGTTCTTGTTTATTTATTTATTTTGTTATTCCCGAAACACTTGGCACTACCTCAAGAGTATTTTGTTAAATGCTTTATTTATATACCTGACTTTAACTCACATCCTTTTGAATTGGAAAATTCATGTACACCTTTCTATTATCTTACACCTTTCTCTCTGTTTACATTTGCGGTCTTTGTTAAATAATAGCTCATTAAGATATATTTACGCAGTTCGACAAATTTTGTTCTTTTCTGTCCACCCGTTTCTTTCTCTTTCCACTCACATTTGTCATAATTAATGTGTGCATAATACAAATGATAGTCGCTTCATTAAATTTTCGCTTTTCGCATTTTCTCCATCCCTTGATCATATTGTGCTCAAATAATAAATGTAGTATTATATATATATATTTAAAGAAATTAAATGTGGCCTTAGCATATTTTAAGAGCGCAACTTAAGAAGTTTGTAAAATTCCAGGATTTCACACAAACACACTCACACTCTCTCTCAAACACAGACATACACACACACACACACACACACACACACACACACACATGAAGTTGATCTGTCTGAATTGTGCTCATAATAGAAAATAAACTTTAACTTGCCATATAAGGTTAGTTCATAAATGTTCTACATATATATAGCATATATATATATATATATATATATATATGTACTAACCACAACGACTGCCGCAAATGCTTTTTATATATATAATAAACCCCAAAGAAATGGCTGTTCCGTAAACAACAAAACTATAAAAAAGCTAAAAACAAATGTTTCTTTTGTTTTCTTCTCAAAAACTTGTAACCTCTCCTCCCCACAATTTTTCAATTCCAATTATTGTTCTAAATTTCATATGGAAAAGCCCTGCCTTTACTCGTAAAATTGTATTCAAGTTTTTTATTCCGAATTATTAACTTGTCGTATCTCTTGATAATATACCTATAAGAAACAAACAATACCAAGAACAATAATCTATTGTAAAATTTCAAGAACTAGTCTACTTAGAAGTGTTAGAATGGCTATTTTCCTATAAGCATACTACAAAAATGCAAATATTAAAAAATTGTACACAAAATTCCAACAAGAATTTCAATTTCGACTAAGAACAAAATAACAAAACAATTTAGAAAGAAAAAAAACGGTGATAATAATTTTTTCTACAAAAGCGAATGACGACAACTTTTTCTGCAATGTAAAAATGATATATGTACATATATTTATAAATATATAATAATTAGTTCTAGTATATAGTTATAAATAATGCTGGAGAACTCAACAATCTGATTCGTATAAAAATAATAATTAATCGATTTAACGACTAGGGCTAAGACAAAAATTAATTTAGTCATAATAAAGCAGCTGACAAATTCTACATTTTATAAAAAACAAAAAAAATCGATATATTCCTACTTGATGGTAAATGCGCTTAAACTGCGCTTAAATTGCGAATTATACTTGTAAACAAATGCAAATGCAAACTGACTTTCCAGGATTGCCAACTTTTGAGAAAACCGAAAAATCTTAATGTGAGTATTAAAAAAAGAACAATTCGTATTTTCTTTCCAAAAAAAGCCAGATTTGACTGAAAACAAGCGGAGTTGGCCACACTGTAACGCTCCCAAGTCCGAAAACGGTCTCACTCCCGCAGCTGCTGCTCGTATCCAAAACAAACAAGCTGCATCCTGGCGCTGCTGCAGTCGAGTGGTCCTCTTGAGCTAGTGGCAAATCCTTTATGCGATTTGTAATTCATGAGCAAGCGCGCACACAGATTCTTATCATTTATTTTGCAGCGCAAATCGGTATCGAGTGCCACATACAAAGAGATAGAGAGAGAGCGAGACAGGAGACAGGAGCGAGAAGGACCTGAACTTGGTTAGGCTATAACTATATTCATGGCAGCGCCGTAGGAGGTGGCGACGATAGCTTAAGACGTGCGGAAACCAAATCGGCGTCGTAGAAAATTGAATTTGCTGCCAGCGGGAAGCACCAGAGGTGGGGCGCGGGGGAGCGCAAAAAGGGTGGGGTATGGGCTGTGGGTTTTGTTGTATTAGCGACCCAGCGTATTGGGTTTTGTGCTCTTGACGCGGGTGCAAACGTATGTGCATGCCTAATGAGCCATGAAATGCCAAGGATTGCGTCCTTACATTTTTTTTCTTCCTCTTTTGGGTAATCAGCGACAGCTGGTCACCGCTTGACGCCTGGCCCTGGGCCGCCTACGCATTGCCTTTGACCTCCATCTATACATACATATATATATAGATGTATATATGTAGTACTATATATGCCCGGCGAAGGCTACATAATTACAGCGAAGAGGGCTGCTGGCGCGTAAATCAAACAAAATCAACTCTCCTCGCAATGCTCTTAATTAAGTTTACACTTTCGCAATTCGATTTTCTTGGTAGGGGATCCAGTAGTCAGGGAGACCAGACGACAGCCGACAAATGTGGCGGTTTTGCTTTCGACAAATATAGCATTAGGGCAAATAATAAAAAAAATGTTTTTTAATTTTATTAATACTTTTATAAGTTTTTTTTATAGCATTAGTATTTATTTCTTAATAATAATATATTGGTGTCAAAAGTTCTATTATTATTATAATTAAGTTCTGCTCATAGAGAAAATACTTTTTGCCTTTCTTCTTTTGAGAACACTCGTATCCTGGCCTGTGACTCGAGTCTTCCCTACTATAAATACTCTACACAGCTGGGTAAGTACATTTATTACATTTAGTTTATTTTCTCTTGCAAAAAAATATGTTAAATGTTGCACTTTAGCTGATTTGATTGATTCGATTATATTTCAGCTGAATCAACTGCTTTATCAAAGCTATTAATCAAAACTTTTATTTCCTATCCACAGTCCCAAAGACTGCTGATTAATTCAATTAAAACCTTCTGCGCTCTTAAGCTAAACTTTAAACCTCATCTTCTTTTTAATTTAAAGATATAAATACTCATTTTTCTATTCTTTTATGCGGCTTAGGCTTTAACCCAGCTAAAAGCACATTTGTTCGAGATTTTATAGAATTGATTTGTTTCATAAAATTTGCATATTTAGTTTGGCAAACACAATATGCCAGCGATTTGTTCCCGCAGCTATATCTATATTTATATGCAAAATCTTTTCATTCCTCAATTCGAATGATTATAAAAGTAAAACTTTTGTCGCCTGTGGCAGCCTCAGCTGTTGGCCAAGGTTCCCGACAGCAAGCGAGTAAGACGAGTGCTCAGCGATGCGTTGTTGTTGTATGTTGTATTTGCATCTATATTCGCCTGTATGCGTGTGTGTGTGGGTGGGTGTGTGTGTGTGTGGATGTTGTGCTGTGGCCATGTGCAGAGTTTTTCGTATTGACTTTTTCGGGTCAAAAGGCGGCTGTGTGCTTAACATTTGCATAACTACTTACTACACAAGCACACACACACAAACACTCATGTACATATAGTGAATGTGTGTATGTGTATGTGTGTGTATCTCAGCATTAAATAAATATCACTCATACGCCGTGTGATTATCAGAGCTGCCAAATAGGCTCAAGCACTTGTTTTTCGGCGCTGCCTTGACGCTTGTCAAAAGTTCAAGGCTTATAATTTATACAGCCACGCCCCCCCATATACCAAGCCAGCCCACCAGCATTAATTTTGCTGGGTCACGTAGGGCAATAAGCCACTGCAACAACAACAACTACAGCTACAGCTACGAGTACAACAGCAGCAGAGCTGATGACAGCCCGACAGCATTTCAAAAGTAATTTTCACTTGACAAACTGACGCACTGACACATTGACTGTCTGACTGAACGCCGCAGACATTTGGCTTTAGCATTTGTCTTATTGTTATTGCAAGCTTTAACAATTAGCGGGCAGCCAATGGGAACGTGGTAACAAGGAGCATATTCAATGGAGCACTCACAACATGCAAATTACGCCCGCGCCTAAAGGCGGGCAACAAGTTTTTGTACTCTTTCGACCGCGTTTCGAGTGGAATGCAATTTAATGAATTAATACTATATTTAAAAGGTTTCTCTGTGTTTCGGGTAAATAGCCAAAGGAGCGCGCGAAGACTTTGCCTTTGAAATATGCTCCTGGAATTACAATAACAACTTTCTTGCTGCTAGTCAAATTCCTGCTTTCAAATATTTCTTTATAAATTATTTTGCGAATTTGACGCGTAACAATTTTAATGAATTTTAAATTTAGAATTAGCCAGAAACAATGTGTAGGAGGGCCTCACAAATGGGCCTAAAGAAATGTGTAATTATATACGTTTTAATCGTAAAAAGTATGTGGAAAGGGATTTGTAGAATGCGTGCAATCGTTTTCAGTTTTTTTAAATGGCATTCGGAAATTTCTAAATTTATTTATGTAAAAACAATTTGTTCTTTTTTGCCATAATTAAAATTTCGCTCAATTTAAATTGCTTTAACTTAATTAGTTTTATATTTGACATTTTTTTTAAGTTAATGAATTAATTTGTGATGGCATTCAAATTAATTGCTTAGTTTTTGTGTACTAGAAAGAGATGAGGTTTCCGGCTAGGAGAAGGTATTATATATATATACATTTATACTTATATAGAAACTTATACCCACACCGCAAGCTACACACCCTATGCCGTATCTGCTTCATAGTATAAAAAGATATTCTTAACTTTTGGATTTATAATCTGATGATTAGGGAACTTTTAGTAGTTCAACCTGTATAAGATATATTGGATTGGTTTAGCGTACTAGAATCTACATAAGTCTTACAAGCTGTGCTTATTGATGTTGATAAGAAAACATCTTGATAAACGGGTAAATACATTCCAAGGCTCTTTTAGCCCCTGAGATGGGCGCATTCAGACAGAAGTATGCACGGTCTTGGGTAGATCATCTCAGTCGGTCATCTTGATATATAGATATCTATTATTACTGTCTCATGCATACGTAAATATATGTAACATTTACTCAACTTGATCATACCCAATTTAGGCACTTTCAAAACGTACAGGGTATACAATCTCTCTTGTCATGATTATCTATTGGTTTATTGCGTGCGCTGTGGGCGTGTCTTCAGCCAAGTTAGTTGCCATCAACTGCAATGCACATAAATCAATGACAATCAAAATTCATTTCGTTTGCGTTGATTTATTGCGTTTGTTTGATTTGGTACAGCAACCGTCAGATAGAGGTACATCTATGTAAATGGGGGGTACGTCTTTATACTCCTTATCGACAATGCATATTAATGGCAGCTGTGAAGCTGTAACAATGAGGGATCAGCCTTTGTGCGCACAGCTTTTGCTTGCTTTTTGATATTTCTTATTTGTTCCCTTTTTTTTCTGTGTTTTTTTTGTATAAATATTAAATGTCTAGGGAGGAGGGGCGGGGTAACCTTTCTGCCGAATCATCAATCAATCAAACGCGTGTGATTTGCTACAGTTCAAATTTCGCTCTCAGTTCAATCGTTCAGGCATTCAAGCTGAAATATAAATATTTGCTTTTTTGCAAAGTACAAAAGCGCCTATTGAATGCGGCTCTTCCGTCCGCCCCAATTGAGGCGTGGCGCACCTTTTTGCTAGAGCTCAAGTGCCGTGTGCGCCAGGTCGAGGGCTTAAGCTCGTCCGTCCGCTTGTTCGTTCGCTCGCCCGCCTGATTGACATGGCTTACAAATGAAGGCCTCAACAGGGCAGTGCCGGAGTTGTTAGCATGACCCCTGCCCGAAAGGATAAAAAATGCGAAGGCAACTCCAGCAGCAGCTGTTACACTTCTGACTGCCTAATCTCCTTTGCGACGCACAGGACGACGCACCTGTTACACAAGTGCCCCACAAGTGCCCCATGCCAGAGGCCAGGGATGCAGGACTACGGCCTACCCACCTAGCAAATGGCATGGGTAATGAGGCTCAGTGAAATTATTTGGAAATTCGGCAAGTTTTTAAAGAGACTAGACAGCAAATAGTTTAGCTAAGTGTTTAAGAACAGGTGTCATCCAGTCGGAAGTGCAAGACTAGAAGCTACCTTAAATCCAGCTTTAAACTGAAGCTGTAAGCGTATAGACTGAGGTTTGGTAAATTGCGACCGCAAGCGTGTTAAATGTGGGCAATTCATTCGAGAGCTCTTCCACACCTTTCACATAATTCACCTCTTTAAGTGAAAGGATTGCATGGGGGAAGTTTCGGGTTTGGGCTCCTTCTTTATCAATTTCCACTCTTTTTTTCCTTTTGACATTAACATTATACTGATTTAAAGAGAATATGCAATTCCATTATTCCTTTTGCCTTTTGTGATAGTAGCCACAATTTTGTGATAGGCCAATGTCAACCCGGCTCCAATTGGCTCCAGCTGCGCCCTGGTAGACAGCTTCCTTTGAGCGGCTTCCGGCTTGGCAACGCCAGCTTCGACTGCCGATCCGGCTGCTTTGACTTGTTGCCAAAACAATTTATGCAGCATTTTGGCCAACATTTTGCGCACAATTGGAAATTGTGCAATTGCATTTGCCCAGCTGCGGGAGAGGGCGAGCGGCTCTGCAGGCGCCAAGTGTCGACAGGAAGTGCTCTCGGTGCTGTGCCGCCAGCTGCTGCTCGAGCTTAGCATATTTATTCAATATTCAAACTAGGCAACAGTTAAATTGTAAATAAGTTTCGGTTGCCTTGTTCACGCCTCAAGTTGCCCCTTCTGGCAGCCGTAATTGCGAACAATGCAACAATGCGGCTGCTTGCCTCAAACTTTAATGAGAGGCCGCATGAAGCGGAAGTGGCAGGACAATGCGACAACAGGCAACAGCGACAGCGACAGCGACAGGGATGCATAAGTCCCTGAAGTGTTTCACTTGGCTTCGTTTTTGCTGCACTGCCTCAAGTGCATTTGCTAATGACAAAGTCAAACAGGCGCGCAAGAACGACATCAACAAACTTCAACGCTGCACAGTGGTTCAAGATGCGGCCACAACTTTGTTACCAGTAATGGTTGTTACTCATATGATTGAGTGTGCTCCTTTTTGGCATATTCTTTTAAGGGTTCAGGCAGGCTTAAAGGTTTTCAAGCTGCAGGGATTGACTAGGTCTACACAGTGGTACAAAATGTGGTTTGTTTACTTGAAATCATAATTTTACCTAATTATATAATATATAATATAATTATAAATTTACCTAACAAGCATGTCTTCAATAAATTTAAGGAGCTTAAAGAAAAATAAAGTATGAGGTGTGTAAACTTTAGAGTGTTTAATGTAGGCAACAACAGCTGCGTGTCACTGTGCAACGTGCTACGTTTAGTGTTGCATGCTTTTCTGCGCGACAGACAATGCGCCTTTTCCGTTACTGTTAGTCTGTCAGTCGTGTGCTGCCTGCTGCCTGCTGCTCCTTGTTTTCCATCGCTTGGAGTGTGCGTGCAATTTACGCGTCCAGCGTCGAGTGGCAGCCGAGGCATGCCACAAGCTGCAGGCGATGCCATTGTGACCAGTTGCCAGCCGTTGGCGGCAGTAGGCATAGTCAGGCAACTTTCGTTCGTGTGTCTTGTTGGCGCCAAGTGTTGAAAACGTGTTAATTGCTAACATTAACAACAATAAAAACAACAACAACAACATCAACAGCAATTGAAATAACAACAACAGCAAGCAGGCGTCAGCTTGGCAGCAACAACAACATTTCCATGTGCCCAGCGGAAGTCGTGCGTCCAACCCCAAATGCTCCTCTTTCTGCTGCTGCTTAAGTAGGCGCGACATACAAAAAACGGAGGCAAAGAAAGTAGCGAAAGCTGTGCGCGGAAGTATTTGTCATGATATTTATCGCATAAGCCATTTCTCTTGAGTAGGCGGCCTCGGCAAACGAAAAATTGTGGAAAATTTAATTGAAAACGTTGCCTGGCAAGGACGGACACGTGCCAGGCACAGCAGGCCCAGAGGCGGCGGGCCGTGCAGGCGCCGGCGTAGCGGGACACAGCAGCTCATCAAATATTAAAGCCCTTTTTTCTCATTTGCCGCCGATGGGAGCTTTCAAATATCATATAAACAAGTGTACAAAAAATATTTAAAACATTTGAAAATAGGTCATCGATTGTTCAACATTTTTTGCTCGTTTGCCAAAGTCTCGTGTGCATTAAATGGATTTTTGTAAATAATAGTTGTTTACTCTGTAGGGGCTTAAAAAAATAAATTCGAATTTAGTTTTTTTTTTTGTCATTTTAAAATGTGCACAAAATTCTGTTTAAGAGTTCCCAAAAAAACTAAAAATTAAATGGATACATATTTGTGGAAATCAATTTTTCTTTATCAAATAATATTGTTTTTCTTGCAATTTAGTATGCAAGTTTCTTAAAAATTTAAATATATTTGAAGTGTTTGGAAAGTTGTTGAAAATTAAAAATAAATAAAAAATATAATCATAGTAGTAAATAATAGTTATAATTTATGGCTGGATCCGGACCTCAAGCCAGGTAAATAAAAAGTTAATAATAATAATCAAAAATACAAATAAATAAATTCACTTGTTGAACAAATATTTTTTAAATGAAATTCCGAAATCATTTTTTCAGAGTCAATTATTTTTGGGCTTTTGTTGCGCTTTCTGCAGTTCTTGTTTCTGTTGCTTTATTCTGCCCGCCGGCTTCTACCTTGCCATTTGTGTTTTTTAGTGCCGCATTTTATATTTGTTTCTTTTTTTTTATACTTTTCGGATGGCATTGTAAAGTTTTTATTACCGAACAAACGACGCTTGCATTTTATTTAAAAAATCACAGCCGAAATGCTTTATCAAATTATATATTCGCATGCATAATAGATTTGCCCAAAATAAAAAAGAAATCAACTTTAAAGCACATACACGTTTTAATTAAAAAAAGAAGAAAGGAAAACAGTTGCAGCAAACGTAAAAATAAAAGAGCCACACAATATCTCAAGCACATAATCCTTTTTAATGGCCGGAAAGAAAAAAATATCGGAGACAAGAGTGTATAAAAAAATGACGACGGCAGCAAATTAATTTGTTTATTTAGGCGGCGTTTTTGCAGCTGCGCCGCGAATCTTTTGCTGACAATTTAAAAATTCTAGCTTTTAACATGAAATTTAAAATGTTTTCATAATAAAGGACCTGTGCATTAAATGCCGAGGTGCAGCGTAATAACATTTACAAGCACTTAGTTTACACATAACCTCAGCAAAACTAAGCAGTGTACAGAAGGGCAAGGGAAATGGGCAGAGTATGAAATTTGCATGCAAAATATGTGCGAGTTGCCGGCAGGCGGCGTTAAAAATACAAATGTTAGAAGAAAACCCAACCAGCTTTCCAAAGCCGAAGTTCGGATACTCTCACTCCAATGGATGCTGTGCGATATGGTAATCAGGATCTTGGTAAGCTATTTATTTAAATAAAACTCTAATTAGAAAATACAGTTTATATAAAGTAAACAATGTAGTTCTTGATAGCTCCCATGGACAAAGATTTACCAACAGGATAAATTCGAAATATAGTATTGCCAAATAAAGAAATATGTAAAAAAAAAAAAAATTTTTGTAGCAGAAGAACTCTTAAATTTATTGAAAAAATCACAGAGAAATGCTTATTAAGAACATGTTAATATATAAATATAAATATTAAATAAATATAAATAACACATATATATTTAATAACATGCTTCTCTAGACTTTTTCCATGTCAAACAAAATTATAAAATTTATAATGTCTGATAGGGTATTAAAAAAAATTTGCTGAAATTGCAAATGACAAGTTTTGCACTAAGCAGCAGTACAAATAGACGAGCAGAAAGGCTTGTCAAGCTGACGGGGGAGGGACGTGGGCTGTTTAGTGGGCGTGGGCGCGATGGGCTTCGTAGTCTCTGAGTATGTGTGTGTGTGTGTGTTGGGAGGCTTGACAGCTACATTGACACACTTACTGCATGATGAAGCAAAATGAGTGACAAACTGACTGCGCAACGTTGTAAGAGCTGCTTATTAAGCGCAGAGCAGCGTTCGCTGCTGTTGCAAGCGTTTGACATGCCGCACAGCTGCAGCAGACGCGCCGCGTGTGCCACATTTCCGTTTAACAATTTCAAGTAGCGACCCCAAAAGCAGCTCGCCCAAAAATATATAAATGAGCACCGAGTAGCGCGCAAAAGTTCAAGTAAATAAATGGGTTACTTTCTCTTGAGGGGCCCCGCATCGGTGCCGCAACCCAAATCAATGTCAACGGTTGCCATTCTGAGTAAAGCGTATGGCGCACAATACTCTAGGGCTGAGGCAGTTGCCGCACGTGCCTCCAGTTGATAAAGTTGCCGCGTCAACAGCCGTAAAACTTGCCACACGCAAAGGGTTTAGACGCACCGTTGAGATTCCGTTTGCCGGTTAACAGCAAAACTTTTCCCCCTCTGCTTTCAATAAATAACAAAATGACAGCAACAATCGGGCCAAAACAAAAGAAAACTCACCAACTTACGCCAACATTTTAAAGCAGTCTTCTAAATATATTTTGGCTGACGTAATCGATTAATGAGCAAGTTTTTTTGTTATATTCCACAAAATATATATTCTGCATTTAAGGGTAAAAAACGTGATGAATTTTGATTAAAGGTTTTTAGTCTTAAATGGGAAATGAATCACTTGAGAAGAGCTTAGTTTTGTTGTGGATATTAAGAAAGTTGGGAAATAATTGATAATATATGAATAGAAAACTTCACTTTGATTTGAATACGACAAATTCAACAACAAACAAAATAAATTTTTAAAAAATAAGTGCTCTTTCATTTGCTTTTATATCGATCTAAACGACAAACCATAACTAAAAATCTGGCATGTAAAATAGTACAGTTTTTAAAATTTCAAAAATATATTTTTATGCACTTACAACTCTCGAGCTTATATTAACAATATCCTTCTGTTAATAGATAATTTTTCTGAGTTACTTTGAAGTAGTCTCTTCAACAATGCAAAATTGTTAGTTGCTTATCCTGCCACGGAATTAAAAATGGCAGAAATGGCGCGATGACATGCAAATGCCTGCGCCATGTTGTCATTAATTTGCCAACATCCAACCATTGAAAGGGGAAATAAGATTTAAGAATGATACAGGCGAGAGAGATAAGCTTGCAGATACCCTGCAATCAACCATCATTTAGAGAAATATAATCAGAGATCAAAAGGATTTTATTTGTCGATTAGTAATGAAACTTAACACAAATATTACACAAAATATTACGAAGAAAACACAATGAGAAATTTTTTTTTAAAAGGACGAAGAAAGTTGGGTAAAAGCACATTTAACAAACACAAATAAATTTGAATATTGAAAAAATATTATAATATAATATATATATAATATGTGTAATATAATCTGTTTTATTTAACTTACTTACTTATTTTTGTGACTTCTTAGACTCTACACAAAATTATTTCGTAGTACAATATACCCTTTTCAGCGCGCTTTTGAAGGGTACAAACACACATACACACACGTCTCCGATTACTGTGAGGGACTCTTGATGCTGTTGTCAGACGCTGTCGCTGCTGTTGCGCTTTTAACGAGCGCCATTTTTAAACAGGCTGCCATTTTGACATGAGTTTCTAATGCCGTTTGAAATATTGCACATACGCAACGTTGTCAGGCAGCCAGTGCGAATAGTTGGCACACGTCCGCAACTCTGCAACTGCAACTCCCATGTCCGTATTGTATGTTGTAGTTGCAGTTGCCAGGGCGCCCTGGCTTCGATTTCGCCAACATTTACTTTCAATCAAGTTGAAGCTGTACCCAGCTCTGCTCGAGTGCAAATCTCAATGGGGAAACAAAGAGCTCGAGTGCAAATGAAATGAGATGCGATGCGATGCGCTGCGATGTGATGCGATGCGAGTTCAACCAGCAACAGCAGCTGCAGCAGCCATTTTGTAGCTGTTGCTCTTGTCAAACTGTCGTAAAACTTTCGTCTTTGCAATTTCATTTACGCTGTTCACTCTTTGAAATATGATTTTTGTTTTCTTTTCTTTTCAAGTGGCATTCCAAAACAATACAAAAGCATAGCCAATGCAAAGCCATGTGTTATCCTTGAGCAGAGCCATGTGTGTTGACCATGTTCTAAAAATAAATTTCTGACAAATTTTGTTCAAGCTTTTATATAATTTAATTCTTTATGCAACCAGGTTTTGGTGTGAAGTATATAAATATGAAACTTTTCTATTAAGTAATCAAAGCAAAGCTCAATTCCTAAAAGCTTCACAAACATTGATGCATCTCAGCTTTCTTCATGTGCTTCAATATTTTTATATTTATTTAAAGATGAATATAAAAGAAATTCATTTCTAAGGGTTTCCCAGAATGTTAAATATGCAAATGAAAAAACTTCGTCTATCAAAAGGGAAATAATTTACTTTACTCAACGCAACTCAAAAATTGATTTAAGACAAATAACATTTTTCGTTAAAAAGCAAACAAATTTTTTAGCTGCGACTTGAATTGCAGAGTTTATGTGTAAATAAAAACTTGTTGAATTTCTTTTACAGAACGCGCTAAGTTTTTGTCAGCGGCAAAAAGAAAGCTGTGCTTAAGTTACCTAGCCAAAAACAAGTCTAGTATGCTGCATATTTTTGCCAAGCAGCATTTTCGTGAGTGCATTTTGACATATTCACACGCTTCGCTGAGTACACAAAGTTAATGGAAATGCATGCAGCCCAAAGAACGAGATGTTTATTCATATCTCATATCGCAATATAGCCTGAGTTTTCCAAGTCACATATGTGTGTGTGCTTGCGTATGTGTGTGTGTGTGTTTAGCCAGCTAAACAAGCTTGGAGTGCGCGTGCAGTGTGCTGTGCAAAAGTGGAAACAATGGGCCAGGTTCGCTTAGTGTTAACTTGGCCAACTTTGGCAGCTGGTTTTCTGCCTTTTTGCTTTTTGGCCCTTTGCTGTGCCACCAGCTGTGGGCATTGTTCGGGCCCGGTCCAGGCCTATGGCTCAAGTCTACCTAATTGCATGGTATCCCACATTGATTATATCGATTTTTGCTAACAAAATTTCATAAATTTCTGTCTTTGCAGCTGCATTTGGCAAATATTTATGTCTAGCTGTCGGTTGATTTTGGTTTTGGTTTTGAATTCGATTTTTAAGGCCAAACACAAAGACCCAAGGCTTTGGCTGTTACTATAAAAATTGATGTACGGCCAATGTGAAAAGGCAAAGTGAAAGAGAGAAATATTGACTATAGAAGAATTTACCTGATGTTGATCACTGCAATAAAAAAGGTTGTGAATGGAAGTGAATTCGCCTTTGTTTGTCTAGGCAATGTTGTTTTTTCACATATTTTATTTTTTAAGTTAAAAACCTCGTGCTTAGTGTGCCGATGCTTAGCTCATCGCGCTGATTGGCTTAGAACAATTTGTTAATATTTAAACATATTCCAGTCCTTCGTTGTCTAGTCCAATGTTGAGCAATAAGTTGCAAGGCAGTATAAATATGCCAAGTTATTTTAAAATTTATTTATTTCCATTTTGTTTTTTTTTTATCGATTACTTATTGATATCTATGCCCAGTTCGCAGGCCGACATACAAGTTTATCACAGCCTCATCTTAAATTGATTAAATCGAAAAATTACTTAAAACTCATCCATCCTTCTATTGACTCTCCCAACTAAGTCTAAATATTCTATACATTTACAATTTCCGAACAGTTTAAACCCTGAAGGACACTAACAAGTGCTTTGTCTGAAGGCCATTCACGTATTCCCCTCGCTCGCTGGATTTAGTTGCGCACCTGTGGGGCAATAATCACACTTTGTTATTTCATTAACGCTTTCATTTGGCAGAACGCGCCTGTCACTGGCAATTACAAAGGGAAGTGCAGGTGGAAATGGGAGCAGAAACCGGAAATCCAACTGTGTATGGCGTACGCCTCTCGATGGCTTCCATTTTGTAGCCACGCCCATTGGCATACGGCGCCTCACACATTAATTTCGCCTTATGAAATCTTTTGCACATTAAATCGTCTGGAGGCGTAACCCTTTTTGCTGGCAACGCCCAGCCGTGAGGTCCCCGCCCGACCTCACGGGTGCGACCGACCAAAAGTTACGCATTAAAAACCTTTTTCTTTTTTGGCTTTTTTTTTGTTATGCTTGAAAAGTCGTAAAACTGAGTTTTATGAATGCGATTAAGCGCGTGAACTGCACGAAAGCATATTTCACTTCGCTGCGCTTCCATCTCTTTCACACGGGGCCATGTTGCTGTCCCTCTCCCTCTCGCTCTCCTTGTCCCTGTCTGTCCGTGTTCGGCGTCCTAGTTTGCTGTTGTGCCCGGAGTTTGTCATTTTTAATGACTGTGAAAAGAATGCGCTCGTAATTACATGGCTAAAGTAAAAATAAAAAACTCTCTACTATGTGGCTGGCATTTTATTGTACTGTGTATCATAAATTATTTTGCTTATTAAATACCCTATAACGAGAAGAGTTAAAACATTAATCACTTTGTCAGGCACCATCAATGCACAATGTGCTTATAAACAAATTAAAGTAAAGTGCAATAGGTATAAAAGAAATTATACCTGAATCTGTCAAATCAAAAATGTATTTTTAAAGGTTTCTTATTCAAACATTTAACTTTTCAATCTTTTTTGTATTGACTTAATAAAATGAAAACATTTTTTTAAAATATATTTTTCGATCGTTTTGTTTTATTAAGATAAAAAAATTAATGGTATAAAAAACCTTTAAAGTAGATTAAAGAAAGATATACACAAAAAAATAAATAATGTTTGTTTCTCCTTAATTATTTATATCACGTATTTTATTATATTTAAAAGCCTTGAAATATATGTTATATATATGTTTATATATTTTTTTTTATATATTATTATTTTGTTATGTATGATATATATCGTCTATATTTTGTGTTATATATATTATTTATTCTCTTAATATTAATTTTCTTTGCTCTGCTTAACATAATTCCCAGAAGGGCAGCCATACTTCGTCCTGTCAGCGCAAAAAAGGTTTCATTTAGCGCTTTGGTTTGCCTGGATTGCAGTTATAACTAAGTAGCATGAAACCAGCTAGTGTGGTGCAGTGGCACACACACACACACACACACACACACACACACACACACACACACACGAGAGGCACACCCGCCCAGCACTCACAAGACCCCTGCCCGCCGCCGTCTCTTGGATCAACCCTTGGCGCAATTTGCTATTGTTCTCTCTCAGTGGCAGAGCCACTACTTAAATCCGTTTCCTCAGCTGCTTGTCTTTCATTTCAGTTTGCTTTTCAGCGCGCTTGTCAGCGACGTCATCCTTGTAGGTGGTGGCGTCCGTCTGTCCGTCTGTCGGTATGTCGGCATGTCCTGCCATCTATTCGTCTTGATGTCTGTCGGTCTGCTCGTTCGCCTGGCTGGCTTCGCTTTCTTTCTATTTGGCATAGCATTCGCACTTAAGTGATTTTGACACTTGTCCCACTTTCCATGCGTTGATTTTTGTGTCAGCAGTACTCAAGCAGCGCACACGCCCCCGCCTCTGCAGCCAGCTGTAGGCTGCGTGAATTGTTGTTGTTGCTGTAGTTTTCCAGCCGCCAGCTGAAGTTGTTCACCTTTCAATACGCTGCCGCTGCCCGGGCAGCCACTACAGGAACTTCTCTTCATTTTTGTCTACCACTTTTTTTTTTTTGCTCGTCGCAGAACTTGCATCTAAAGTGGCAGCAACTTCAGTTGCCAGGACTTTGCTCTGTGTTTCAATACCCTGTTCACAAGCTGAAGAAGTGTATATGGGCTGGGTCCTGTCCGTATAAATCGTCGAAGACTTTGAACTGAAATATTAGTTTTTACTGGTTCAAAAACAAACAAATGCCTCATCTTGAATATTTTTAATATAAGTATATTCAGCTGTTATAAATTCAACTAATATGTTTTAGGTTGGCTTGGTTCAACAGGGTATTGCATCGTCGAGCTCACCCCATTGCAATGTTCTTTCTCTTTTTTTATTTCCATTTCTTTCGATGTGTTCACCTCTTTTATTTGCATTCGTTGTAGTTGTAGTTGTTGCATCAGTTGCCATCATTCTGTTCATAAAACACGACGTCATCAGCGTCTTTGGCTTGGCAACCAACAAGAACAACAACAACAACAACAAAAACGACGCCAACTGAAGTGCACTTTTGTGGATTTTGCTTGTGATTTATGTGTGAGTTAGTGTGCCTGTGTGAATGTATGTGTATGTGACTGTGTGTCTGTGACAACAGTCGCTCAGTCTTGTCAGCCAGTGTCTGCTCAACTGTTTATCTTGGCCATATTGTTGTTTTGCCTTTTGAGCTTTGGGCCCCGCTGCTTGCTTACAATATAAACGCATTAAAAACGATTTGCTTTTTATGGCCAAGCAATGCAACTGGTTGCTAACTGTTGCTTTCAAATGCTCTGAAAGAAGGCACAAAATCAAGTCGGTGCAGGTCAAGTCGTTTGTTAAATCATTTCTAATTTTAAATGTAAACAATTTGATTCAATTTTGATTGCATTTCTTTAAATCGCTTTACTTTGCTTTAATTTATAGCCACATATTTTTCTTTTAATTAAATAAAAAAATTAATTTAATCAATTCAATGCATTTATTTCTTTCTAAATTCATGTTAAATATAATATTAAAATTCGAACCGTTTTTAAACAGATATTTTAATGCGTCACCCAAAAAGTAGGCAACACTTTTTGCGTGCAAAAACTTGTTGAAATTAAATCATTTCCTGTGAACTCAACGCAGCTTCAACAAGCGCAACTTTTACAAAAGTTTTGACGCACGCATTTTCTTTTCTGCTCCAAGCTTTGCTTTTGCCTTTTGTCAAAGTATATTTTACAGCACACACACGCACACAGTCACTTTGGCATTAAAAACTAATTTTATTTCTAATTAATTTTGACGTCTCGTCGTTTGTGGTTAAATATTCTGGCACGCGAAAAGTCGTTCTCTATGCCTTTATGGTGCGGGCTCTGAGGCGAAGTCATTAAAAAAGTTACCAAAGACTTTCCCACACACACACACATACGCACACGAACTTTGCTTGAAGAGGTGTGGGTCGCCCATGTAAGTATGTGTTGTGTGTGTGTATATATATTTAGTTGTCAGCGTCAGCCACGTCGCACATTTTAAATGCTTCAAATGAAATTAACAAAGAAAAAGCAGTAAAATGTCACCGCAGCAGGTGTACATATGTAATACACACATACACACACACACATGCTCATATGTGGTTGTATGTTGGCGAGCCAAAGCCTCATATTATCCAGAAATGGGCGCTTAAGTTGACAGCTTTTGCGAAATTTTCAAATAAAAGTGACTTTGTTTTTTTTTCTGCCTTTTTTCCTCGAAAACTTAAGAGCATAAGAAGTGATGAAAAACCACACGGAATTAAATATGTGTATATTTTAGTTTGTACCATAAAAAAAAGCATAAAAAAAAGGTTGGGCAACTTGGTTGAACTGCGTTGCGTTTGGGCTCTTAATTTTTTGGGGCTTTTGCAAAAAGTTTGCTTTGCCATCAAAGCGCTTGCAAATTGGAACTCTTTGCAGTTCTTTATTATATATATGTAAAGATATACTTATATTTATATATACATGCAAAAGCTGCTCTTTTTTAGGTGTCTTTTGGCAGTGCTTCATATGAGGCTTTATAAAACTTTAAGCTTCACTTGAAGTGACACAGCTGCAAGGTATAAAAAGGTTTGAATTAAATAAATACACAATTATATTAAATATGAATGCACTTATTTAATTATATACAGAAAACTCGGTCTGGCTCATAAATTTGTAAGTTTGAACTGAAAACTGGATTCGAGAGCTAAAAGGATGGAAAATTGCTGGAAAATAAAAACAAAGTAAATTCGTGTCACGGTTTATATATTTTGGCTTTATAATTTGATATTTTTGTTTTGTGTTTCAGATAAAAATATATTTTATTTAATATAAATTTGGGTTTTTAAAGGTAATTTGTGCGTGACACGTGCCTGTTAGCCGTTTATGACATGACTGACAACAAAATCCAATTTTTTATGCGCTTTCAAAAACAGTTCTCTTTATTGTTGTACATTACGCACAATCTGTTTGAGTGAGCTTCCGGACGGACAAACAACTGACAGCAATCAACAAAAGTCCAACCAAAAAAAGAAGAACAAAAGTAAAATAAAATAAAAATAAAAATACAGTTTATTTATAAATGGCTCATCGATTGCAGGCATAACTCACTTTGTGGCACAATCAAGTGTGCCACGCCCACGACAGACCGGCACACAAATTGTGTGTGTGTGTGTTGCAGCTACCACCCGTTGACCACTGTTGACATTGCTTCATTTGCACATTGTGCGTGGCAGGGACTCTGTTGGGGCTTTCGCTTTGTAATTGTTTCATTTAACAGCTTTTAATTGAATATTTCACGCGCGTTTGTTTATGCGCTTAAATGCATGAGAATCAACAGCAAAAACAGCAGCAACAACAACAACAACAGGCAGCACATTTGCAATGATAAATTGTTTACACGCTTTAAGTAAATAAATGCATCACGATATCTGCCAATTGCTTGCGACTATCTCTGCTGCCAGCTGTTGACCATTCAGTACAGCCGCCTGTGGCATGGTCACTGTTAACAATGCGCCTAATTGCCACATGCCGCACGCACAGAAGCCGCTCAGCAAATGCTCTGCAAAGCTGCCACTTAAAGTCGTCACCGTCCTCGAACCTGCCGCATTCTTTATTAGTTTTGATAAAGCCATAAAATGACAGCAGGTCGCCCTCAGGCAAACTCACACACACACACACACACACAAAAAACAAAAATAAACAAACAAAAAATAAACAAACAAACACTGACACTAAGCGCTTTAAGATTTGACCTCGCTGCGGCTTTTTATACCTTGTACTAAGAGCACTTTGCCTATAGGGTATCATGTATTCATATGTAACAAGCCAAGCTAAATTGTAGATATCTTATTTAAAAAAAAAAAACTCTTCCTCAAACAAATGGTTTGTGCATTTGCATGGACTCTGCGAAGTCAGCGACTGTAAGCGATACAGCTACTAACATAAGTATGTGTGTAATGAATACATAAACGGGTTTATTTTAATTACATTTTTCAATTAAAAGCATTTAAAATAACATAAAAAAAATATATACGATTTAAGTACTGAATCTAGACCAAAGAATAAGTTGGAAAAACTAGTCTTTCAAAGATTTGTGGATATATATTATTTAAAAACTGTTTAGTTTGTGGCCAAAATAAAAATATGTAAATATCTTGCATACGAAATTCTTTAAAAAACTTTTTTTTTTTTTGACAAGCTTAGTTTTGTATTTTCCAGCCAGTTCTGGATTCGTCGATGTGAAACTTTAGGCTTACCAACCGAACCGAAACACTCAGCTTTGAATTTAGTTTTATTGAAAAATTTATTTTAATTTTGTAATATAATTATTTATTAAAATATTTTTTTATTGTTTATTTTAATGTTTTTATTTTATATATTAAATTTTGTTATATATTTAATTATATGTATATTGAAATCGGATTTATTTTGTTTTCGATTTCTTAGTATTTCGATGCTAGGTCCACCGCCCTAACGAATGACATAAATAGGCTTGTTTCAATCGTAAATAAGTCCATCAAACGATAATCTTTCTTAATTTACTTTGTTTCCTTTAACTGAAGGTTTTTTTTTAAGAAAGAAACGATAATTTCAAACAAACACATGCCTTTTTTGCACTTTTTTTTTTTTGAATATTTATATAAAGATAGAATTATAGCCACCCTTTGGCTTTTGGCAGGGTATCTCTAAGGCAAGCTCTACTCAATATCGACGCGTACCTTTATGTTGTTGTTGCTGCTGCCAATGTTTGGCTTTAGTTTTTGTAGTGGTATCAAAAATGCCATTGCCGCTAAACCTTTGAGCAAACGCAAATAAAATGCACGCACACACACAGGCACAATCCGTGTTTGCCTATCCATGTCAGCTGTTCGAGGCTACCTTTCTCTTTCTATGTGTGTGTGTGTGTGTGTGTGTGTGAGTGGGGACATTTTGTTTACGCTGCTGCGGGGCTTGTGTGAGCTCTGTCCGTTTGTTTGCATATATTTTTCTCTACGTACAACCCAGAGAAATAAGCTTCAAATATATTACGCATACGCCGCGTTGCACCAGCCAAAACCAACCATTTTGTGCAGTTGCAGAAACAAAATGAATGTGAAATACCAGCCGGTAAGAGGCCGAAACTTCCTTTAAAGTTCAAATATTTGCAATGGCAAACTTTTTTGTTTCCCTCGAAATGAAATCCATGCCAAAGAATCTGCATTTCAAGAACAAGTTTAACTTCTTTACATCAGATATTATTGATCCCAAAAATAAGTATGGATTTAAAACTTTGATGTGGAATGTATTTTTGGAACATAAAGAAATGCATTGCATTTAATTTCAATTAGGTCAAATCGAAATTCGCTTTTTAACCACGCTGCATACTTAGAGTGTTGCAATTTTGTTGTTCAATACTCGCTTCATTAGCTATTCAAAACTCGCGGCAAGTATATCCGGCGGGATTCATCATCATCAAGGACTTGCTACAAAATGAAGCCATAATGTTTGGCTGCGCATTTTGGCTGCCTTCATTATACTCCCTTCCCCATAGCGCTGCCTGCCAGTGCCTTTCAGCTCATCTTCCTTTTGTTGGCTTTCTCTGGAGCTGTGCAGCGCCTGGCAAAACTTATGCTGCCACTTTGGTGGGATGAGGCCGCTTGCAGCGTCGCTGCCGCATAAATTAATGAAAATTTATTTATGCCTCAAAAATATGAAGCAAACAACAGCGGAAATTTCCTAACTGACTGCTTGTGTGTGTGTATCTCTGTATGGGTGTGTGCATCAGCCAGGGGAATGACGTCTTGTGGCATAAAATGCTTTCCACTGCATTAGGCGCACACACACACACACACGCATACATATATCACTTAAAGATATTGTTGGCATGTGCAACAACAGCAGCAGCAACAAAAGCTCAACGGGTAAATATCATGCAACAACAAATGTTACGAGGGTCGGTTTTATGTAGGCATCAGTATTATCGATTGGCATTAAAAAAATTAAAATCTAAGTTTTGACCCAAATCGACAAAAATGGCAAGGGGTTACATCACGTTTTTTCTCAAAATCGGGGTCAGTTCGAAAATCAAAACTTTTTTGATGACTTTTTTTTAATATCTCGTATAAATTATGTCAGATTATGAAATGTTATACCTTTTTGAATTCGTACGGATCCCAACTATCAACTGGCATTCAAAAATTTCAAAAATCGATGGGTTAAAAAATGTGGTTGACCAAAAACCGATTCGTTCGTAAAGTAGACCTTTTTTGATGATTTTTTGGAATATATCGGCCAAATAATGTCCGATTTGGGAATTTTATACCATTTTGGACTCGTAAAGATCAGTAATATCGAATGGCATCAAAAAAATGAAAATCTAAATTTTGACCAAAATCGGAAAAATGGCAAGTGGTTACATCACGTTTTTTCTCAAATTCGGGGTCGGTTCGAAAGTCGAAACTTTTTTGATGATTATTATTGAATATCTCGGGTAAATATCGCCTGATTTTGAAATGTTACACCTTTTTGAATTCATACGGATCCCTACTATCAACTGGCATTCAAACATTTCAAAAATCGATGGGTCAAAAAATGTGGTTGACCAAAAACCGATTCTTTCGCAAAGTCAACGTTTTTTGATAATTTTTTGGAATATATCGGCCAAATAATGTCAGATTTGGGAATTTTATACCATATTGGAATCGTAAGGATCAGAAATATCGATTGGCATCAAAAAATTGAAAATCTAAATTTTGACCAAAATCGGAAAAATGGCAAGTGGTTACATCACGTTTTTTCTAAAAATCGGTGTCGGTTCGAAAATCAAAACTTTTTGGATGATTTTTTGTGAATATCTCGGGTAAATATCGCCTGATTTTGAAAAGTTATACCTTTTTGAATTCGTTACGGATCCCAACTATCAAATGGCATTCAAACATTTCAAAAATCGATGGGTCAATAAATGTGGTTGACCAAAAACTGATTCGTTCGTAAAGTCAACCTTTTTTGATGATTTTTAGGTATAACTCGGCCAAATAATGTCCGTTTTGGGAATTTTATACCAAAGACTGAAAATCTAAATGTTGGCCCAAATCAACAATACGGCAACATCACGATTTTTCTAAAAATCGGGGTCGGTTCGAAAATCAAAACTTTTTTGATGATTTTTTTGAATATCTCGGGTAAATATCGCATGATTTTAAAATGTTATACCTTTTTGAATTTGTACGGATCCCTACTAATAACTGGCATTCAAACATTTTCAAAAACGATGGGTCAAAAAATGTGGTTGACCAAAAACCGATTCTTTCGCAGAGTCAACGTTTTTTGATGATTTTTTGGAATATATCGGCCAAATATTGTCCGATTTGGGAATTTTATACCATTTTGGAATCGTAAGGATCAGAAATATCGAATGGCATCAAAAAAATGAAAATCTAAATTTTGACCAAAATCGGAATAATGGCAAGTGGTTACATCACGTTTTTTCTCAAATTCGGGGTCGGTTCGAAAGTCGAAACTTTTTTGATGATTATTATTGAATATCTCGGGTAAATATCGCCAGATTTTGAAATGTTATAACTTTTTGAATTCGTACGGATCCCTACTATCAACTGGCATTCAAACATTTAAAAAATCGATGGGTCAAAAAATGTGGTTGACCAAAAACAGATTCGTTTGTAAAGTCAACCTTTTTTGATGATTTTTAGGTATAACTCGGCCAAATAATGTCCGATTTGGGAATTTTATACCATTTTGGACTCGCAAGGATCATTACCATCGATTGGCATCAAAAGAATAAAAATATGAATTTTGGCCCAAATCAACAAAATGGCAACATCATGATTTTTCTAAAAATCGGGGTCGGTTCGAAAATCAAAACTTTTTTGATGATTTTTTTTTAAATATCTCGGGTAAATATAGCCTGATTTTAAAATGTTATACCTTTTTGAATTTGTACGGATCCCTACTATCAACTGGCATTAAAACATTTTCAAAAACGATGGGTCAAAAAATGTGGTTGACCAAAAACCGATTCTTTCGCAAAGTCAACGTTTTTTGATAATTTTTTGGAATATATCGGCCAAATAATGTCAGATTTGGGAATTTTATACCATATTGGAATCGTAAGGATCAGAAATATCGATTGGCATCAAAAAATTGAAAATCTAAATTTTGACCAAAATCGGAAAAATGGCAAGTGGTTACATCACGTTTTTTCTAAAAATCGGTGTCGGTTCGAAAATCAAAACTTTTTGGATGATTTTTTGTGAATATCTCGGGTAAATATCGCCTGATTTTGAAAAGTTATACCTTTTTGAATTCGTACGGATCCCTACTAATAACTGGCATTCAAACATTTCAAAAATCGATGGGTCAATAAATGTGGTTGACCAAAAACCGATTCATTTGTAAAGTCAACCTTTTTTGATGATTTTTAGGTATAACTCGGCCAAATAATGTCCGATTTGGGAATTTTATACCATTTTGGACTCGCAAGGATCATTACCATCGATTGGCATCAAAAGACTGAAAATCTAAATGTTGGCCCAAATCAACAAAATGGCAACATCACGATTTTTCTAAAAATCGGGGTCGGTTCGAAAATCAAAACTTTTTTGATGATTTTTTTTGAATATCTCGGGTAAATATCGCCTGATTTTAAAATGTTATACCTTTTTGAATTTGTACGGATCCCTACTATCAACTGGCATTAAAACATTTTCAAAAACGATGGGTCAATAAATGTGGTTGACCAAAAACTGATTCGTTCGTAAAGTCAACCTTTTTTGATGATTTTTAGGTATAACTCGGCCAAATAATGTCCGATTTGGGAATTTATACCATTTTGGATCGTAAATCATTACGATGGCACAAAAAAATGAAAATCTAAATGTTGGCCCAAATCGGAACAATACGGCAAGGGGTTACATCACGATTTTTCTAAAAATCGGGGTCGGTTCGAAAATCAAAACTTTTTTGATGATTTTTTTGTGAGTATCTCGGGTAAATATCGCCAGATTTTGAAAAGTTATACCTTTTTGAATGCGTACGGATCCCTACTAATAACTGGCATTCAAACATTTCAAAAATCGATGGGTCAAAAAATGTGGTTGACCAAAAACCGATTCGTTTGTAAAGTCAACCTTTTCTGATGATTTTTTTGAATATCTCGGCCAAATAATGACCGATTTGGGAATTTTATACCATTTTGGACTCGTAAGGATCAGTAACATCGAATGGCATCAAAAAAATGAAAATCTAAATTTTGACCAAAATCGGAAAAATGGCAAGGGGTTACATCACGTTTTTTCTAAAAATCGGGGTCGGTTCGAAAATCAAAACTTTTTTGATGTTTTTTTGTGAGTATCTCGGGTAATTATTTTCAGATTTTGAAATGTTATACCTTTTTGAATTCGTACGGATCCCTTCTATCAAATGGCATTCAAACATTTCAAAAATCGATGGGTTAAAAAATTTGGTTGACCAAAAACCGATTCGTTTGTAAAGTCAACCTTTTTTGATGATTTTTTGGAATATCTCGGCCAAATAATGTCCGATTTGGGAATTTTATACCATTTTGGACTCGTAAGGATCAGTAATATCGATTGGCATCAAAAAAATGAAAATCAAAATTTTGACCAAAATCGGAAAAATGGCAAGGGGTTACATCACGTTTTTTCTAAAAATCGGGGTCGGTTCGAAAATCAAAACTTTTTTGATGTTTTTTTTGTGAGTATCTCGGGTAAATATTTTCAGATTTTGAAATGTTATACCTTTTTGAATGCGTACGGATCCCTACTATCAAATGGCATTCAAACATTTCAAAAATCGATGGGTTAAAAAATTTGGTTGACCAAAAACCGATTCGTTTCAAAAGTCAACCTTTTCTGATGATTTTTTTGAATATCTCGGCCAAATAATGTCCGATTTGGGAATTTTATACCATTTTGGACTCGTAAGGATCAGTAATATCGATTGGCACCAAAAAAATGAAAATCTAAATTTTGACCAAAATCGGAAAAATGGCAAGGGGTTACATCACGTTTTTTCTAAAAATCGGGGTCGGTTCGAAAATCAAAACTTTTTTGATGTTTTTTTGTGAGTATCTCGGGGAAATATTTTCAGATTTTGAAATGTTATACCTTTTTGAATTCGTAAGGATCCCTTCTATCAAATGGCATTTAATAATTTCAAAAATCGATGGGTTAAAAAATTTGGTTGACCAAAAACCGATTAGTTTGTAAAGTCAACCTTTTTTGATGATTTTTTTGAATATCTCGGCCAAATAATGACCGATTTGGGAAATTTATACCATTTTGGAGTCGTAATCATCACTTCTAGCGATAGGCATCAAAAAAATGAAAATCTAAATTTTGACCAAAATCGGAAAAATGGCAAGGGGTTACATCACGTTTTTTCCAAAAATCGGGGTCGGTTCGAAAATCAAAACTTTTTTGATACTTTTTTTTGAATATGTCGGGTAAATATTTTCAGATTTTGAAATGTTATACCTTTTTGAATTCGTACGGATCCCTTCTATCAAATGGCATTTAAACATTTCAAAAATCGATGGGTTAAAAAATTTGGTTGACCAAAAACCGATTAGTTTGTAAAGTCAACCTGTTTTGTTGATTTTTTTGAATTTCTCGGCCAAATAATGTCCGATTTGGGAATTTTATACCATTTTGGACTCGTAAGGATCAGTAATATCGATTGGCATCAAAAAAATGAAAATCAAAATTTTGACCAAAATCGGAAAAATGGCAAGGGGTTACATCACGTTTTTTCTAAAAATCGGGGTCGGTTCGAAAATCAAAACTTTTTTGATACTTTTTTTTGAATATGTCGGGTAAATATTTTCAGATTTTGAAATGTTATACCTTTTTGAATTCGTACGGATCCCTTCTATTAAATGGCATTTAAACATTTCAAAAATCGATGGGTTAAAAAATTTGGTTGACCAAAAACCGATTCGTTTGTAAAGACAACCTTTTCTGATGATTTTTTTGAATATCTCTGCCAAATAATGTCCGATTTGGGAAATTTATACCATTCTGGAGTCGTAAGGATCACTACAAGCGATTGGCATCAAAACAATGAAAATCTAAATTTTGACCAAAATCGGAAAAATGGCAAGGGGTTACATCACGTTTTTTCTAAAAATCGGGGTCGGTTCGAAAATCAAAACTTTTTTGATGACTTTTTTTTGAATATGTCGGGTAAATATTGTCAGATTTTGAAATGTTATACCTTTTTGAATTCGTACGGATCCCTTCTATCAAATGGCATTCAAACATTTCAAAAATCGATGGGTTAAAAAATGTGGTTGACCAAAAACCGATTCGTTTGTAAAGTCAACCTTTTTTGATGATTTTTTTGAATATCTCGGCCAAATAATGACCGATTTGGGAATTTTATACCATTTTGGAGTCGTAAGGATCACTACTAGCAATTGGCATCAAAAAAATGATAATCTAAATTTTGACCCAAATCGGAAAAATGGCAAGGGGTTCATCACGTTTTTTCTAAAAATCGGGGTCGGTTCGAAAATCAAAACTTTTTTGATGACTTTTTTTTTAATATCTCGGGTAAATATTGCCAGATTTTGAAATGTTATACCTTTTTGAATTCGTACGGATCCCTTCTATCAAATGGCATTTAAACATTTCAAAAATCGATGGGTTAAAAAATTTTGTTGACCAAAAACCGATTCGTTTGTAAAGTCAACCTTTTTTGATGATTTTTGTATCTCGGCCAAATAATGTCCGATTTGGAATTTATACCTTTTGATGTAGGATCATCTACATGGCATCAAAAAAATGAAAATCTAAATTTTGGCCAAAATCGGAAAAATGGCAAGGAGTTACATCACGTTTTTTCTAAAAATCGGGGTCGGTTCGAAAATCAAAACTTTTTTGATGATTTTTTGTGAATATCTCGGGTAAATATCGCCTGATTTTGAAATGTTATACCTTTTTGAATTCGTACGGATCCCTACTATCAACTGGCATTCAAACATTTCAAAAATCGATGGGTCAAAAAATGTGGTTGACCAAAAACCGATTCGTTTTTGTGAATATCTCGGCCAAATATTGTCCGATTTGGGAATTTATACCATTTTGGATCGTAATGATCAGTTCTGCGATGGCATCAAAAAACTGAAAATCTAAATTTTGGCCAAAATCGGAAAAATGGCAAGGGTTACATCACGATTTTTCTAAAAATCGGGGTCGGTTCGAAAATCAAAACTTTTTTGATGTTTTTTTTGAGTATCTCGGGTAAATATCTCCAGATTTTGAAATGTTATACCTTTTTGAATTCGTACGGATCCCTACTATCAAATGGCATTCAAACATTTCGAAAATCGATGGGTAAAAAATTGGTTGACCAAAACCGATTGTTTGTAAAGTCAACCTTTTTTGTGATTTTTTGGAATATCTCGGCCAAATAATGTCCGATTTGGGAATTTTATACCATTTTGGACTCGTAAGGATCAGTAATATCGATTGGCATCAAAAAATTGAAAATCAAAATTTTGACCAAAATCGGAAAAATGGCAAGGGGTTACATCACGTTTTTTCTAAAAATCGGGGTCGGTTCGAAAATCAAAACTTTTTTGATGATTTTTTTGTGAGTATCTCGGGTAAATATTGCCAGATTTTGAAATGTTATACCTTTTTGAATTCGTACGGATCCCTACTATCAACTGGCATTCAAACATTTCAAAAATCGATGGGTCAAAAAATGTGGTTGACCAAAAACCGATTCGTTTCGCAAAGTCAACCTTTTTTGATGATTTTTTGGAATATCTCGGCCAAATAATGTCCGATTTGGGAATTTTATACCATTTTGGACTCGTAAGGATCAGTAATATCGATTGGCATCAAAAAATGAAATCAATTTGACCAAAATCGGAAAAATCGTTTCCTTTCTAAATCGGGGTCGGTTCGAAATCAAACTTTTTTGATGTTTTTTTTGTGAGTATCAATACGATTTTTGTAATTTGTGACGGATCCTACTATAACTGGCATTCAAACATTTCAAAAATCGATGGGTCAAAAATGTGGTTGACCAAAAACCGATTCGTTTGTAAAGTCAACCTTTTCTGATGATTTTTAGGTATAACTCGGCCAAATAATGTCCGATTTGGGAATTTTATACCATTTTGGACTCGTAAGGATCAGTACCATCGATTGGCATCAAAAGACTGAAAATCTAAATTTTGACCAAAATCGGAAAAATGGCAAGGGTTACATCACGTTTTTTCTAAAAATCGGGGTCGGTTCGAAAATCAAAACTTTTTTGATGTTTTTTTGTGAGTATCTCGGGTAAATATCGCCAGATTTTGAAATGTTATACCTTTTTGAATTCGTACGGATCCCTACTATCAACTGGCATTCAAACATTTCAAAAATCGATGGGTCAAAAAATGTGGTTGACCAAAAACCGATTCGTTTGTAAAGTCAACCTTTTTTGATGATTTTTTGGAATATCTCGGCCAAATAATGTCCGATTTGGGAATTTTATACCATTTTGGACTCGTAAGGATCAGTAATATCGATTGGCACCAAAAAAATGAAAATCTAAATTTTGACCAAAATCGGAAAAATGGCAAGGGGTCATCACGATTTTTCTAAAAATCGGGGTCGGTTCGAAAATCAAAACTTTTTTGATGATTTTTTTTGAATATCTCGGGTAAATATCGCCTGATTTTAAAATGTTATACCTTTTTGAATTCGTACGGATCCCTACTATAACTGGCATTCAAACATTTCAAAAATCGATGGGTCAATAAATGTGGTTGACCAAAAACCGATTCATTTGTAAAGTCAACCTTTTTTGATGATTTTTGGAAACTCGGCCAAATAATGTCCGATTTGGGAATTTTATACCATTTTGGACTCGAAGGATCAAATCGAATGGCATCAAAAAAATGAAAATCTAAATTTTGACCAAAATCGGAAAAATGGCAAGGGTTACATCACGTTTTTTCTAAAAATCGGGGTCGGTTCGAAAATCAAAACTTTTTTGATGATTTTTTTTGAATATCTCGGGTAAATATCGCCTGATTTTGAAATGTTATACCTTTTTGAATTCGTACGGATCCCTACTATCAACTGGCATTCAAACATTTCAAAAATCGATGGGTCAAAAAATGTGGTTGACCAAAAACCGATTCGTTCGTAAAGTCAACCTTTTTTGATGATTTTTAGGTATAACTCGGCCAAATAATGTCCGATTTGGGAATTTTATACCAGACTGGAACTGCAAATCAAATCGATTGGCATCAAAAACTGAAAATCTAAATTTTGGCCAAAATCGACAAAATGGCAACATCACGATTTTTCTAAAAATCGGGGTCGGTTCGAAAATCAAAACTTTTTTGATGATTTTTTTTGAATATCTCGGGTAAATATCGCCTGATTTTGAAAAGTTATACCTTTTTGAATTCGTACGGATCCCTACTAATCAACTGGCATTCAAACATTTCAAAAATCGATGGGTCAAAAAATGTGGTTGACCAAAAACCGATTCATTTGTAAAGTCAACCTTTTTTGATGATTTTTGGTAATGGCCAATAGTCGATTGGGTAACCGGATCGAAGGTCAATCGATGGCACAAAAATGAAAATCTAAATTTTGACCAAAATCGGAAAAATGGCAAGTGGTTACATCACGTTTTTTCTAAAAATCGGGGTCGGTTCGAAAATCAAAACTTTTTTGATGATTTTTTGTGAATATCTCGGGTAAATATCGCCTGATTTTGAAATGTTATACCTTTTTGAATTCGTACGGATCCCTACTATCAACTGGCATTCAAACATTTCAAAAATCGATGGGTCAAAAAATGTGGTTGACCAAAAACCGATTCGTTCGTAAAGTCAACCGGCTCCTTGGTAATATTGGGCCAAAAATGTCGTTTGGAATTTTAACCATTTTGACTCGTAAGGATCAGTAATATCGATTGGCATCAAAAAATGAAAATCTAAATTTTGCCATCAAAATGGCAACATCACGATTTTTCTAAAAATCGGGGTCGGTTCGAAAATCAAAACTTTTTTGATGATTTTTTTTGAATATCTCGGGTAAATATCGCCTGATTTTAAAATGTTATACCTTTTTGAATTTGTACGGATCCCTACTAATAACTGGCATTCAAACATTTCAAAAATCGATGGGTCAATAAATGTGGTTGACCAAAAACCGATTCTTTCGCAAAGTCAACCTTTTTTGATGATTTTTTGGAATATCTCGGCCAAATAATGTCCGATTTGGGAATTTTATACCATTTTGGACTCGTAAGGATCAGTAATATCGATTGGCATCAAAAAATTGAAAATCTAAATTTTGACCAAAATCGGAAAAATGGCAAGGGGTTACATCACGTTTTTTCTAAAAATCGGGGTCGGTTCGAAAATCAAAACTTTTTTGATGATTTTTTTTGAATATCTCGGGTAAATATCGCCTGATTTTGAAATGTTATACCTTTTTGAATTTGTACGGATCCCTACTATCAACTGGCATTCAAACATTTTCAAAAACGATGGGTCAAAAAATGTGGTTGACCAAAAACCGATTCTTTCGCAAAGTCAACCTTTTTTGATGATTTTTTGGAATATCTCGGCCAAATAATGTCCGATTTGGGAATTTTATACCATTTTGGACTCGTAAGGATCAGAAATATCGATTGGCATCAAAAAATTGAAAATCTAAATTTTGACCAAAATCGGAAAAATGGCAAGGGTTACATCACGTTTTTTCTAAAAATCGGGGTCGGTTCGAAAATCAAAACTTTTTTGATGATTTTTTTTGAATATCTCGGGTAAATATCGCCTGATTTTGAAATGTTATACCTTTTTGAATTCGTACGGATCCCTACTATCAACTGGCATTCAAACATTTCAAAAATCGATGGGTCAAAAAATGTGGTTGACCAAAAACCGATTCTTTGTAAAGTCAACCTTTTTTGATGATTTTTTGGAATATATCGGCCAAATAATGTCCGATTTGGGAATTTTATACCATTTTGGAATCGTAAGGATCAGTAATATCGATTGGCATCAAAAAAATGAAAATCTAAATTTTGACCAAAATCGGAAAAATGGCAAGTGTTCATCACGTTTTTTCTAAAAATCGGGTCGGTTCGAAAATCAAAACTTTTTTGATGATTTTTTTTGAATATCGTACGGATGTTGATACCTTTTTGAATTGTACGGATCCCTACTATCAACTGGCATTCAAACATTTCAAAAATCGATGGGTCAAAAAATGTGGTTGACCAAAAACCGATTCTTTCGTAAAGTCAACCTTTTTTGATGATTTTTTGGAATATCTCGGCCAAATAATGTCCGATTTGGGAATTTTATACCATTTTGGACTCGTAAGGATCAGTAATATCGATTGGCATCAAAAAAATGAAAATCTAAATTTTGACCAAAATCGGAAAAATGGCAAGGGGTTACATCACGTTTTTTCTAAAAATCGGGGTCGGTTCGAAAATCAAAACTTTTTTGATGATTTTTTGTGAATATCTCGGGTAAATATCGCCTGATTTTGAAATGTTATACCTTTTTGAATTCGTACGGATCCCTACTATCAAATGGCATTCAAACATTTCAAAAATCGATGGGTCAAAAAATGTGGTTGACCAAAAACCGATTCTTTCGTAAAGTCAACCTTTTTTGATGATTTTTTGGAATATCTCGGCCAAATAATGTCCGATTAAGGATCAGTAATATCGATTGGCATCAAAAAATTGAAAATCTAAATTTTGACCAAAATCGGAAAAATGGCAAGGGGTTACATCACGTTTTTTCTAAAAATCGGGGTCGTTCGAAAATCAAAACTTTTTTGATGATTTTTTTGAATATCTCGGGTAAATATCGCCTGATTTTGAAATGTTATACCTTTTTGAATTCGTACGGATCCCTACTATCAACTGGCATTCAAACATTTTCAAAAACGATGGGTCAAAAAATGTGGTTGACCAAAAACCGATTCGTTCGCAAAGTCAACCTTTTTTGATGATTTTTTGGAATATCTCGGCCAAATAATGTCCGATTTGGGAATTTTATACCATTTTGGACTCGTAAGGATCAGTAATATCGATTGGCATCAAAAAATGAAAATCTAAATTTTGACCAAAATCGGAAAAATGGCAAGGGTTACATCACGTTTTTTCTAAAAATCGGGGTCGGTTCGAAAATCAAAACTTTTTTGATGATTTTTTTTGAATATCTCGGGTAAATATCGCCTGATTTTGAAATGTTATACCTTTTTGAATTCGTACGGATCCCTACTATCAACTGGCATTCAAACATTTCAAAAATCGATGGGTCAAAAAATGTGGTTGACCAAAAACCGATTCGTTTGTAAAGTCAACCTTTTTTGATGATTTTTTGGAATATCTCGGCCAAATAATGTCCGATTTGGGAATTTTATACCATTTTGGAATCGTAAGGATCAGAAATATCGATTGGCATCAAAAAATTGAAAATCTAAATTTTGACCAAAATCGGAAAAATGGCAAGGGGTTACATCACGTTTTTTTCTAAAAATCGGGGTCGGTTCGAAAATCAAAACTTTTTTGATGATTTTTTTTGAATATCTCGGGTAAATATCGCCTGATTTTGAAATGTTATACCTTTTTGAATTCGTACGGATCCCTACTATCAACTGGCATTCAAACATTTTCAAAAACGATGGGTCAAAAAATGTGGTTGACCAAAAACCGATTCTTTCGCAAAGTCAACGTTTTTTGATGATTTTTTGGAATATCTCGGCCAAATAATGTCCGATTTGGGAATTTTATACCATTTTGGACTCGTAAGGATCAGTAATATCGATTGGCATCAAAAAATTGAAAATCTAAATTTTGACCAAAATCGGAAAAATGGCAAGTGGTTACATCACGTTTTTTCTAAAAATCGGGGTCGGTTCGAAAATCAAAACTTTTTTGATGATTTTTTTATTCTCGTAATATCGCCGATTAAATTTATACCTGATTTCGAAATGTTATACCTTTTTGAATTGTACGGATCCTACTATCAACTGGCATTCAAACATTTCAAAAATCGATGGGTCAAAAAATGTGGTTGACCAAAAACCGATTCGTTCGTAAAGTCAACCTTTTTTGATGATTTTTTGGAATATCTCGGCCAAATACTGTCAGGCTCAGGAATATCGATTGGCATCAAAAGACTGAAAATCTAAATGTTGGCCAAAATCGGAAAAATGGCAAGGGTTACATCACGTTTTTTCTAAAAATCGGGGTCGGTTCGAAAATCAAAACTTTTTTGATGATTTTTTTTGAATATCTCGGGTAAATATCGCCTGATTTTAAAATGTTATACCTTTTTGAATTCGTACGGATCCCTACTATCAACTGGCATTCAAACATTTCAAAAATCGATGGGTCAAAAAATGTGGTTGACCAAAAACCGATTCTTTGCAAAGTCAACCTTTTTTGATGATTTTTGGAATATCTCGGCCAAATAATGTCCGATTTGGGAATTTTATACCATTTTGGATCGAAGGATCAGAATATCGATTGGCATCAAAAAGAAATGAAATTTTGGCCAAAATGTGCAAGGGGTTACATCACGTTTTTTCTAAAAATCGGGGTCGGTTCGAAAATCAAAACTTTTTTGATGATTTTCTGTGAATATCTCGGGTAAATATCGCCTGATTTTGAAATGTTATACCTTTTTGAATTCGTACGGATCCCTACTATCAACTGGCATTCAAACATTTCAAAAATCGATGGGTCAAAAAATGTGGTTGACCAAAAACCGATTCGTTCGTAAAGTCAACCTTTTTTGATGATTTTTTGGAATATCTCGGCCAAATAATGTCCGATTTGGGAATTTTATACCATTTTGGACTCGAAGGATCGAATATCGATTGGCATCCAAAATCAAAAATGGCAAGGGTTACATCACGTTTTTTCTAAAAATCGGGGTCGGTTCGAAAATCAAAACTTTTTTGATGATTTTTTTGAATATCTCGGGTAAATATCGCCTGATTTTGAAATGTTATACCTTTTTGAATTCGTACGGATCCCTACTATCAACTGGCATTCAAACATTTCAAAAATCGATGGGTCAAAAAATGTGGTTGACCAAAAACCGATTCGTTTGTAAAGTCAACCTTTTTTGATGATTTTTTGGAATATCTCGGCCAAATAATGTCCGATTTGGGAATTTTATACCATTTTGGACTCGTAAGGATCAGAAATATCGATTGGCATCAAAAAAATGAAAATCTAAATTTTGACCAAAATCGGAAAAATGGCAAGGGGTTACATCACGTTTTTTCTAAAAATCGGGGTCGGTTCGAAAATCAAAACTTTTTTGATGATTTTTTTTCAATATGTCGGGTAAATATTTCAAGATATTGAAATGTTATACCTTTTTGAATTGTACGGATCCCTTTGTAAAGGCTACCTTTCTTGATGATTTTTTGGAATATTTCGGCCAAAAACCGATTCGGGTCAAAAGGCAACCTTTTCATCACGTTTTTTCTCAAAATCCGAGTCGGTTCGAAAATCAAAACTTTTCTGATGTTTTTTTTGAGTATCTCGGGTAAAATCGCCTGATTTTGAAATGTTATACCTTTTTGAATTCGTACGGATCCCTTCTATCAAATGGCATTCAAACATTTCAAAAATCGATGGGTTAAAAAATTTGGTTGAGCAAAAACCGATTCGTTTGTAAAGTCAACCTTTTTTGATGATTTTTTGGAATATCTCGGCCAAATAATGTCCGATTTGGGAATTTTATACCATTTTGGACTCGTAAGGATCAGTAATATCGATTGGCACCAAAAAAATGAAAATCTAAATTTTGACCAAAATCGGAAAAATGGCAAGGGGTTACATCACGTTTTTTCTAAAAATCGGGGTCGGTTCGAAAATCAAAACTTTTTTGATGTTTTTTTGTGAGTATCTCGGGTAAATATTTTCAGATTTTGAAATGTTATACCTTTTTGAATTCGTACGGATCCCTACTATCAAATGGCATTCAAACATTTCAAAAATCGATGGGTTAAAAAATTTGGTTGACCAAAAACCGATTCGTTTCTAAAGTCAACCTTTTCTGATGATTTTTTTGAATATCTCGGCCAAATAATGTCCGATTTGGGAATTTTATACCATTTTGGACTCGTAAGGATCAGTAATATCGATTGGCATCAAAAAAATGAAAATCTAAATTTTGACCAAAATCGGAAAAATGGCAAGGGGTTACATCACGTTTTTTCTAAAAATCGGGGTCGGTTCGAAAATCAAAACTTTTTTGATGTTTTTTTGTGAGTATCTCGGGGAAATATTTTCAGATTTTGAAATGTTATACCTTTTTGAATTCGTAAGGATCCCTACTATCAACTGGCATTCAATAATTTCAAAAATCGATGGGTTAAAAAATGTGGTTGACCAAAAACCGATTAGTTTGTAAAGTCAACCTTTTTTGATGATTTTTTGGAATATCTCGGCCAAATAATGACCGATTTGGGAATTTTATACCATTTTGGAGTCGTAAGGATCAGTAATATCGATTGGCATCAAAAAAATGAAAATCTAAATTTTGACCAAAATCGGAAAAATGGCAAGGGGTTACATCACGTTTTTTCTAAAAATCGGGGTCGGTTCGAAAATCAAAACTTTTTTGATGATTTTTTTTGAATATCTCGGGTAAATATCGCCTGATTTTGAAATGTTATACCTTTTTGAATTCGTACGGATCCCTACTATCAAATGGCATTCAAACATTTCAAAAATCGATGGGTCAAAAAATTTGGTTGACCAAAAACCGATTCTTTCGTAAAGTCAACCTTTTTTGATGATTTTTTGGAATATCTCGGCCAAATAATGTCCGATTTGGGAAATTTATACCATTTTGGACTCGTAAGGATCAGTAATATCGATTGGCATCAAAAAATTGAAAATCAAAATTTTGACCAAAATCGGAAAAATGGCAAGGGGTTACATCACGTTTTTTCTAAAAATCGGGGTCGGTTCGAAAATCAAAACTTTTTTGATGATTTTTTTGTGATATCTCGGGTAAATATCGCCAGATTTTGAAATGTTATACCTTTTTGAATTCGTACGGATCCCTACTATCAAATGGCATTCAAACATTTCAAAAATCGATGGGTCAAAAAATGTGGTTGACCAAAAACCGATTCATTTGTAAAGTCAACCTTTTTTGATGATTTTTTTGAATATCTCGGCCAAATAATGACCGATTTGGGAAATTTATACCATTTTGGACTCGTAAAGATCAGTTATATCGATTGGCATCAAAAAATTGAAAATCAAAATTTTGGCCAAAATCGGAAAAATGGCAAGGGTTTACATCACGTTTTTTCTAAAAATCGGGGTCGGTTCGAAAATCAAAACTTTTTTGATGTTTTTTTGTGAGTATCTCGGGTAATTATTTTCAGATTTTGAAATGTTATACCTTTTTGAATTCGTACGGATCCCTTCTATCAAATGGCATTCAAACATTTCAAAAATCGATGGGTTAAAAAATTTGGTTGACCAAAAACCGATTCGTTTGTAAAGTCAACCTTTTTTGATGATTTTTTTGAATATCTCGGCCAAACAATGACCGATTTGGGAAATTTATACCATTTTGGAGTCGTAATCATCACTTCTAGCGATAGGCATCAAAAAAATGAAAATCTAAATTTTGACCAAAATCGGAAAAATGGCAAGGGGTTACATCACGTTTTTTCCAAAAATCGGGGTCGGTTCGAAAATCAAAACTTTTTTGATACTTTTTTTTGAATATGTCGGGTAAATATTTTCAGATTTTGAAATGTTATACCTTTTTGAATTCGTACGGATCCCTTCTATCAAATGGCATTTAAACATTTCAAAAATCGATGGGTTAAAAAATTTGGTTGACCAAAAACCGATTCGTTTGTAAAGACAACCTTTTCTGATGATTTTTTTGAATATCTCAGCCAAATAATGTCCGATTTGGGAATTTTATACCATTTTGGACTCGTAAGGATCAGTAATATCGATTGGCACCAAAAAAATGAAAATCTAAATTTTGACCAAAATCGGAAAAATGGCAAGGGGTTACATCACGTTTTTTCTAAAAATCGGGGTCGGTTCGAAAATCAAAACTTTTTTGATGACTTTTTTTTTAATATGTCGGGTAAATATTTTCAGATTTTGAAATGTTATACCTTTTTGAATTCGTACGGATCCCTTCTATCAAATGGCATTTGAACATTTCTAAAATCGATGGGTTAAAAAATTTGGTTGACCAAAAACCGATTCGTTTGTAAAGTCAACCTTTTTTGGTGATTTTTTTGAATATCTCGGCCAAATAATGTCCGATTTGGGAATTTTATACCACTATGGACTTGTAAGGATCAGTTATATCGATTGGCATCAAACAATTGAAAATCTAAATTTTGACCAAAATCGGTAAAATTGCAAGGGGTTTTTTCTAAAAATCGGGGTCGGTTCGAAAATCAAAACTTTTTTGATGTTTTTTTGTGAGTATCTCCGGTAAATATTTTCAGATTTTGAAGTGTTATACCTTTTTGAATTCGTACGGATCCCTTCTATCAAATGGCATTTGAACATTTCAAAAATCCATGGGTTAAAAAATTTGGTTGACCAAAAACCGATTCGTTTGTAAAGTCAACCTTTTCTGATGATTTTTTGGAATATCTCGGGCAAATAATGTCCGATTTGGGAATTTTATACCATTTTGGACTCGTAAGGATCAGTTATATCGATTGGCATACGAAATTGAAAATCAACATTTTGACCAATATCGGAAATATGGCAAGGGGTTTTCTGATGATTTTTTGGAATTTCTCGGCCAAATAATGTCAGATTTTTTCATTTTATACCATTTTGGACTCGTAAGGATCAGTAATATCGATTGGCATCAAAAAAATGAAAATCTACATATTGACCAAAATCTGAAAAATGGCAAGGGGTTACATCAGGTTTTTTCTAAAAATCGGGGTCGGTTCGAAAATCAAAACTTTTTTGATGATTTTTTTTTAATATCTGGGGAAAATATTTTCAAATTTTGATATGTTATACCGTTTTGAATTCGTACAATCCCTATTATCAACTGTCATTCAAACATTTCAATAATCGACGGGTTCAATAATGTGTGTAAAGTCAACCTTTTATGATGATTTTTTGGAATATCTCGGCCAAATAATGTCAGATTTTTTAATTTTATACCATTTTGGACTCGTAAGGATCAGTAATATCGATTGGCATCAAAAAAATGAATATCTAAATTTTGACCAAAATCGGAAAAATGGCAAGGGGTTACATCACGGTTTTTTTTTTCAAATCGGGGTCGGTTCGAAAATCAAACCTTTTTTGATGATTTTTTCTTAATAATATGATTTTTTTTTAATATCTGGGGTAAATATTTTCAGATTTTGAAATCTTATACCTTTTTGAATTCGTAGAATCCCTACTATCAACTGTCATTCAAACATTTCAAAAATCGATGGGTTCAAAAATGTGGTTGACCAAAAACCGATTCGTTTGTAAAATCTGCCTTTTTTGATGATTTTTTTGGAATATCTCGGCCAAATAATGTCCGATTTGGGAATTTTATACCATTGTGGACTCGTTAGGATCAGTAATATCGATTAGCATAAAATTTAAATTTTAATTTTTACCCAAATC